>NC_070607.1:95687808-95996938 GCF_027172205.1 Podarcis raffonei
TTGAGGCCGTTTAGGGCTTTCAAGGTCAGCACCAACACTTTGAATTGTGCTCGGAAACGTACTGGGAGCCAGTGTAGGTCTTTCAAGACTGGTGTTATATGGTCTCGACGGCCGCTCTCAGTCCCCAGTCTAGCTGCCACATTCTGGATTAGTTGTTGTTTCCAGGTCACCTTCAAAGGTAGCCCCACGTAGAGCGCATTGCAGTAGTCCAAGCAGGAGATAACTAGAGCATGCACCACTCTGGCAAGACAGTCTGCGGGCAGGTAGGGTCTCATCCTGCGTACCAGATGGAGCTGGTGGACAGCTGCCCTGGACACAGAATTGACCTGTGCCTCCATGGACAGCTGTGAGTCCAGAAAGACTCCCAGGCTGCGCACCTGGTCCTTCAGGGGCACAGTTACCCCATTCAGGACCAGGGAGTCCTCCACACCTGCCCGCCTCCTGTCTGCAGGAATCCAGGTATTACTCCACCTGCACAGCAACAACACCTACCTGTTTCGGTTCTGCAGCTTGTGGATCTCGTTCGTCTGCATCAGCAGCTGCTTCTCCAGCTTATTGGTGGACAGAGAGTTCTCCAGGAGCTGGATCTCAATGCGGGAGGTCTGGTTGAGTACCTGCGCAAGGCACAGAATAAAACCTGAAGCTGGAATGAAGTATAAAGGTAAAGGGACCCCTGACCATTAGGTCCAGTGGTGGCCGACTCTGGGGTTGCGGCGCTCATCTCGCTTTACTGGCCGAGGGAGCCGGCGTACAGCTTCCGGGTCATGTGGCCAGCATGACTCAGCCGCTTCTGGCGAACCAGAGCAGTGCATGGAAACGCCGTTTACCTTCCCGCTGGAGTGGTACCTATTTATCTACTTGCACTTTGAGGTGCTTTCGAACTGCTAGGTTGGCAGGAGCAGGGACCGAGCAACGGGAGCTCACCCCGTTGCGGGGATTCGAACTGCCGACCTTCTGATCAGCAAGTCCTAGCTCTGTGGTTTAACCGACAGCGCCACCCGCCTATAAATATATTTTATACCGGCGAGACCAAAGATTTATAGAAGATTGGGAAAAATTTACAGAATATATGCATAAATTATGTGATAATCAAATAACGCTTGTAAGCTTAAATGAAGCGCTGTAAAAAGAAATGTTAGAATTGGAGTAAAGTAAGGCTTTAGTTTTAAGAATAATTGAAGTAAGACCTTAGAAATGTGTATGAAACTTAATGGGGAAGGAGTATCAGGCAGGATGAGGGAAGTAAAAAAAAAAAAGAGAGAGTGGATATCATAAAAAAAGATGTATGATTTGTATAATTTTGTATTGGAAAAATTGAATAAAAATGATTTATTAAAAAAATATAAATATATTTTATAAACGAATAATGCACTCTATCCTCACAACTACAGGATTGCGGATTTGGAAGGGACACCAGGGTATCATCTAGACTGACATAACAATTTTTCTTTGTTTCTTCTCTTCTTCGACCCTCTTTCCCCATTTGAAAACCTCCACCAACCCACCTGAGCCTCCACGTCAGTCAGTTTCCTGGTCTGCTCCGCTGTTTGGTTCAAGAGGTTCGTCCCAATCTCCAGCATCGTGGCCGTCTGGTTCTGCACCACGTTCTGCTGGATCTGCACCATTTCCGACTTCATATTCATCTGGATGTAGCTCTCCAGCTAAAGGTGAAGGAGTCAAAACGTTAAGGGCAAACTCCTCAAGACCTTTCCTCCCCCTCTGTCTTGCCTTCCTCCAGCCCATTCGACAAAAAGGCCCCTTTTCTCCCCCCTCCCCATTTCCTCCTTCGTAAGAAATAATTGAGAAACTCATTCGGAAGAAATAATTGTGCCGTTTGTCTCTAGAGAGGCACCTTGGATTCTCTTGGCTCCACAGTGGTGCCAAATCTGGAGCAGTTCTTGAGAAATATAACCCAGGGCAATTTGACCAAGATGATGCTCAGGGATGCTTTTTGTGGTCAGGCAAAATACTGAGTTATCTAGAGGTCACGACATGTTGTCAGCAAACCTGGAACACTGCCTCCATGAGAGTCTGGGGGTGGAATCTGCTTTTGGAAAAATTAATCTCTCTGAGAAATGTTGGCTAAGAAAAATGCTGGATGTTTATGGTGTCCCTGAAATCCCTCTCGTTTTCTAGACTCCCATTTTCTCTTGCAAAAATCCTGCTCCCATCCAGCATACAGGTTTCAGTGTTGGAGCTGGATAGCTTCTCTGAGAAAATAGGGGCTCTTTCAAAGATTAATTGGAGGAGGACCTGCAGGGAGGAAAGGCATTTGCTTTCCCCGAATTATCCTCTCCGAAAAGGAGATCCTAGATACTAACAGTGAACTTGTCGTCTCAGTGTGAATCATCATATATGGCCTCGGCCCAGTATACCTGAAGGAGTGTCTCCACCCCCATCATTCAGCTCGGACACTGAGGTCCAGCGCCGAGGGCCTTTTGGCGGTTCCCTCGCTGCGAGAAGCAAGGTTGCAGGGAACCAGCAAGAGGACCTTCTCGGTGGTGGCACCCGCCCTGTGGAACAGCCTCCCATCAAATGTCAAGGAAATAAACAACTACCTGACGTTTAGAAGACGTATGAAGGCAGCCCTGTTTAGAGAAGTTTTTAATGTTTGATCTTTTACTGTGTTTTTAATATCCTGTTGAAAGCCGCCCACAGTGGCTGGGGAAACCCAGCCAGATAGGCAGGGTATAAATAAATTATTATTATTATTATTATTATTATTATAGCCCAAACAGCATCACTTGACCTGAAGGAGCGTCTCCACCCCCATCCTTCTGCCCGGACACTTAGGTCCGGTGCCGAGGGCCTTCTGGCGGTTCCCTCGCTGTGAGAAGCGAGGTTACAGGGAACCAGGCAGAGGGCCTTCTCGGTAGTGGCACCCGCCCTGTGGAATGCCCTCCCACCAGATGTCAGAGAAAAACAACTACCAGACTTTTAGAAGACATCTGAAGGCAGCACTATTAGGGAAGCTTTTAATGTTAAATAGGTTATTGTATTCCCCAGAGTGGCTGGGGAAACCCAGCCAGATGGGTGGGGTATAAATAATAAATTATCATCATCATTATTATTATTGAGGGGAGGAACTCACAAAAACTTCCCCAGGAAGACTGAGCATGCTCAGTGAGCACGGAATATCGAGTGTCTATTTGGGGCGGGGCAGGGAATGGAATGGAGTATTTGGGAAACGGGCATGGCTGGCCAGCACCCTGAACAGGAGCACTCCACACGGGATTCCCTATAGCAACTGTGCATTTGTTGTGAGGCACACGCAATCTTTGCCCCCAAAGCCCTGATATATTGGATGAAAATAAGGCAAAAAGCACTGGCCCCCGGCCCCCGGCCCCTGCTCCCTCTCCTGCTCCTCCTCTTCCCCCTTCTCCAACTGGCCGGCAGCTGGGAAAGGTCTGTGTGCGTCTCTCCCTTGGGATCCGCCAACACCATTCCGCATGGCTCGGGGCAGGGTAAGAATAAACATGTCATTTCCTCTAAAGCACTTCCTATTCCAAGCCTTTAGCTGAAAGAGCTTCAGGGGAGAGCCAGCCTTAATCAGATAATTGCTGTGATCAATCCGCTATAGTTTCAACTGCATTGTTTAAAGGGCTTGCTAACTGAGCAAATCACACGCTTGATGGACTGCTCGCAGTTGCTGGCTTGGAGTCGAGGAATATGGAATCCCAGCCACATCAATTCCGGGATAAAGTATGCAGCACAAATAACAGCTCTGATGGTGCAGTTGGCTGTTGTTGTTTTTTTAAATTTATATTTATTGAGGTTTTAACAATAAACTCAACAATAACAATAACAATAACAACAAAAACCACTACACACTACACAAATACAAAAAGGAAAAAATACGGAACAAGAAAGAAAGATGAACAATCAAACACGTAAAAGGAAAAAAAAAACAGCACATAAAATTAAACTTTCCAAAATGTCCTTTCATTAACTTGTTCCTTTGACTTCCTCTCGCCTCCCTTTTTGCATTCTATTTTAATTTGTTATTTTAGCAAATCCTTCTGATTTAACATTACCTGCTTTTTCATAATAATACATTACACACAATCTTAAAAACAGCTTTTGCAAAAGTCAAATTGTTTAATCAGAATGGAGAGGTTTGATCTTGCAGTCCATGGGACTCTCAAGAGTCTCCTCCAGCACCATAATTCAAAAGCATCAATTCTTCGGCGATCAGCCCTGAGTGCTCACTGGAAGGACAGATCCTGGAGCTGAGGCTCCAATACTTTGGCCACCTCATGAGAAGAGAAGACTCCCTGGAAAAGACCCTGATGCTGGGAAAGATGGAGGTCACAAGGAGAAGGGGACGACAGAGGACAAGATGGTTGGACAGTGTTCTCGAAGCTACCAGCATGAGTTTGACCAAACTGTGGGAGGCAGTGGAAGACAGGAGTGCCTGGCGTGCTCTGGTCCAGGGGGTCACGAAGAGTCAGACACGACTAAAGGACTAAACAACAACAACAAAACCCTTTCCTTATGAGCCCAGTATGATGTCACACACCTGGGAGGGCAAACACCACAAGGTCCAATTCCTGTCATCAGTGCTTTTTGCTAGGGGTACACATACCCCTAAACATTTTGTGAAACTTTGTACTTTTGTCCATTTGCTTTTCCCCGATTTGAACTATAAAATGGTGATTTTCTTGAGCCAAAATGAGAGTACCCCTAACATTTTTTAAAGAAAAAAAAAACAACCCACTGAGTTAAACTATGGAACTCACTGCCACTGGAAGCAGTGATGGGTTTAAAAGAGGATTAGACAATTTCAGGAAGGAAAAGGTTGTCGATGGCTCCTACCCACGATAACTAAACGCTTCTGAAAACAAGTTGCTGGGAACCACAAGATGTGAGAGAGCTCTTGGGCTGAATCCTTGCCTGCGGCATTTCCTTAAGGCATCTGGTTGGCCACTGAGAGAACAGGATGCTGGAGGGCAAATTTTGCAGAAGGGCTGTGTTTCAGTTCCCATTTTGTTTCAGAAAATGCGGATTAGGTGGGGTTTGCCTTGAATCGTGACATCTAAAAGCTGACCAGCAAAGTCCCGCTAAGCATCTGGGTCTGATCTGGCTGAGGGCAAAGAAGATGCAGCGGCAGAGAGGGGCATCCGCGAGTTGTCACTGAGAAAAACGGAAAGACGCCTCAAGCTTAGGACGCAGATGAAAGTCAGATGTCCCTTCCTCTTTCTCAAGCCACCAGGGAGATGAGTTTCCCAAAACCGGCCTATTTTTAGGAGAGGTTGTTGTGAATCAAATGTTTGGTTAATTTGATACATCCCAGGTGCCCCCTGTTTTTGGAAGGACTTGTGGGAGACAGGGAAATGGGGACTTCAGAATACAGGCTGTTGAGGCACCTGAAGCAAGAACATAGCAGAAAGAGATTCCTACTGCGGAGAGACCAGGCCTTGAACTAGGAGTCTCTGGGTGTGAAGGACCAGTTTTCCTGCATCACAAGATGCCTGTAATGATCTCAGGCAGGCAAGCAAGCCCCGATAAGAAGTAATGACTCTCCGGCAGTTTTATGTGCATTTATTTAAAACATCCAGAGCACAGCTTCTCGCCTGCTCGCATCGGCCAGTCTGAATCTCTACCCCTTTCACAGCAGGAAGGATGCCAAATTCCCGCCCTTCCCCTCTTGCCCTACAGTTGTCCTCTGACCTTATCCAATCTCCTAAAACGGGGACTGAGAAGCTGGCCTTCCTACCTCCCTACTTCCACTTGACACACTCTCAGTCCTCTGCTTATCTGCTGGTTGCCTAGCAATGCTCTGGCTGCCTCCTAACTCTCCCGCTCCTTGAGAGCTAACAGTGTCATCTTCTGGAAGGGGGGGGGGGGGACAGACAAATTACCCCTTCTTGGCTGTGTCAGCCAGTTTTCATCTGCAGAGTCGGTCTCTCTCTCTCACTTAGCTCAATTTCTGAGTCTGACTCTTCCCCTGCGCTCAGATGAGCCATGTTCCTGACAATGCCAAGACATATGCAGATGGCTTTCAAAGGACTAGGTCCGATCCATGAAGGGCAGGTCAAACCGAGCCCCATAATAAACCCCAGCACCAAGTTTACCCCTTCCCCTCCTTCTGCAACACACTTATGGACACAGCAACTTTGTTAGACACGATTCTTCTGATGGTTAATTCCCCAGCTTAAGGACATAAGAAGAACCCGAGGCATCTAGGGGATAAGGGCTCAACAAGAAAGACCTGGTTATGTTTAGAATGATACCGCAAAGGGAAATGTTCCCTGATACCAAGATGAGGGATTCTATGGAATGCAGATAGAGAGAATCGATAAGAATAATGATCTGTTGTGACCTTGATGGAAGTGTACGCTAGACGAACATTCTTGTGTTTTAGCTCATCCCCCCCTTTTTTCTTCCTTCTCCTTCTTCTTTCCTTTTTCTTTTTTCTTTCCCATAATGACTTATGTTCTATACCATGTACTTTGATATTTTTTTTGTAGTTGTTTAGCTTTTTCATTATTATTATTATTATTAAGGATTTTTCGTTTGTAATTTGGGTTGTTTATATTTATCTGTATTTGTTTAAAGCAAAATAAAAATTACTATTAAAAAAATTAGAATAAGAAGAGCCTGAGGCATGGAGTACCATAGGTCCATAATAGCTGTTTGTCCTGAACATATGCCCTTCCCTGGATGACCTGGAATATCCCAAGAGAGAAGAGGACAGTCAGTCTGAGCTATGGGTAGCCCTCGCAGGAGCTGCTGAACCAGGAGACAGGCCAGTGGACAGAACGGATAAGGCAGGATCAAAGGTAAAGCAGAGCCAGGGGAGAAAGCAGAATAAAGGAAAAGCTTTGCGCCAGAGCAAGGTTCAGGTGGAGAAGGAAGCCCCTCCCTGTCTAGAAAGCACCATTGGTCAACCTGAATGGGCAGAGCAAGCTCATTTTCTCTAAAAAGGTGAACTCCTGCAATTCAGCCTCCCACCACAAGGGGTGGTAACACAAAGATTCTGGTTGTTGTTTAGTCGTTTAGTCGTGTCCGACTCTTCGTGACCCCATGGACCAGAGCACGCCAGGCACCTCTGTCCTCCACTACCTCCCGCAGTTTGGTCAAACTCATGCTGGTAACCTCGAAAACAAAGATTCTAGCAGTGCCAATATATTTCCATTCTCTATCATTCACCATGGTGATTTAATAGGCTGGATTGCAGGAAACAGACATCTGGATTCAGCCTCAGATATTGCCTCTTAACGCCACAATAAACTCCCTTGCAGCCACTTCCCTTGTGTGATGACGTGCACAGATGTTCTGCTGTGGGTTGTTGAAAGCTGAGGGCTTAGCAATAGCTTGGGGGTGGACTCCTCAAAAGGTGTTTGGAATGATGGAGAGAAATATTTCAATCCTTCAAATGTGTGGCGTCACCTACATCATCTGCGTGGCACATTAGGAGCCGTTTGTCGAGCAGAGGGTAATATCTGGAGAGAACATGTCAGCATGAAGCCCCACGGCTTCTGGAGACTTCCCCTTAGTGTCACATCGTTAATCCTCCAATTTTGCCCGGCAAAAGTTTTGTTTATGAAAATGAACAAATTTGAGTACAGGAAACACAAGCAGAGGTTGGGGGGTGGTCACGGGTCGAGGCTGGGAGGAACACAATACCCAAAACAACATGCCCACCAACTGCAGCTTGGCTTCCCATTTTCTTGTGGAAAGGGGCATGTCTAATGTTGGTTAAATGGAGCAAAAAATGGAGCAAGTAGAGGCAGCTGGCTTGAATTAATCAGGACTGAGTGTGAACTGCTTCTTGTTTGTCGCAAATATTTTCCAGAACGTTTGCTTGATGTTAGAGCATAAGAAGGACCAGGCCAGTGGTCCATCAAGCCCGGCCTCCTGTCCTCACACTGGCAAACCAGACTTGGGGTTCCCTCCTGGTCAGGAAAGGAAATCTCTTACAGGAAGTTAACGTTATGCCAAGTGTGCTGGGCCCGGGGGTAACCCATGCAATGTGGTCCAGGACTGGTTCAGAATCTGAAGGTTCTGCTAGGAGTCAGTCCAACAGGGCCAAGGCAGGATACGAGGCAGGAAACCAGGCAAGGACAGGTACAGGATCTCAGGCAGGATCTAGCATGCAGCAATGTTGCTCCCGCAACCTGGGGCGGGGTCCGGCAGCCTTTTATCTTTGTCAGGGTAACAGCTGGTCCTGATCCCCCAGCGACTCACCTCCCTGTTTTGCAAGGAGACATTCAACCAAACATACAGAGGAAAATTCCCTTGGAACTACAGAGCCAATCAGAACATGTGCTTCTTCAGTGTCACTTTGTTTGGATGCTAACCAACACCTCCACACAGCTCCCTCTCAGCTAGTTGGCTTTCAAATCAAGATGATTAACCCTTAAGTTGCGTGATCCTTGACTTCCAACAAATAGCTGATTTGCTCTTGCAAGCAGATTGCCATCAGATGTACACCGAAAAGAAAGCCGTGTCTGGATCTACACGCCGTTGTCACATGCAGAGCACAATGATTCAGAAGTGAGAGCCTTGCGCCGTGTTTTAGAACGGGGAACATGGTGTGCAATTAAGCCAACTGTAGATAATAAGAGGGATAAAATGTGTAATGACAGCTTGGATTGCTTTACAGGAAAGTGACCCAAATAAGGGAGGCCAGCATGAGGAAAGACAGAAATAGAGGGTCAGAAGTGAGTGTTTTGTTTGTTTTTTGTCCTTTTAATACATACCCCAGAAGGAACTCTGAGTTCCTTTTCTTGACAAACTTGCTAACTGGATTAGTCTGCTCAAGTCAAGTTTCATTCCAGTGCAATTCAACAGACTGTCCTGATGAATACAAAGAAACAGCCCATAAAGGGTGATTAAGCTGTAGAAGTCTGTAGAAATTGTATTAATTTGATAGTTGGGTGTTGCTGTGATGCTGTCCTCACATCCCTGTACTTAGGGATGTAAGGAGACCGTGATTTCCATCGTGTCATCCGTTCATAAAAACATAAGATGAACCTGCTCTCACAGTGGCCAGCCAGAGGCCTGTGGGTACCATGCAAGGAGGATTCGAACACAAGAGCAACCCTCTCCCATCCTGTAGTTTCCAGCAACTTGCATTCATTGCTGCCTCTGACTGTGGTGGCAGAGCAGAGCCATTGCTGCTGTTGTTTAGTCGTTTAGTCGTGTCCGACTCTTCGTGACCCCCTGGACCAGAACACGCCAGGCACTCCTGTCTTCCACTGCCTCCTGCAGTTTGGTCAAACTCATGCTGGTAGCTTCGAGAACACTGTCCAACCATCTCGTCCTCCGTCGTCCCCTTCTCCTTGTGACCTCCATCTTTCCCAACATCAGGGTCTTTTCCAGGGAGTCTTCTCTTCTCATGAGGTGGCCAAAGTCTTGGAGCCTCAGCTTCACGATCTGTCCTTCCAGTGAGCACTCAGGGCTGATTTCCTTCAGAATGGAGAGGTTTGATCTTCTTGCACTCCATGGGACTCTCAAGAGTCTCCTCCAGCACCATAATTCAAAAGCATCAATTCTTCGGCGATCAGCCTTCTTTATGGTCCAGCTCTCACTTCCATACATCACTACTGGGAAAACCATGGCTTTAACTATACGGACCTTTGTTGGCAAGGTGATGTCTCTGCTGCTAGTAGCCATCAATGGTTAGTCATCTTCTCCATGAATTTGTCTCATCCACATTGGTGGCCCTCCCTGCCTCTTGTGACAAGGGGTTCCATAGTTGAAGATTGCTCTCTGTGAAGACGTATTTCGTCTGTCCTGAGTCTTCCAATTCAGCCAATATAAATCAAATGACGACATTTCTAAGTCTTTTCAGGGTCTTCAGAATCTGAAATCTCAAGACTGGGGAGGTTTTCTGAGAGCAAATGACCACCGGCCAAAATTGCTGGTCATGCACGGCAAGGCTTGCTCCAGCTCACATGGAAACTTTGCTCCTGCTGAACCCAGTGGGATATGATGTTTTCCCTGGGGGCAGGAGGAAGTTTCATTGAGAAATCCAAGGCTTTTTCCAAGATCCGCAGGATTAACACAGGAAATGGGGAAAGAGGAAGAATCCATAAATGAAAATCTGATCTTCCTGTGTGTGTGTGTGTGTGTGTGTGTTATAAAAAGGCCCAGAAGATTTTTTAAAAATGGGGGAAAATTATGAACCACATTTGTGTTTTACATGGGAGTTACATTCTGGGGGGATTGTGCGTAAAGGCAAAATTGCATATACTGTAGTCAGAATGACACTGGAACCGCAACCCCATAACCATCCCTACCTTTTCAGAGATGGAGCTCCAAGTGGACCAATCCTGTTTTAAAGCCACTCAGGTTGGTAGCCACCTTCCTCCAGTGGCAGGGAGTTCCACAGTATGACGATGTGCTGCTTTATTTCATCTGTCTTAAATCTCCCCACATTCAGCTTAAGCCTCTTCCGCCCTGCAGAGGAGGTGGGATTGCGGGCGTCACGGCCCAGCCCCCGCGCGATTGGGGGAATCCCCGGCCACGTCACCCCCCTGGCCAGCCAATCAGCTGGCTTTGGGGGCATGACCTGCCCGATTTAAACGCAAGTGCGGCCGGGGATCTCCCTCTTTTCCCGCATACCAGCTGTTCCTGTTTTCCCCGCCCTATAAGGTTTTCGTTCCTTGACCTTGCTATGGACCTCGGTTGGTGGCCGTTGAGGGGCCTAGTAGGAATTCTTCCACTTGGCAAATCGGCACCAGCCACTTGGTTTTTGCCTACCTCGTAGCAAATCATCACAACTTTCTTGGTATTGGTGGTTAGGCATTGGTATTGATCTTTAGATGGAAGAGGGGAGGAAGCGCCATCACCTGCCCCGCATATGGAAGGGTAGTCCGATAAAGGATTCCGGGGGGCGTGGCCCTGTCCGAAGCCTAAGGAGGTGAGGGCCTAAGGCACACCCCCAATTGGTGACCCCAGGGGAGTTCCTAGTTGATGTGCATCAGCAGGACTCCCCCTACTGGTGGTTAACCCTTCCTGGACTTCAAGCGGACGGGCTGAAGCCGGGTAGTCTATTAGGACCAATGCCTAAGCCAATACCGCTCATCACCTGTAACCAACCAAATAAAGTTGTGGCCATATTTAGCCCATTAACCTTAAATAATTGTGTCATGTATCTTTATTTCCACTGGGGTGGGGGTGGGAACTTGCCACGCAAATTGCACATCCACGAGCTCTACTATTGAGAAAGGGAGAAGAGTTTTTTTCTCTCCCCTTTCTTCATGCTGTGCATAATTTTATCAGCTTCTATCATGTTGCCCCTTACTTGGCTTTTCTCCATACTAGAAAGTCTCAAAAGTTCCTGACCCCGAGCATTAGGAACATGCAGAAAAGCAGCAAAGTCTACTCAGTTCCGAGAGGTGCAATGCAGTTATTTGCCCTGGATTTGAGCCAAATTGCTTTCCATCTCCCAGCCTGTTCCTCCTTCCATCAAGACTGATAGTAGCTGTTATGTATAGTGGTACCTGGGTTTCGGGTTACATACGCTTCAGGTTACATACACTTCAGGTTACATACGATTCAGGTTACAGACTCCACTAACCCAGAAATAGTGCTTCAGGTTAAGAACTTTGCTTCAGGATGAGAACAGAAATTGTGCTGCAGCGGTGTGGCAGCAGCTGGAGGCCCCATTAGCTAAAGTGGTGCTTCAGGTTAAGAACAGTTTCAGGTTAAGAACGGATCTCCAGAACGAATTAAGTTCTTAACCCAAAGTACCGCTGTACTAAGCTTGGATCCTAGAACAATAGGCAAGTAGGATCCTAGAATGCAACAATGGATTGGCTTGCAGGAAAAGAGCAATCAGGCTCCAGGAGGAAGTTAATCAGCCTATTAGGCTGGTTGGATCCTAGAATGCAACAACTAATTGGCCTGCAGGAAAAGACCAATCAGGCTCCAGGAGGGAAGCAGAATCAGCCAATCAGACGGGATTTGTTGTGTAAATCATGTACAGTGGTACCTCTGATTGCAAACATGATCTGTTCCGGAGGCCCATTCACAACATGAGCAGAACGCAACCCACATCGTGCATGGGTCGCGATTCACCGCTTCTGCGCATGCGCATGATGTGATTTTGCGTGTCTGCGCAAGCACAAGCGGCAAAACCCGGAAGTAACCCTTTCCGCTACTTCTGGGTCGCCGCGGGACGCAACCTGAAAACGCTCAACCTGAAGCAAACGTAACAAGAGGTATGACTGCATATAAAAGCCTGAGATTTGGGGGGCAATTCAATCGCTGTTTTACAAGCTGCAACAAAGAGCATGAAATCACTACAGGACTCTGAGTATATTTCAGTAGCTCTGCAGAAACTGTAGCTATCTCTTAAAAACCACTCCAGTGAGTTTGGGGGGAGCGTATGGACAACTTGCTAATTCACTTTCTCCGCAGCCTCTCATTAATCATGGCTGCCTATTGCCAAGCGCACAAGATCCTTTGCTCCCCCCTCCTCATTTTTCGCTTTCTCCCCCCTTCCCCATGTTTTCCTTTCAACTAAACTGAATCTCTCCCGCAATGCAAAACATCGAGTTCAGAAAGGAACTCGAAGCCCAGGCCCTGTCGCCCTGATTTCTGACAAAGCCAGAATAACAAACTCAAAACCATCAAAAGTGCCAGCGAGGGAACGGGACGGGGTCGCGGGCACATGCCTCGTTATTTTGGGAACGGCAGGACCGATCTGTGCTTTCGTTGTCCCTGGGAAGCTTCCAAAGATTTGCTTGAAATGTGCAGCGTAGCAGCAGTTTAAGGGAAGGAGGGAGAGAAATTCAGGGAGGGTGGAGACAAAGGAGAGATGGAGGATTCTCTCCTCCAAATACCGTTCTTTCTCTTCCCCTCTTCCACTGAAGGAAGGAATTTGCCACACCACTGCAAAGTTGGCTACCTTTGGTGGAGAAGGCTGGGGGAGTCCTATAGGGTCTTAATTTGCCGCCTGTTTATCTTCAAATTAAGAAGTTAGTGTGGCAATGGCAGGGACAAACAGATAGTTTAAGGCTGCCAGACTCCAACGAGCAAACATGATCCAGAATGTGTCCTCAGCCAAGCCTCTTGCTTCTTATGGCATCAATATTCATGGTGTACACACTCGCTTTATGTGTGTGTGTCTGTGTGTGTGTGTTAGGGATGGGAGGAAATTCAGTTTTGTTTACATTTTAATGACAAAGTTGCCTAATTCGCACCCTCGAACCAGTACAGTGGTACCGTTCCGGAGCCCCGTTCACATCCAGAAGCAAATGCAACCTGCGTCTACACGTCCGTGGGTCGCGATTTGCCGCTTTCACGCATGCACATGACGTCATTTTGAGCGTCTGCGCATGCACGAGCGGCGAAACCCAGAAGTAACATGTTCCGTTACTTCCGGGTCGCCGCAGAGCACAACCTGAAAGCCCTCAACCTGAGGCTCATTTAACCCGAGGTATGACTGTCCATGAATGGAGGTGCAACTATCCTCTGAAATTGGGATTCCTCTTGGAATTTGGCCATGCAGTTCTCCAACCAGCCAATGTGTACAAAAACACAGATATTGGGGGGAAGCGTGCATACAAACAGATATAAATGATTGAAGATCACATTATATTTGGAGGAATCGCTTGGGGAAAACGTGCCTATTAATCAAAATGTGCCTATTAGTTATTTGAAGAAATTCTCACTAACTGCTGCTGGATTGACATGAGGATTAAAAGAAATTGAACTGAATTTAAGATTGGAAAAATGAGAAACCAGGAGAAATCACAAATGACAGATTTATCCATCGGGGGGGGGGAGCACTCTGCATATGCACTAACAACAACAACAACATTTTAAATTGCATTTTAACCTGTATTTTAAATTGGTTTTCTTTCCTTATTATGTTTTTACTGAAATTTTATTGATGTTAGCCGCCCTGAGCACAGCTCTGGCCGGGGAGGGCGGGGTATAAATAAAATTTATTATTATTATTATTATTATTATTATTATTATTATTATTATTATCAACAACGCTGTCAATTTCCTTCATAATAACCGCTGGCCTCCACAGGCAGATATCATGGCGTGAAGGCAGGCAGAACTTTCCCTTTAACTGCCTGGCCAATATTTTTCTTACATTTTCCAATTCTTTCACAACCCCCTCCTCCCCCCCGCTTGCCCCCCCAATGCCTGCAACAGAGTTGTTTTTTCAGGACCAGAATCCAAAGAAAACAGGTCCCATTAAGTGCTTCCAGCTGGATTTATGAAAAACAGGCCTGCTTTGGAAGAGGAGCCTTGTGGCATGGGGGTCATGGGGACACGGGTCTTTTGGAGAGGCGGTCAGGGGGGGGAGAGAGCAGATGCTCCCCCTTCTCTGAGAAATCCTTCAGGTTCCCTGCAAAGCCACAATCAGGAAGCCCAGAGCCTCAGAGTTCAGCATGCATCGCTTCTCATTTTAAATGGACAGCGATGCAAACCTAGCCATAGCCAGAGACTTTCGGCACACTACAGATTTGTTCTCAGCTTGATGAAGAAGAGTTTGGATTTGATATCCCGCTTTATCACTACCCAAAGGAGTCTCAAAGCGGCTAACAATCTCCTTTCCCTTCCTCCCCCACAACAAACACTCTGTGAGGCGAGTGAGGCTGAGAGACTTCAGAGAAGTGTGAGTAGCCCAAGGTCACCCAGCAGCTGCATGTGGAAGAGCGGGGAAGCGAACCCGGTTCACCAGATTACGAGTCCACCGCTCATAACCACTACACCACACTGGCTCTGATGCGCCTCTTTAAGTGCCATGCCTTCCCACAAAGAACCCTGGGAGTTGAAGTTTAGTGTGGTTTGCAGGATTCTCCGTTAGAGGTCCCAAGCAACCCACCAACACCAAATCTGCACACCGATTAACCTCCAAATCCTGGAGTCTTTAGGGGTGAAAATGGCTCTACCTGGTCAAATCACTGGGGGTGTGGTATGCCCATGTTTTCAGGACTTATAGATGGTAAAGGTAAAGGGACCCCTGACCATTAGGCCCAGTTGTGCCCGACTCTGGGGTTGCGGCGCTCATCTTGCTTTATTGGCCGAGGGAGCCGGCGTACAGCTTCCGGGTCATGTGCCCAGCATGACTAAGCCACTTCTGGCGAACCAGAGCAGCTCACAGAAACGCCGTTTACCTTCCCGCCTGAGCGGTAACTATTTATCTACTTGCACCTTGACGTGCTTTCGAACTGCTAGGTTGGCAGGAGCAGGGACCGAGCAACGGGAGCTCACCCCGTCACGGGGATTCGAACTGCAAACCTTCTGATTGGCAAGTCCTAGGCTCTGTGGTTTAACCCACAGCGCCACCCGCGTCCCTACTTATAGATGGCCACCTTGCAAAACACAGGTGCAGGAGACAACCCTTTTATCGAATCACACAATTGTAGAGTAGGAAGGGTCCTCAACAATCACCATGTCTAACCTCCTGCAGTGCAGGAATGTCAACTAAAAGCTAAAAAAGCTAAAGGACCCCCAGACGGTTAAGTCCAGTAAAGGCGACTCTGGGGTTACGGCGCTCATCTCGCTTTCAGGCTGAGGGAGCCAGCGTTTGTCCACAGACAGCTTTCCGGGTCACATGGCCAGCAGGATTAAACCGCATCTGGCACAACGGGATACCATGATGGAAACTAGAGTGCATGGAAATGCCGTTTACCTTCCCTCCACAGTGGTACCTATTTATCTACTTGCGCTGGTGTGCTTTTGAACTGCTAGGTTGGCAGGAGCTGGGACAGAGCAACGGGAGCTCACCCCGTCGCGGGGATTCGAACCGCCGACCTTCTGATCGGCAAGCTCAAGAGGCTCAGTGTTTTAGACCACAGTGCTACCCGCGTCAACTACAGCATCTATGACAAATGGCCATTGAATTTACATTTAAAAACCTGTAATGAATTTGATTCTGTCACCTTCCGAGGGAGTCGGTTCACTGTCAAACAGCTCTTACTATAATAAAAATAGTAACAGTCACCACAACAAATGTATAAATTTCTTGATATTTTAGTGTGGCCCTTTGGAACTCCCTGCCTATTGATTCCAGGCAGGCACCTTCCCTGAATTCCTCCCAGTGCCTGGTAAAACATTTTTGTTTAGACAAGCCCACCCAGATATTTAGAAAGTTAATGCGAGTTTTAATCTGTTTCTAGTCTACTATTATTTTAATTTCCGCAAAGTTTTAAATTTGTGTTCATAATTTTTCTTATTGTCTTATCTGTTTTGTAAACCTCCTTAAGTTGTTTTCTTTTAAAAGCCTTTCAAGAAGTGTAGGAACTTTGTGGAATAAATAAAATAATAAATAACAGCAGACACCCTCACCTTAGCATTTGCTGAAATTTGCAATGCTGTGAAAATATTACAAATTTCATTTCAGCGAATCCGGCATTCTCGCCATAGCTGTCAACGTTCCCCCCTTTTTAAGGGAAATTCCCTTATTCCGAATAGGATTCCTCACAAGAAAAAGGAAAAGTTGACAGCTATGATTCTCACGCTGCCTGGTTCTGTGCCAGACACGATTCTGTGATAGCGAATCTAATGCAAGGATTTGTGAAACGCATGCAATCCTGACTCGGATCCGACCATTTGGCTCTTGAGGAAGAAAGGAGTCGTGGTCGTTGCTGGAGGCTCAGGCAGTAGTTCCTTGCTATTCTACCCCTGTGCTCTGTGTACATTTCGTCTTGCAAAGCGTTGCTGGGTCAGCCAGACTTTCCCAGTAGCTGCCTCCGGTGCAGCTGTGTACACAAAAGAGAGCAGCCAGACGTCCAGTATCAAGAAGATACTCTTCCAGAGGAACGTGGAAAGAGTCCTCAGCTTAATGTGGCTACGGACCTTCAAAGAGGGGCTACTATTTTCCATTGAGGGACTGCTCAGGGCCAGCTCAGAGCTAAAACGATTCTGAGGCTCAGGGCATGGATGCATTTAATTTCCCTGTCTCGCCGCCCAGCTTACTAACAGCAACATTACTAACAGCAACAAGTCCCAAGCCAAATTGGTAGGGGCAGTCTTGTGTACAGTGGATGCTCAGGTTGTGAACGTAATCCGTGCAGGAGGCACATTTGCAACCCGCAGCGGCACGTCTGTGCACATGCGGGTTGCGATTTGGCACTTCTGCAGATGCACAAAGCACAATTTAGCGCTTCTGAGCATGCACAAAGCGCAATTTAGCACTTCTGAGCATGCACGACTCCCGAAACCTGGAAGTAACCTGTTCCGGTACTTCTGGGTTTTGGCAGGTCCATAACCCAAAAAAACGCAACCTGAAACGTCTGTAACCCAAGGTATGACTGTACTTGTTAAACTCACACAGCTTTATTTTATCAGTGAGATTTATTACTATTACTATTATTATTATTATTATTATTATTATTATTATTATTATTAATTCAATTTATGCACCGCCCTATACCCAGAGGTCTCAGGGTGGTTCACAAACAAGACCACAACATATAAAACCAAACCAAAAGCAATAACCCAATTTAACCCCCCCAAAAGAACCACATTATAAAAGGGTGTTGGATGTAAATAAGATCAACCAAAGGCCTGGTTAAAAAGGAACGTTTTTGCCTGGCGCCAGGTGAACTTCCCTGGGGAGAGCATTCCACAGACAGGGAGCCACTGCAGAGAAGGCCCCGTTCTTGTGCTGCCACCCTCTGCAACTCTCAAGGAGGAGGCACACGAAGGAGGGCCTCAGAAGATGATCTCAGGGTCCAGGTAGGTTCATATGGAAAGAGGCGGTCCTTGAGGGATTGCGGTCCTGAGTTGCTTAAGGCTTTATAGGTCAAACCCAGCACTTTGAATTGGGCCCGGAAACTTAATTGGTAGCTAGTGCAGTGGGACCAGTATCAGTGTAATGTGCTCAAACCATCTTGCTCTGGGGAGCAACCTGGTCACCGAATTCTGCACTAGCTGAAGTTTCTGAACCGTCTTCAAAGGCAGCCCTATGTATAACCTGGTGTTTTTTTTTAAAAAAAGAAAAATAAATCACAAAGGTGAGCCTAATTAATTTGGCAGCTTTTTTTTAGAGGTAGTTGTAGGTAGGTGTGTGTGTGTGCGCGCGTGTGTGTGCACTGGTGAAATGAGTTAAATTATTTTTAATATGAGATCCAAACTGGCTGGTTTCAGAGATGCCGTCTTATGGCCAAAACATGCAATGTCAGAACATTGTAAAAAGAGCCCAGCTAGTGGATCGGGCCCATGGCCCATCTGGCCCGGCCTCCTGTTCCCACAGTGGCCAATGAGATGCCCTCATGAGAAACCAGCAAGCAGGATTTGAACACAAGACCCCTCTCCCCACCTGTGGTTCCCAGCAACTGGTATTCAGAAGCATTGCTGCCTCCAGCTAGTAGCCATCGATAGCCTCCTCCTCCTCCTCCAGGAATTTGTCTAATCCTCTTTTAAAGCCATCTAGGTTGGTGGCCCTCACTGCCTCCTGTGGAAGGGAGTTCCATAGTTTAACTCTGGGTGTGATGGCCTGGGACTCAGGCTCGGACTCGGAGCCGGAGGAGTCTCAGTCTGCACCGGATCCTTTGCCTCAGGCACCACCTGAACCAAGTCTGGGGCCTGATTCTGAAGAGCCCCAGTCTGCACAGGTTCCCCTGCAACAAGCACCAGCTGGGCCGAGTCCGGGGCCTGAGCCTGCCCTGGCTCCAGTTGCGGGGATTACCTCGTCGCCTTCAGCTGGGCCATCACTTACAGCTGCTCCACTACCGGTTGGGTCAGGGGAGGCTGAGGCGGCCTCTGGGTCTAGTAACCCACTGACGTCTCCCAAGCTGCAGAGACTAAGGTCGGAGAGAAGGAGAGACCTGAGTACTCGTAGGAGGAGTGCTTGCCTTTGGGCGAAACAGGGAGGTGAGTCGCCGGGGGATCAGGACTGGCCGCTACCCCAACAAAGATGAAAGGCTCTCGGACCCTGCCCCAGGTTGCGGGAGCAACATTGCTGTATGCTAGATCCTACCTGAGATCCTGTACCTGTCCTTGCCTGGTTTTCTGCCTCGTGTCCTGCCTTGGCCCTGCCAGACTGACTCATCACGGTACCCTTGGATTCGGGGCTGGACCTGGACCATGTTGCTCAGGTTACCCCCGGGCCCAGCACACTGGGCAGTGTAAGTAAGTGCTTCCTTTTACATGTTCAGAATCTTCCAACATTCGTCTCAATGGATGAATACTAGTGTTTATGAGGGAGGAAAACTGTATCAAACATATGTCGCAACAGGAGCGGGAAACCTGATTTTAAGAAATTGTATTACATTAAAGTAATTTGGTTGGCTCTGTAATAATTTGGGCAATTAATATAAATAATTGCAGAAAACTTTTCTCTGTCGATTTTCTCCATGCCACACATAATTTCATCAACATCCATTTGATTTAATTTCCCCAGGGCGCTGATTAACCCCTGGCATAAAGAGGCAGAGTCAGTTCCCCTCTGAAAGTCAGCCTATATCTGCATCTTTGCTTGTAAAAAAGCAAATTTTACGCAAATCCCTATGCCAGGACTGTACCCCGGGCCATTTAAGCAGCGCAACGCATCCTGCTCAAAATCTCCATTTTGAAGTGACCGTGGTGGAAAGCAGACTGAAGAGCGGGGGCTCACAAGCATTCACCCCCCCCTGCAACCTCCCATTCCATTTCTCATGAGAAGAAGGCCCAGAGATTCCTCCCCCTTTGCCGGGGAACTCAGTTCCTTCCAGTTGTCCACCGGATGCTATGGGACGCTCTCTGGTCCCAGCCCAATCAGGGATGGAGTTATTTGCAGGTCTGACGCAAGCAGCTGTAGCTTAGATGACAGACGAGAGGTCCAGCGGTCCTCTAGAGGGAAGACGACTTTTCTCCTCGCCATGGCTGTCTCCTATTTCGGAGGGAGTCAGCTGCCAAGAAAATAGTGGGGAGGAGGGAGAGGAGAGCTGCCCCCCCCGATAGATATTCCTAGCTCCTTCTCTGAATCAATCAGCTTACCTCCCTCCAGTTTGTTACAGGGGAAAATCTAGGTGCGAGGCTGCTCAGTCACCCAGCTCGTCGGGCAGAGCCCGCGGGTCCCTGTGGAATAAAGGAAGGAGCCCAGCCACCAAATAGCTGTAGACCAAAGTTTATTGTGCAACAGGTTCAAAGAGGAATTTTGAACCCCGAGGATGGGGTGACAAGGACTTTTAAAAGTTTCCCACCATATCCCAGAATACAGTTTGTACAGCATCTGTTATGTACTGAGTTGAAAAGGATCCAAAAGGCAGCAGTCTGATTGGTCCTAGAACAATAGGGTCCAAAATGCAGCAGTCTGATTGGTCCTAGAACAATAGGGTCCAGAATGCAGCAGTCTGATTGGTCCACAGGAGTCACCCAAACCAGCTCCAGGTGGAAGTGAATCCGCAACCTGATTGGCCTACAGGTGAATCCCGGAATTAGCCAATCACGTGGGGCCCATTGTGTAAATAATGTATATAAAGCAGACATTCTGGGGGAACTTCCATTCCTCCTCACCACTATGAGCTGAATAAAGAGCATGGAATCCACTCTTGACTCCGAGCATATTTCAGCATCATTGATGCATCATTGCTACATCACTGACATGTCACAAAAGGGGAGGGGTAAACGGGTTATACTAGTTTAACCTGGGCAAATATGTACAGACAAGTCCTTGGTACAAGATTAGCATAAGCAGACATGGCAGGGCAAGATTCAGGTATAAGATTAGCAGAGGCAAACACCTCTGAAGTCCCACCACCCAAAGTACAATAGAACTTCCTTTGCATGTCTGGCCCCTTGGCAAGTCCGGTGTTTCCTTGGCCAACAATCAGCTCAGCAATTGTCCCCTCTGGGAACTTCCTGGAGTCCTTTTTCAAGGGGAAAATAGCTTTGGAATGGAGGGAAATGGCAAAGGAGTTAATTTTATATTATTTTTAAAGCTAGGTAACTTCCCTGAGCTGTCAAGTTGAAAGGATACAATCAGGCATAATATTTGTAACATTTAACAACTTTAAAAATGTGCCCCCCCGTAATTTCCGTAACAACTTCAAATCTATCTTATCTATCTATCTATCTATCATCTATCTATCTATCTATCTATCTATCTATCTATCTATCTATCTATCATCTATCATCTATCTATCTATCTATCTATCTATCTATCTATCTATATCTATCATCTATCATCTATCTATCATCTATCTATCTATCTATCTATCTATCTATCATCTATCATCTATCTACAGAGACTGTACTTTTTGAGAATTCTAAGGAAAAACCATCTTCTGCAGAAACTGCTGCTTGCCTTCTATCACTGTGCCATTGAGAGTGTGCTCACTTATGGCTTATGTGTGTGGTACGGAAGCTGTACTACCCAGGACAGGATGGGGTTGTGCAGAGTTGTTAAGGCAGCAGAGAGCATTGTTGGCTGCCCACTCTCCACCTTAGAGCAGATTTATGCCACAAGGTGCCATAGGAAGGCACTGGACATAGTAAAAGATCCATCGCATCCTGGTCACTGTCTCTTCGAGCTCCTGCCGTCGGGACGGAGATACAGGACGATGAAGACAAGAACGAGCCGTCTTAAGAACAGCTTCTTCTCCAGAGCGATCTCGGCCCTGAATGGGAAGCCTGGACTTTGAAAGTCATCTAATCTTCCTTGCTGTACTATATTGTATTGTTTTAATTAGTGTTTTTATGGAGCAGTCAAGTAATTTTGTTGTCCCTGAGAGGGGGCAATGACAATAAAGATATTATTATTATTATTATTATTATTATTATTATTATTATTATTATCTATCATCTATCTATGTCAAGGTTGTGTCTCCAGTTCTTCACTTCCACTCTCATGAGAAAAAAAATGTGCAGGCCAATTGCTGGGTGAGAAATCAACTTATCCCCACCTCCCAATGGTCTTCTGGCCAATGACTGCAAAGGGCCAGGCTGATGGACGGGCATCTAACACATCTTTTGTCAAAAATTGCCTTCACACTCCATGATTCTCGCACCTTTTTCTCTAGGCAACACTTTCAAGATAAAAATTCGCTCGTGCCACACCAAAATTTTTTCATTGATAAGAAATGTGTTGGGAAACAAAAATAAAAAAAACTCCTAGCATTCATGACACAGAACATGACTACTTTATAATACGATCACGGGACATGCAGAAAGTATAAAACGATGCAGCTACATAAGAAAAAATGTATCACTCCCAAAATATAATCATAAGTACCTTAACTGTGTATAAAAACACAGTAAGAGGAATGAGCTCACTTTTGCAAATAAAAGAAATATTTTGATACTATGCCATACTGCACTGAAATGTAGATGTTTCTTTAATGGTCCTTGAATCTTCCTGCCACACTTGCCAGCCTCTCCTGCCACATCAGTGTGGCGCATCGCATGCCCTTTGAGAACCACTGCCATAAGACACACACACAAATTTGTTCTGTGATTCCTACATTGAGGGGGATGGACTACAGTCATACCTCACGTTACGTTTGCTTCATGTTACATTCTTTCAGGATACGTCCCGTGGCGACCCAGAAGTACCAGAAAGGGTTACTTCCAGGTTTCGCCGCTCACGCATGCGCAGAATCGCAACCCGCGGGTGAGCAGACGCGCCGCTGCGGGTTGCGCTCTTTTCATGTTGCGAACGGGCCTCTGGAATGGATCCCATTTGCAACCAGAGGTACCACTGTAGATAACTTTTGGGGTCCCTACCAACTACATTTCTATTATTCTTTTTTGTTGTGAACCGCCCTGAGGTCTACGGATGAAAGGTGGTATGCAAGTGTAATCAATGAGGGGTGCAGGTGGCGCTGTGGGTTAAACCACAGAACCTAGGACTTGCCGATCAGAAGGTCGGTGATTCGAATCCCCGCGACGGGGTGAGCTCCCGTTTCTCGGTCCCTGCTCCTGCCCACCTAGCAGTTTGAAAGCACGTCAAAGTGCAAGTAGATAAATAGGTACCGCTCCAGCGGGAAGGTAAACGACGTTTCCGTGCGCTGCTCTGGTTCGCCAGAAGTGGCTTAGTCATGCTGGACACGTGACCTGGAAGCTTTACGCCGGCTCCCTTGGCCAATAAAGCGAGATGAGCGCCGCAACCCCAGAGTCGGCCACGACTGGACCTAGTGGTCAGGGGTCCCTTTACCTTTACCTTTATGATTCTATGATTCTGTATTAGATCACTGGTATTTAAGTTTTCAGTTCTTTGGCATTGCCTGACATTGTCTGTGCAGAGTCCCCTCCCCCCCATCCGCCGCCCTTGCACATCAGCACATATAAATTGTTGCCTGCAAGTCTCCAAAAATCCCCCCGGGAGCTGAGTTTAGATGAGCCCCAGAAGCAAAGTTCCGGTAGCAAGATGAACCAGAGGACACTGGGAAACCACATCTTCCTGACCCTCCTCAACTCCCCGAGGTAGGATTAGTGATGGCCGGGGGGTGGTGTGGTGGAGAGGGACTGGTCATCGCGGGGGTGGAGGGAAGAATCATGCGACGTCCAATATTCACACACATCGTCTCCTTCAGGCCAGGCTATGAGTGAGTGCTCAGCGGGACAGGAAGGCACTCTGCACATGCTCAGTGGCTTCATTCCATCCAAGAGTACAGCTAAAAACCAGTTCTCTAGCCTCCTCCCTCGTAGACTGCAAATATTTCCAGATCTTTACTGTTTGGCTCTAGCAAATTATATCTCTTCCGTCCTCTCCAAAATGACAGCAACAGCTTTCTCTCTCTCTCAATCCCCACACACTGCAGTTCCCAAACTCTGTCATATTTCAGTGTGACCAAGAAAGAGAACCAAAGGAGCGGCTATGCCTATCAAGAGGTGTGGCCATGCAAATAGGCGCATGCTTAATTCTTAACGCCTGGAGTGAGAAGCAGCAGAAGAAAACCAGTGTCCCTGGGTGCATTTCCCCCCCTATATGAATGAAATTTCCATTCTCATGGGCACACCAGGCACTTCTGCATTTGGGAACACTGCTGTGGCAAAAAGAGAAAAACACGCCCCTCGTCCCTGACACAGAATTACCTCAGAGAAAAAGAGAACCTGAGAATTGTAGAGTTGGAAGGGACCCCACCCCCCAGCCATCTGGTCCAACCCCTTGCAATGCAGGAATTGTGGGAATGTTCAGGGATGCAGGAGAGGATATATTGTTTGGTTATAGCCTTTCCAACTTGTGTTAACAAGTTCACAATTTAGCAGAGTAACATTCCCCCTTTTAAACCTGCAGCGGATGCGTTTGCTCAGGCTCGCCAAAGCCTCTATAATAACTGTTCTGGTATTTCCCCCTTATTCCCTCATAAAAGATAAGACACGACAGAGTCTTCTGTAAAAGTATAAAAAGAGTTTCCTCACATATCATTCTGTTCACAATGGGATCCCAGAAGGCAGACTTAGCTCAGAAAAGTAACATATACCTAGAAACTATCTAGAAGACAGTCCCTTTGTCCTCAAAGAGCATCTTTGGCTAAGCAGATGTTGCTTCTTCAATGCATGTAGTCAAAAATTAGAGAGATGGCTGCCCTGCCCTGTGCTTTTGTCGTTACCTGCACAGGTGAGGCCACGCCCACCTCTAGTCACATGCAGAGGAAGTCTGTCCCAGCCCAGAAGGAAACAGGAAGTTTACCTGCTGGCTGGAGAAACATTCCTCCCCACGTGTAAACATGTTCACTCTAGGAATGTTGTACTTGACTGCTCTTGTGTTTCACATTCCACAGGAATCTCAACTAAATCATCCATGACAGATGGCCACCCAACCTCTGCTTAAAAACCTGAAGGAAGGCCCGTCACTTTCCAAGGGAGTCTGACAGATCTCACTGCCGGAAAATTTCTCCTCATGTTTAGTTGGAATCTCCTTCCTTGCAGTTTGAATCCATTGGTTCGGACATGGCCCTGACTGGCCTGGATCCTGTGGAAATTGCATGTGGGGGTACAGTATGTATTAGAAGCTGCCATGTACAGAGTCAGACCCTTGGTCCACCGAGTTCAGTATTGCCTACATGGACTGGCAACAGTTCTTCAAGGCTTCGGATAAGGATCTCTCCAAGCCCTTTGGGGTTTGAACTTTGGAGCTTCTGTAGGTAGTGCAGATGGGACGCGGGTGGCGCTGTGGGTTAAACCACAGAGCCTAGGACTTGCCGATCAGAAGGTCAGTGGTTCGAATCCCTGTGACGGGGTGAGCTCCCGTTGCTCAGTCCCTGCTCCTGCCCACCTAGCAATTTGAAAGCACGTCAAAGTGCAAGTAGATAAATAGGTACCACTCCAGCGGGAAGGTTCGCCAGAAGCGGCTTAGTCATGCTGGCCACATGACCCGGAAGCTGTACGCCGGCTCCCTCAGCCAATAAAGCGAGATAAGCGCCACAACCCCAGAGTCGGCCACGATTGGACCTAATGGTCAGGGGTTCCTTTACCTTTAGGTAGGGCAGATGGTCTAACTCTGAGCCATGAACCTTCCCCTTTCTCTATGGCATGCAATGGTGTGCTGGGCTGCCTTGTAACACACAAGACTGAGTTGGCTCAGTTGGTAGAGCATGAGACTTTTAACCCCAGGGCTGTGGGTTCAAGCCCCATATTGGGGAAAAGATTCCTGCATTGCAAGGGGTTGGAATAGACGACTCCTATGGTCTTTTCCAACTCTGAATCTATGATACTTCTATGCAGCGCTATTTTTCTAGGGAAAAGGGGCCAGAATGCCTCCCTCATTCTCTTAGAACGGCAATGGTGCCCACCTGAGAGGTGCCGGAACTCGTGAGTTGTGGCCGAAAAAAACCTCTGCTTCTATGAAACTTCTAAGGCTGTCCATCCATCAAAATGATGGCCATTTTGCTGCTGACCGGGGTAATATCTCCACCAAGCCCTCACCTGTCACACCTGGGTATTTGTGCATGCTGGGTGTTCCTTCTGTAAACACATGAGATGTAACCGGCTGTACGTTTGAAAAAATAATATATAATAATTATTATTATATAATATATTATAATTATATTATAAAAGATAATATTCATTGTATTGAATTGTAGATTTCAACAGAAGTTGCTCATAAAGTTCAACGACAAAGGTAGAAGAACCAGCAGATCAGTTCATTCTCTAATCTTCTACATTTTTCGTTGAACTTTATGAGCTACTTCTATTGAAATCTACAATTCAATACAGTGGTACCTCAGGTTAAGTACTTAATTCGTTCCGGAGGTCTGTACTTAACCTGAAACTGTTCTTAACCTGAAGCACCACTTTAGCTAATGGGGCCTCCTGCTGCTCCCGTGCCGCCGGAGCGCGATTTCTGTTCTCATCCTGAAGCAAAGTTCTTAACCTGAAGCACTATTTCTGGGTTAGCGGAGTCTGTAACCTGTAGCGTATGTAACCTGAAGCGTATGTGACCTGAGGTACCACTGTAAAAGGAATAGTATATATTATTTTTTCAAACGTACAGCTGGTTACGTCTTGCGAGTTTATTGAATATGTTTCACGTAACCAGAGGTCTGTTGTTGTTTTGTGGGTGTTCCTTCTGAGCAAGAAAAACTGTCTGCGCCGCACCAATGCGCTGAAATTCCAGCGAGTTAAAATTAAGTAGGTGCGTCTTTCTCCAGAGGTTGACAAACCCACCTGTATTTCCATGACCTGGAAGTAAGGAAAAAGCTTCCTTGGGTGCCTGGAGGTGCTTCTGACTCAGGACCATAGAATTGTAGAGTTGCAAGGGACCCTCAAGGATCATCCAGCCCAACCCCCTGCGATATAGGGGTCACAGCTAATGAATTCCTGACAGATGGGCATCCATCCTCTGCTTCAAAACCTCCATAGAAGGACAGCCTGCCGTCTTCCCAGGCAGTGAGGCGAGTGACTTTTTGCATGCCTCCTCAAAAGTTAGAACCACCTCTTCATTCATTTCACAAGTGGGAAACTGAGGCTGAGAGGGATCCTCAGCATCGGCAAGAGAGCTCAGGGCTCCTTGCATTTTGCCCCAGAACCTTTTATGCAATACTAGGCCTCGCTGTATAGTTAAAGCTATGGTTTTCCCCAATAGTGATGTATGGAAGTGAGAGCTGGACCATAAAGAAGGCTGATTATGGTGCTGGAGGAGACTCTTGAGAGTCCCATGGACTGCAAGAAGATCAAACCTCTCCATTCTGAAGGAAATCAGCCCTGAGTGCTCACTGGAAGGACAGATCGTGAAGCTGAGGCTCCAATACTTTGGCCACCTCATGAGAAGAGAAGACTCCCTGGAAAAAACCCTGATGTTGGGAAAGATGGAGGGCACAAGGAGAAGGGGACGACAGAGGACGAGATGGTGGGCCTCGCTGATCCCAAACAAGCTTCCGTCCAAGAACTGCCGAATGAGTGTGCAATAGCTCCTGAGCACGTGCAGAGCATCTTTTGCCGTTGAGCCAAAGGCTGATGTCTAGGCTCAGGCATGGGCAGGCTTGATCCACAGCATCTCTTCCCGTTTGGGGCTTCCATCCTCCACCCTCACCCCCCCGAAGACCCTCCCTTCCCCCTTACCTTCAGCAGCCACTGGGTGTTGTTTTCCAAGACCCTCTCCAACTGCTGGACCCGTTGAGTGGACTGGTCATCACTCCACAGCAAAGGGCCGGCTGGCGAATCCCTCTGCAGCGTGTTGACGTTGAAGGTCTCCCCGGGGTGCTGGCAGGGTTGGGGGTCAGCTTCTGGCAAGACGAAGGTGTAACTGCAGCGCCCGTTCTGAACCCGGTGAGACCTCCTGCGGATGCCCCCCTCAGCCGCCCTCCGCTGGCTGCCCACTGCCCAGGAAGCCGCGACCACCAAGAAACCCAAGGCCCCGACGTTGAGATTTGCAACCGTCCACATGGCTGAGCACGGAGTGGGTGGGTCTCGCCGAGTCCCAGGCCACCCACCACCCCTTGCACCGATCCAGCACCCAGTTGGTATTCTCAGGCTGTAGAAGCTGCTAGTCAGAACTCCCTTGGGTGCTGGTTCCGGAGACCCAGCTGGAGTGAAGCCTCCAAAAGGCTCTGCCCGTTCCTCAACACACACTGAAATCCTGCAAAATCTCGACTTCCTCTCACCCTGCCCCTCCTCCTCCTCTTCTCATTTTAACATTCTCCACCCCCCCTCCAAGACTCTTTCTTTTATCATTATGCTGGCTCCAGTAACAATATTGGCCGGCCGGACATTTTTCATTTTTTTAAAAAGAGAAGTTTGATGCGTTTTCCCCCTCCTTCGTCTCCCTATCCCAGTACAAGAGCTCAAGTTTCAGAAACAGGAGGTTTTTTCCATACACATAACCAAGCCGACGGCTCTCCCAAGGGCTTTGCGCAGATCTTAGCAACGCTCTGTGGTTTGATTTGCATCCTGTCTGCTCTCTATCATTTTATAATCGATAGGCCAAAGGGCAAGTGAGGGGGTGGAGAGGCTGCTCCAGCAAGCCATGCTGCCATGGACGTGGCAGAGAAAGTGTGGCATTGTATCTGAAGATTGTCACAGATATGTTGCTCTGTTCTACCTCCCCTGTTGGAGGCAAGGACCTTGGGAAGCACAAAGTTTAACTGTGGAACTCATTGCCACAGGAGACAGTGAGGGCCACCAACTTTAAAACAGGACTGGGCAAATGCATGGAGGAAGAAAGGGTCATCACTGGCCACTAGCTATGATGGCTGTGCTCAGAGGCAGCAGTGCTTCTGAATGCCAGTTGCTGCAAACCACAGGAGTTGCTCTTGGGTT
Source organism: Podarcis raffonei (assembly GCF_027172205.1). NCBI lineage: Eukaryota > Metazoa > Chordata > Lepidosauria > Squamata > Lacertidae > Podarcis > Podarcis raffonei. The sequence continues at coordinate 95,716,411 of NC_070607.1, forward strand.
CGAATCCAGTATACCTGAAGGAGCGTCTCCACCTCCATCATTCTGCCCAGACACTGAGGTCCAGCACCAAGGGCCTTCTGGCAGTTCCCTCACTGCGAGAAGCCAAGTTACAGGGAACCGGGCAGAGGGCCTTCTCGGTGGTGGCGCCCGCCCTGTGGAACGCCCTCCCACCAGATGTCAGCAACTACCAGTCTTTTAGAAGACATCTGAAGGCAGCCCTGTTTAGGGAAGCTTTTAATGTTTAATAGGTTATTGTATTTAAATATTCTGTTGGAAGCCGCCCAGAGTGGCTGGGGAAGCCCAGCCAGATGGCCGGGGTATAAATAATAAATTATTATTATTATTATAATTATCTTACTTGCAGGTTCCCCACAGGAATCTGGTTGGCCACTGTGAGAAAAAGATGCTAGATAGGTCATTGGCCTGATCCAGCAGGCTTTTCTTATATTCTTACATCATCGAGCCAAAGAAGTGAGCCACTTCTTTGAGATCTGTCAGGGTGCCTTGCTCCAAAGGATTTTGTAAATATTTGCTTCCTGACTCCCTGGTGGGAGCTCTTTGTCCAAAGTCTGATCCTGATACCTGCCAATCCAAGTGTTTGGAAAGAGAGGCCTTGGAGAAGGAAAGGCACACCCAGACTCCTGTCACTGTGGGTTGGTGTGCTGCGCCCGGGGGTTAACCTGAGCAACGTGGTCCAGGTCCGGTCCCGAACCCAAGGATTATGCGAGGAATCAGTCCAACAGGGCCAAGGCAGGAAACTAGGCAAGGTCAGGGACAGGGTCTCAGGCAGGATCTAGCATGCAGCAATGTTGCTCCCGCAACCTGGGCCAGGGTCCGACAGCCTTTTATCTTTGTCAGGGTAACAGCTGGTCCTGATTCCCCCGGTGACTCACCTCCCTGTCTCACCCAAAGGCGAGCACTCCTCCTGCGAGTACTCAGGTCTCTCCTTCTCTCAGACCGTAGTCTCTGCAGCTCAGGAGACGTCGGTGGGTTACTAGACCCAGAGGCCGCCTCAGCCTCTCCTGACCCAACCGTTAGTGGAGCAGCTGTAAGTGATGGCCCAGCTGGAGGCAACAAGGGAATCCCCGCATCTGGAGCCAGGGCAGGCTCAGGCCCCGGACTCGGCCCAGCTGGTGCTTGTTGCATGGGAACATGTGCAGACTGGGGCTTTTCAGACTCAGGCCCCAGACCTGGTTCAGGTGATGCCTGAGGCAAAGGATCCGGTGCATGACTGAGACTCCTCTGGTTCCGAGTCCAAGCCCGAGTCCCAGGCCATCACAGCTGGCTTGAAGAAACAGCATTTTGTCGTTTGAAAGAGATAGGAGGCAGAGCGAATGGGCTGAAGGCACCGCAGGAATGTAGGGACCACAGCCTCTCTCTAGACGGCTGATATGGTACCCAATTTGGCCCAGGCGCCTTGTACAAATGCCTTGCTCTATCTGAAGTGTGCAAACTCCAAAAGATGGCCCTGGTTTGGTTGTTCCGGAAAGTTCAGATCAGATAGGATCGTCTCTGAATGCAAACTGCCTTGAACCTCTCCCATTTCACCCTTTCACTGTTTTTTCACCCCAGATTCTTCTTCAGTTGCACACCCTGCTCGTTCTTTCTGCCTCTTAGCCTTGCACCAGTTCTCTAGTCAGAGGCTCCTTGGTTGCAAGAGCATGGCACCCTGGCCCCGTTCTAGGAGGCAAAGCAGACAGCAAGCCTCTGAAGCAAAGAGTGTTTCTTTCTTAGCAACCCTCTGCTCTTCATGCCATAACTCAGCAAATCCTTCTCTGATCAGTACCAGCTGTGACCTTGCTGGGTTCAGCTGAGCCGCATTCAGATTAGATTCAGGGATTCCTCCTTCTCTGTGGTCTATTTATAACGTCCCAGGGAAATGAGTCAGGACTCTCCTGCAAACCTTTCTCACATCAAGGGATATTCTCTCTCAAGCCACAAAGGATTTGGAGTCCTTGAGATTACTTCTGAGACTTCTTGAATAGGATGGGGGAGTCCGTTTGATTTGCATTTAAAGGCAAACCTGCCTGAGTCCCACTTTCTGAAAAGAGACACAAACAAAAACACAGCTGTCTGTTGAAATTTGCACATTCCCGAATTTTGCAATGCAGTTCTCTGGCTCTTTGAAATATGCTCAGAGTTGAGAGTGGATTTCATGTTCTTTATTCAGCTCATAGTGGTGAGGAGGAATGGAAGTTCCCCCAGAATGTCTGCTTTATATACATTATTTACACAATGGGCCCCACGTGATTGGCTAATTCTGGGATTCACCTGTAGGCCAATCAGGTTGCGGATTCACTTCCACCTGGAGCTGGATTGGGTGGCTCCTGAGGACCAGTCAGACTGCTGCATTCTGGACTCTATTGTTCTAGGACCAATCAGACTGCTGCATTCTGGACCCTATTGTTCTAGGACCAATCAGACTGCTGCCTTTTGAATCCTATTCAACTCAGTACATAACATAACCACAGATGCTAGGATAAGTGTGCATATATATGCATGTATTAGTGAAAACAACACAGAAAAATGCATTGCATTGGGCCAAATTGCTTTGCAAACATTTGTGTATAAGACAAATTGCCCACAACCAAGTTCGTTAGCATTAAGGAACATACCGGTGAGAAGCATTCACTTTGGTGCCATTTTAATTTTGGGTATGGATTATTCTCGTGCATTGAGCACCAGCCTGTTACTATATGAATTTATCTGTCATTTCAAATTATATCCTGTCCTTCCTCCCAAAGCGGGAGAGAAAGAGACACGTTTTGTTGGATACAAACCCATGACTAGGGGGCAACTCTGGAAACCTAATGGAGAAGCGAGATCTGTTGGGGGTGTTAATGCTGTGAGCCCCTCCTCCTACGCTCAGGTTGTATATGTGTGTAAATGAAACCACATATCCGAAAGACACCACAGTCTCCACATACTTTCATTCCAAGGAAACAAAACCTGGGTAAGCACCTCAAACGCCTGGGGTCTGTCACCCCTGGGAGACTGGGGCAGTATGGACAATAAAATTAAGGACGAGAAAGAGCTGTGAAGCAGCTTGGGCTCAATAATTCACACACACACAAAAACAAAGCGAGATGATCTCAGGAATTGCAACCTTCCTCCTGAGCCTTAGATCCTGAATCTCAGGGGTGGAATCTTAGTGATAATGGGTAGATCCTACTTGATTTTTAAAAAGAGCCAAAGTTGTTTACGAGAAAGATAAATCAGTAAAATCATCAGTAAGAATTAGAAGCAATAATTTAAGACTTCTGTTAAAATAAAGATCAAGGGACCCCTGACCATTAGGTCCAGTCATGGCCAACTCTGGGGTTGCGGTGCTCATCTCGCTTTATTGGCCGAGGGAGCCGGCGTTTGTCCGCAGACAGCTTCCGGGTCATGTGGCCAGCATGACTAAGCCGCTTCTGGCGAACCAGAGCAGCGCATGGAAACGCCGTTTACCTTCCCGCTGGAGCGGTACCTATTTATCTACTTGCACTTTGAGGTGGTTTAACCCACAGCGCCACCCACGCCCCTTCTGTTAAAATAACTGTAGACTAAAAACAGATTACTGAAATTTCTCCACACTTCTTATTAGGGTCATGTTTTCTGGACCATCTTTGTGGCAAGTGATCTTGTGCTGCACACTCCTTGCAGTTAAAATAATTCCATAATCCCAGAGATGGAAAGGCTTTTGTTTTGAGAGATTTTGCTCTGTTGTCAGTCAACAAATGAAAAATGGTTCTACTATAGCTGGCTTTCAAACTTAGTTGATTACTCTAGAAGGAATTGGTAACCGGTTTTTCCATCCACCCCTCTTCTACAGACTTCAGGCCTGGCCACCAAGCCCGGGACATGATTAACGGCAGTCGCAGTTCTCGGTGCCAGGCCAAGCTTGTTTTCGAGCGCATCCCCAGGGAAGCTGAAGAGGCCCTCTTTGCACAACAGTGTGTTGCCAACCATAACACCAGAGAGAGAGAGAGAGAGAGAGAGAGAGAGAGAGAGAGAGAGAACAAGAACCAGTGGCCTCCCATTTCTGGGGACCCCAAACTCTTCTTGTGCATTGTCTCAAGACTACCTGTTTATTGAGCATTCATCATCACTTGCTAGTGCAAAGTTATATTATATGTAGTCTTGAAAGACCTACACTGGCTCCCAGTACGTTTCCAAGCACAATTCAAAGAGTTGGTGCTGACCTTGAAAGCCCTAAACGGCCTCGGTCCAGTATATCTGAAGGAGCGTCTCCACCCCCATTGTTCAGCCCGGACACTGAGGTCCAGTGCCAAGGGTCTTCTGGTGGTTTCCTCGCTGTGAGAAGTCAAATTACAGGGAATCAGGCAGAGGGCCTTCTCGGTAGTGGCGCCCTCCCTGTGAAACACCCTCCCACCAGATGTCAAAGAGAAAAACAACTACCAGACTTTTAGAAGACATCTGAAGGCAGCCCTGTTTAGGGAAGCTTTAAATGTTTAATAGACTACAGTGGTACCTTGGGTTAAGTACTTAATTCGTTCCAGAGGTCCGTTCTTAACCTGAAACTGTTCTTAACCTGAAGCACCACTTGAAGAAGAAGAAGAAGAAGAGGAGTTTGGATTTGATATCCCGCCTTTCACTCTCTTTAAGGAGTCTCAAAGCGGCTAACATTCTCCTTTCCCTTCCTCCCCCACAACAAACACTCTGTGAGGTGAGTGGGGCTGAAAGACTTCAAAGAAGTGTGACTGGCCCAAGGTCACCCAGCAGCTGCAGGTGGAGGAGCGGAGACGCGAACCCGGTTCCCCAGATTATGAGGCTACCGCTCTTAACCACTACACCACACTGGCTAATGGGGCCTCCCACTGCTGCTGCGCGGCTGGAGCACAATTCTGTTCTCATCCTGAAGCAAAGTTCTTAACCTGAAGCACTCTTTCTGGGTTAGTGGAGTCTGTAACCTGAAGCGTATGTAACCTGAAGCGTATGTAAACCGAGGTACCACTGTATTGTATTTTAATATTCTGTTGGAAGCCGCCCAGAGTGGCTGGGGAAACCCAGGCAGATGGGCGGGGTATAAATTCTTCTTCTTCTTCTTCTTCTTCTTCTTCTTCTTCTTCTTCTTCTTCTTCTTCTTGTAATATTTATTGTTATTGTTGTTGTTATTATTATTATTATCTGAGTGGGGGGTGCTTGTGTAATCTCACGGTATACAAGTTGTACAAGTGACAATAAAGTATTTCAGTAATATATTGCTGAAGGAATGAAATGTCCCTATTTTCATTGCAGGAATGTTGGTGAAAATCGCAGAGCCCAGGCAGGTTCATAGGGGAGAATTCGGTCCTTCAGATAGCCTGGGCCAAACCTTCTTATGGATAGGGAATATTCTGCAATGTCTTGCAGCACAGCTAAGGTTCTACAACGTGGTTTATTGCCTTCTTCTCATTATTCAAACCCAAGGTGATGCATTGCTTAGGTCCAAACAACGCAAGAGAGACTCTTCGCATTTCTAGTCCTTGTCAGAGATGTCGCAAGAGAAACTAGGAGGAATTCTCCCTTTCGCCCTGCCAGGCACCCTGGGCCCGTGCCAGCTGGGCAAATAAACATCCCAGCCGGCTCTGTTTACATGTTGAGCGGGATCGCTCCTTTGAGATGCTGCCCTTTGGCCTGCAGTTGGGATGGGAACTAGACCAGCTTTTCCTGCGTCCTAATGGAAACGGGAACGCGTGATGCAAACCCAGTCCACGTTAGGCCAATGGGGCAGGCTTGTGAAGCCCCACTTTGCCCCTCCTGGGAAGCAACTGTGATGCTGCTGCCACTCTTGGGAGGCTATTGCTGCAGCCCCACAGAATCGTAGAGTTGGAATGGGTCCCAATGAGTTATCCAGTCTAACCTCCTGCAATGCTGGAATCACAGCTAAAGAATCCCGCTGTTTTTCTTCAAGCCTGCAAGAAATACTTGGTTTTATACTGGAACCCACAGGTCAAATAACCAGACCAGGTGCAAAACAAGGGGGTGGAACCCTGGAAACCCCCAGGATGGAGAAAACGAGGCATTTCCACCACATATGTAGGGATGTCAGCTCAGTAGCATCCCAGATGCTGAAATTTCAGGACACAAAGCTGAGACCTGGGGCGGGGGGGGGGCATGGCATTGTCACTAGTAGAGGCCATTGGTGATGTTGTTGTGACGATCCCCTGATGACGTCATTGGCTGGGCCCTGGAGACGGAGGTTAATTGGGAGAGGGGAGCGGACAGAGTGTCTATGCCAGGGGTCAGCAAACTTTTCCAGACCTTGTGGGGTGGGGGCGGACTATATTTTGAAAAGAAAAAAACCCAGAGATGCATTTGAAATAAAAGCACACATTCTGCTCATGTAAAAACCGCCAGGTAGGCCCCACAAATAACCCAGAGATGCATTTTGAAGAAAAGGACACTTTCTACTCATGTAAAAACAGGCTGATTTCCGGACCGTCCATGGGCCAGATTTAGAAGGTGATTGGGCTGGATCTGGCCCCTGGGCCTTAGTTTGCCTACCCATGGTCTATATCAGTGGTTCTCAACCTGTGGGTCCCCAGATGTTGTTGGACTACAACTCCCATCATCCCTGAGCTCTGGCCTTGCTAGCTAGGGATGATGGGAGTTATAGTTCAACAACATCTGGGGACCCACAGGTTGAGGAAGGCTGGTCTATATGCTATACTTTGCAGGCATCTCCTGCTGAGCTGAAGCTTGCAAGGAGCAGGCATGGCCTGTTATCATCATAGTTATTGCTGTTACTGCTATTATTACGACTAAAGGCCATATTGTTCACCTGGACATCCATACTCTCCAACCTGCCACCTTGAGAGAGCCAGGTGAACCTGGCAACCCAACACACCAGTGCATCATTTTGCCTTCCCTCCGTTGACTTGCCCACCAATTGAAAGGGATGGTTCTGAGAGCTTGTATTCTGTCCTAATCGAGCCACACCTGGAGAATCACATCTGGTTCTGAGCACTGCAGTGCTATAAAGGAGGAGAATCCTGCCAAAGGCTAAAGCCACGATCATTTTGTTTCCTCTGTCCAGTTCTCGGCACCACAATTTAAGAAGGATATTGACAAGCTGGAATGTGTGCAGAGGAGGGCAACCAAGATGATGAAGGGGGCTGAAACCAATATACCTGAAGGAGCATCTCCACCTCCATCATTCTGCCCGGACACTGAGGTCCAGCGCCGAGGCCCAACGCTGACTTTTAGAAGACATCTGAAAGCAGCCCTGTTTAGGGAAGCTTTTAATGTTTGACGGACTACTGTATTTTAATATTGTGTTGGAAGCTGCCCAGCGTGGCTGGGGAAATCCAGCCAGATGGGCAGGGTATAAATAATTTATTATTATTATTATTATTATTATTATTATTATTATTATTATTAGAGCCATATGTAAAGGGCTGTCACGTGGAAGGTGGAGCAAACTTGTTTTCTCCTGCTCTGGAGGGTAGGACCCAAATCAATGGATTCAAGTTGCAAGGAAGGAAATTCCGACTAAATATTAGGAAGAACTTAAGACAGTAAGAGATGTTTGACAGTGGAGCGGTCTCCTTCAGGAGGTGGTGAACTTTCCTTCCTTGGTGGTTTTTAAGCAGAGGTTGAATGGCCATCTCTTGTGGATGCCTTAGCTGAGATTCCTGCCTTGCAGGGGGTTGAACCAGATGTGACTTGGGGTCCCTTCGAACTCTACAATTCTACGATTCCATGATTCTACGAATGTCGGTGTTGGGGGTTATGGATGGGAGAAGGCTTTTGCATTCCTGTTGGTTCCTTTGTCAGTCTCCTGCAACCTGGTGCCTCCAGATGTTTCGGGCTACAACCAGCATCCATCAGAATGTGGTCAATAGACAGGGATGGTGGGAGCTGTAGTCCAACTGCACCAGGAGGGCCACATGTTCCCTATCCCTGGCTTAATCCTCCTCCAAATAAGCAAGGCACAACCTTGATGGCAGAAAGTGAGGAGGAATTAAAGAACCTTTTAATGAGGGTGAAAGAGGAGAGCGCAAAATATGGTCTGAAGCTCAACATCAAAAAAACGAAGATCATGGCCACTGGGCCCATCACCTCCTGGCAAATAGAAGGGGAAGAAATGGAGGCAGTGAGAGATTTTACTTTCTTGGGCTCCATGATCACTGCAGATGGTGACAACAGTCACAAAATTAAAAGACGCCTGCTTCTTGGGAGAAAAGTAATGACAAACCTAGACAGCATCTTAAAAAGCAGAGACATCACCTTGCCAACAAAGGGCCGTATAGTTAAAGCCATGGTTTTCCCAGTAGTGATGTATGGAAGTGAGAGCTGGACCATAAAGAAGGCTGATTGCCGAAGAATGGATGCTTTTGAATTATGGTGCTGGAGGAGACTCTTGAGAGTCCCATGGACTGCAAGAAGATCAAACCTATCCTTTCTGAAGGAAATCAGCCCTGAGTGCTCACTGGAAGGACAGATTGTGAAGCTGAGGCTCCAATACTTTGGCCACCTCAGGAGAAGAGAAGACTCCCCGGAAAAGACCCTGATGTTGGGAAAGATGGAGGGCACAAGGAGAAGGGGACGACGGAGCTACCAGCATGAGTTTGACCAAACTGCGGGAGGCAGTGGAAGACAGAAGTGCCTGGCATGCTCTGGTCCATGGGGTCACGAAGAGTCGGACACAAATAAACAACTAAACAACAACAACAACATATAATGCACACATTCAGAAGTTTGGGTTTTTTTTAAAAAAGAACGTTTTTATTGGAAAGCAAACAAGTCAGACAGCTGCCCTGCTTGTGAAAGTGATACAAGCAATATACAAAACCGTAGCAGTTGTGGATTTTGCGTTTCACTTGCATTCACTAGAAGGCAACAGCCGAAATTGTATTAAATGCAAGAACGGAGTACCAGCCATCCTCTACTCTGTAGCGCCCCCAAGTGGTAGCTGCAAAAAATGTGTATGTAAAAACAAAACAAAAAAACAACAACAAAAATATCCCTTTCCTTGGAAAACTTTTCTTTTAAGATGTGGTTGTGTCCATCTTCCATGCAATCACATTTGTTTTTTTCAGCCTAAGTCTCGACAAGGTTTCAAACGGAGGTTGCTATTTACAATGCATCTTTTTTAAAACAAAAACAAAAATACATTTAAAACAAAATTGAAGAAATAAATCTATATGACGAAGAGCATTTTAAATACATTGACATTCTACAAATAAATTCTCTATATTATATATATATATTTATTTATTATTCATAGCAACAATAAAATGTAATTTGCTTTCATCCAGAATCACAGGAACCTATCCAAAAATCTGCATCTTGCTGAAGAAATGTACCTATGTAGGCTTACAGTGCAAGTTTTCTCAAAGGCAAGTAACTAAAATAAAGTAAAGGGGGTAGATGGTTGGGGTTTTGGACCCTCCACAAACCCTCAGCTGGACAACATAAAGTGGGAAGGGGGAGAGGATTTCTTTCTTAAGTATAAAAATTAAGCTGATACTTAGCCACGAGTTCACTATGTAGACTCAGTTCCAAGATGCAGATCGGGGGCTGAATGTGGTGCTATTTTGTACTTCCCCCCCTTTCCCTTTCACCCCACCCCTCACTTTCCGCAGTTTGTGTAACCTCTAGGCTGATGAAGAGTTCTGTGGAACTCAAAAGCTCACGCCACTTTTGTGACGTATTGCTTAGTTATCCCAATAAAGGTCTTGCTCAGCTGTGGGTTTCAAAGGTCGTTCTCCTTCGCCACTTATAGAGCAATGTTGATTCCTTCGTTTTTCCTGTAGAACTAACAGGATTTCTCCACTGGGAAGTTCCTCCCTGTTTGGGCCTTGTGGAAAACCATCGCTGCTATAGGTTTTAGTCATGCAGGAGAGCTTCCTGTGTGTTGTGTCCACTATATTTTCAGAGAAATGCAACCCCTAGGGCCCAGGTTATTTTTCAAATCTATAGTTTTGTAGCAGGAAGGATTACGGCTATGGGACTGATTTAGCAAATGCACTCTCTCTCACTCGCTCTCGCTCCCTCTTGAAAATTTTGACTTGGAAAGTCTGCAATGCCATTGTAGCAGATGGTAGACAGAGGCACAGCTCAGCTCCAACTACAGGATAAATCCTCATGACCTGTCTGCACAAACTGGGTTGGGTTATTTCTCTTCTGGGCCCTGTCCTGGGGTATTTCAGGAGCTGGAGTCACTTCCAGGAGTTCTCTGGCAAGAGAGTTGTCCTTTCTTGACTCTCCATGCTTGTTGAATCCAAAGTGAGCCCCGATCATAGCTGTCAAACTTCCCTTTTTTTGAGGGAAATTCCCTTATTCCAGTACCATTTCCTGCTGCTATCCCAGATTGTTAGATATCCTGTAGACTGTCCCCGGGACAGGTGAGGCTGCTGATCCCTCATTTTTGAGAACTGGGCCAAAACAAACAAGATGAATTTTAACAGGGAGAAATGTAAAGTATTGCACTTGGGCAAAAAAAATGAGAGGCACAAATACAAGATGGGTGACACCTGGCTTGAGAGCACTACATGTGAAAAGGATCTAGGAGTCTTGGTTGACCACAAACTTGACATGAGCCAACAGTGTGACGCGGCAGCTAAAAAAGCCAATGCAATTCTGGGCTGCATCAATAGGAGTATAGCATCTAGATCAAGGGAAGTAATAGTGCCACTGTATTCTGCTCTGGTCAGACCTCACCTGGAGTACTGTGTCCAGTTCTGGGCACCACAGTTCAAGAAGGACACTGACAAACTGGAACGTGTCCAGAGGAGGGCAACCAAAATGGTCAAAGGCCTGGAAACGATGCCTTATGAGGAACGGCTAAGGGAGCTGGGCATGTTTAGCCTGGAGAAGAGGAGGTTAAGGGGTGATATGATAGCCATGTTCAAATATATAAAAGGATATTGCATAGAGGAGGGAGAAAGATTGTTTTCTGCTGCTCCAGAGAAGCGGACACGGAGCAATGGATCCAAACTGCAGGAAAGAAGATTCCACCTAAACATTAGGAAGAACTTCCTGACAGTAAGAGCTGTTTGACAGTGGAATTTGCTGCCAAGGAGTGTGGTGGAGTCTCCTTCTTTGGAGGTCTTTAAGCAGAGGCTTGACAACCATATGTCAGGAGTGCTCTGATGGTGTTTCCTGCTTGGCAGGGGGTTGGACTCGATGGCCCTTGTGGTCTCTTCCAACTCTATGATTCTATGATCCCTTATTTTCAAATTTGAAAGTTGACAGCTATGGCCCCGATGGCTCGGCTCCAGGTGAAGTTAGTTGCCCTTAGTTCCCACTGAAATTGATGAGACGTAAGTCGTTCAGTGGCGGAGCAAGCCGATTGGGCGCCTGGGGCTGTGTGCATGCCCTGTGCCCAGGGGCAGGGCCAGCTACCCGTGGGGTGGGGCTAGTTGCCCGCAGGGTCTCCGAGTCGTCTGCCTGCCTCCTCCCACTCAGCTGCCCCACAGCTGAGTGGAAGGCCACAGGTGGAGAGTTTGGGACAGCACAGAGCCTGCGGGCACCCAAGCCACCGCGTCACTCCCAGGAAAGATGTGTGGCTTGGGTGCGCTGCAGGCCCCGCGGTGAGTGCTGCCGGCGTTTTGTCACCCCCCTCAGTGGTGACACCTGGGGCAGTCCGCCCCCACCGCACCCTCCTTCCTCCGCCCCTGAAGTCGTTATGGCCAACTTGTCCCATTGATTTCAATGAGCCCTAACTTCAGCCAATCTAGCCTGCATCCAGCCCATTGAATAGTGCCGTTCGGGCTGTAGCCTTAGAGCACCAATTGCTCAGACCCCAAATCCTCCCCCATCCTCCCCCCGTACAGTGGTATGCATTCATTCCATAACAAATTATAAAATGCACCAAAATTAAGCCAATAGCTCGTAAATGCCAATAGGGTTGGGTAAAACTAGGTTCATGACTGATATCCCATATGCACTCGTTTCTCATGTGTCATTCAGGATTATCTGGAAAGTTCCCGCAGTAGAAGTGGAAACAGGAGACATTTTGTTTTCCCAGAATGCCCTGGGTGTTGCATTGTTCCAGGTCGTCTAATGGCAGCTGGCACTCCTCTCCCCGTGCTCCAGAATGACACGACAACCAGGGGCATTCTGGGAAAATAAAGCAAGGGTTGCTGGGAAGATGCAGCCAATGAAATCACGCTCTGCTGCCACTGCTCCAAATTTGGGGGCCGAGCCACAATAAACGAGGAAAGGAAGGAAAGCCTACAGAAGAAAGGAGCTTTTTTGCAAGTGAATAACGAGAACAACTGCCATTTCAATAAACAACGAAAGGAGTGGTGTTATTAAGGCCAAAACAAATGGAAGAACAATATGGGGGGATATTCATGCACCCCTCATGGTCGCCTGAATGGAGAGAAACCAGTTGAGGCCTTTCAAAGACTTCTTTGACATGGAGCCATCTTCTGTCCTGGCTGCAGCAAGAGACTCTCCAGCGAAAGTGCGCTGGAGAAGCAGCGGAGAAGGTGACCTGGAGGTCTCAACAGGTCTAGGGCTTGGCTTGCTGGACTTTCCACATGCATCAGTGAGCCCCTGTCAACTGCCCAGCCATCACAACTCCTCCTGTGTGAGGAAGGTGGAGATCAAGAGACACTCCGGGCAAACTGCTTTGGCATCTGTGCAGAGAGGATTCTGCCTTTATGGGTTCCAAGTGGGCAGGAGAGAGAGAAGGCAAGCATTGCGTGGCGGCCTCTTCTTAGGAGGAAAGATACTCTGAGGGGCTGCTAGATCCTAGCCAGCTTCTTCCGTTCATCAGTTCTGCTAGGTGAGCTCACCTGCTCTCAAGCAAAGGGTGCAAGGCAGTTTGGGTCGGCCCATTTGGGAAAGCCAGGAGAGCTGGTTATCCACCCACCTGTGAACACCTGTGGTATATTTGCATTGCTTTGGAAGGAGATAAACACAAGCCTACAAGCCACCAAGTCAGGGTGACTTGCCGCCTCTGGAACATAAAAGAATCTGCCCCGTACCAAGTCAGGTCATTGGTCCATTTAGCTCAGCTTGTCTACACTGGCCGGCAGCAGCTCTCCAGGGGTTCAGGCAGAGAGGCCTTTTTGAGCCCCAAACAGGTGTTCCACCTTTGAATTACAGCCTCTTTCCATCCTTTGGGAGACGTTGTCCTCCTTCTTCTCTGAGTCCCTCTGGGGTGCCTTTCCAGTTCAACGAAGGCTGTGCAGGGAGTGTCAGCAACACAACGCCGTACGGTCCCCAGCGTCCTTTTCCATACTGTTCTGTCTGTGCCGGCAATCTGGGGGTGAGGAGGGAGATGCGTGTGTGGCAACAAATTAGGACCTCTAAAGGGGAAACATCTGACAGGCCGCAAAGGCTTCCTTTTCTCTCTTTCTGGAAAGAAGGATTGTGCAACGTGATCTGGATGGAAAAGATGGAAAAACAACAACAATGCAAAAATAGCTGAGGAAGGAACCTCGCAGAGGCAGAGAAAGAAGGTCTTTTTTTCGTCCACTAGGATGCCCCCTGCTGGACTGCCTCATGTACTGCTCCCCTCCCTGACATTTCCACTTGCTCTGACGGCGATTAAATAACCATGAGAGATTCCAGCTTTTTCTTCCTCCTCTGTTTCCTCTCCCTTTTTGCGTTCTTTTGCTTTTCCTTGTTCTCTGAAAGGCAAAACCAGAACCACGTTTAGTTCAGGGGTTTGTTTCATGCCACATGCAAAAAACAAGAACAACAGAAGCCTTGGGGATATGCATTGCTATTAGCACTGAAAGTATCGTTTCCAGGCTCCGTAGAAATAATTTAGTTTCAGATGTGGATTTAGAGGTAGTAGCAAACTCATCACTGCTGCAAAAACATGTGTAGGAAATAACAGCTGGGGGGCAGTGAGGAAAGTAGCGAATTCCCCATGAGAATGAGATGGTTTGATGACTCTAGTATCCCACAATACTATCTAAATTAGCATTTTATAGGAGATCAGGTCATGAACAGCCCTACAAGTCCTTAGGGTGCTTCCAGACAACCTATTTGCTGAGCGTTCACCCTGATCTGTTTGCAACGAGATGAGGTGATGCTGGCAATTTAGCAAGCATTTGCTCCAGTTGGTTAGCAGGGACGTTAGACGACAGTTGCGTCAAAGGACTTTATTTATTGCAAGAAGTCCAAGCAAGAAGTCCCAATCAATTGCAATTCTGCAATCTGAACATGCCAATACGTAACTGAATCTCACCGGAAAAGAGCAAGAACCTGGAAGCACTCTAAGCATGCTGGTCTTAAAACAATAAAACACTTACGCCATTCTGAGGACACCATTTAACCCATCTGAAAGCAGTTTCAGTTAACAACATTATTCCATCCAGAGATCTTGAGAATGCCAGCCTTAGCAGCATCCTGCTCGCAGGAGTGGAAGTATTATGGGATGGGAAATAGGTTGCTTAGCCTCCTTGCCCACCCCACCCCCGGCCACCAACCTGCATCTTGCTCTGTTTCCTGTTAGTGATGGTCTGCTGCTATCCATTATTGTTTCGCAATTGGTGAGTCTTGGGGGATGCTGGTGTTATTTAAAACATACTTGCCTTGCTTTGTAGTGTATTCTCTATTTAATGAATTGTAGGAATCTCAATGCCACTCAGCTTCTAAAATGCTCTACCTTTCACACAAGTGTCCCAACTGGAAAACTCCATTGGCAAAATTTGGAGCAGTGTGAACTTTCCGTCCCCAGAGCATTCGAGAAAGTGGCAAGTGGGGAGGTTCGCCTTCCAGTGCAAACGGAGACAAATTTCACAGCACCTTGCGGGCAACTGCCCTGCGCAGCCAATGCAGAACTGCAGTCCATGCACCTGCTGATCCAGTGACATCACCAGTTGATTGTCAGTTGATTGGCAGGTGGGGAGGGCCGGATTTAGATTGGATGAGGCCCTAAGCTCCTGAAGGTAATGGGGCCCTTTATATGTCCAGCTGTCTTTTGTGAACAACAAATTGTCGCTGTTTTTTGTGTTGGATATATGCTAGATGGTAATTTATGGATCTGATAGGTATCTAAAGCCATTTGCACATGTGGCCGTGCAACCAGTCCATGCAGAATGTAGGCACCCTATATACAGAAATGAGCAAAGCAGTGATATTTAGGGAGCAGGCTAGCAGGCGGGGCCCATGACTTACATCATAAGAGCCTACACAACACAAAACACTGTTGCTGTATGTAGGTTTTATTTTATGTGGTTTTTATATCTTATATTTTGGAAATCCAGTTTTTTCCTTTAATTTTTTTGGGGGCCCCCAAGAGAGCGGGGCCCTAAGCTATAGCTTGTTTAGCTTATACAGTGGTACCTCAGGTTAAGTACTTAATTCGTTCCAGAGGTCCGTTCTTAACCTGAAACTGTTCTTAACCTGAAGCACCACTTTAGCTAATGGGGCCTCCTGCTGCCGCTGTGCCACCACTGCACGATTTCTGTTCTCATCCTGAAGCAAAGTTCTTAATATTTCTGGGTTAACAGAGTCTGTAACCTGAAGCGTATGTAACCCGAGGTACCACTGTACGTAAATCTGGCACTGCAGGTGGGTGTAGTTTGGGGGGAATTGCCTCATGGGCTGAACTGGATCTCTTGGCAAGCTAGACTTTCCCTGTGGACCAGAGGTTTCCCAGCCCTGTCTGGGATTCAGAAACATTGGCAAGTTCCAATCTCTTTGCCCCCTCCTCACAGCAGGGCTACTCCTCCCTCCATCCCACTGCACCTCACCTCCCGGACAGATCTTCTTCAATCGGCACTTCCTGGACTCGGAGAGTGTTTGGCATGCGGCCGCCTCATCTTTGCTGGGCCTGAGAACCTCGCGGACCCGGGTCGTCGAACCCCACTTGGAGCCGCACGTCCGTCCTTGGTTGTTGCAGGGGCTCCAGCTACCCCAGGGACCCACCTCACATTTTTCTGGCGGGGGTGAAATAAGGAAGAAAAACCCACAACCACCAGGTCAGAACAAAGGAAGCCGGCTTGGTTTGAGCTTTGTCCATCTAAGTCAGTGGTTCTCAGATGTTGTTGGACTACAACTCCCATCATCCCTGAGCTCTGGCCTTGCTAGCTAGGAGTGATGGGAGTTGTAGTTCAACAACATCTGGGCACCCACAGGTTGAGAAAGGCTGGTCTAAGTCCAAGATTATTTCAGGGGCAGGGAACCCAGGGGCCAGATTTTCTTCCGTGGCCTGGAGACACTGCACGGGCCAGAGAAGAAATTCCTGGGGGTTGCATGTGGACCGTGCACCTGAAGTTCACCCCCTGTCAGGGACTGGTTGGACGTGGAGGAACCAGCTGGGGAACCCCTATGGGAAGAAGGCTTAGAGCCTGGGGATTGGTGGTGGGCCAGGTTGCTCGCCGGAGCAAGATGGTTTGAGCTTATTACACCGATCCTGGTCCAACTGCACTGGCTACCAATGAGTTTCCACGCCCAGTTCAAAGTGCTGGTTTTGACCTATAAAGCCTTAAGCGACTCAGGACCGCAATACCGCAAGGACTGCCTCTTTCCATATGAACCTACCAGGACCCTCAGATCACCTTCTGAGGCCCTCCTTCGTGTGCCTCCTCCTTGAGAGGTGCGGACGGTGGCAACACGAGAACGGGGCCTTCTCTGCAGTGGCTCCCTGTCTGTGGAATGCTCTCCCCAGGGAAGTTCACCTGGCGCCTTCATTATACACCTTTAGGCACCTTTATAATACCTCGGAAACTGAATTTCACTTTTGGAGATTTTGCCAAAAAGGCTCAACAACTTTCCCCCAACTTTGTGTCCAGGTATCCGCTTTCTGAAATACGGCAACCCTAACGTATGTGTAAACATTTTTATTTAATGCAAGTCACTTGGAGACCTTTGAGTGACAAGTGACTGATAAGCATCCCTAACAGAGCCTGGGGTGGGTTCTTCGCGATTCCTTGCCTGGCTTACCTTGGCATTCCCGGGTGCTGTGCTGGGCCACTGTGTCCTGGGGACACGAGCTGAAGCATTTGCCTTTGTGCAGGTAGAACTGCTCTTTGCATTTCATGCAGAAGTCTTTGCTGAAGCAGCTGTCGCAGCTGGGAGACCTGCACTCTGCACGGGGCAACAGAGAATAAAGAGGGAGGGAGGGAGGGAGGTCAGCAACACCTTGCCATATATTTATTTCTTCCTGGATATCTCCAACCCACTTCCCACGGCAACAGGACTCTCACAACTCTACTGTTCTATGATTCTATAATTCTGATGGAGGAATCTGCCAATTTCATTTTCTTCCGGGTTTGTATTTTCAGCCTGTGAGTTCAGTTCAGCTTATTTATCAGTTTGCTATTATTATTATTATTATTATTATTATTATTATTATTATTATTATTTCTCTATAAAATTCATATGCTTTCCCATGCATTTTTCATGAATTATACACAGTTTTGCAAACAATCCTGCCCATTATAATGCATTCTTGTATGTTGTTTAAACAACATGTGCATTTTTCTATATAAGGTAAAGGTAAAGGGACCCCTGACCGTTAGGTCCAGTCGCGGACGACTCTGGGATTGCGGCACTCATCTCGCTTTATTGGCCGAGGGACCCGGCGTACAGCTTCCGGGTCATGTGGCCAGCATGACTAAGCCGCTTCTGGCAAACCAGAGCAGCGCACGGAAATGCTGTTTACCTTTCTGCCGCAGTGGTACCTATTTATCTACTTGCACTTTTGACGTGCTTTTGAACTGCTAGGTTGGCAGGAGCAGGGACTGAACAACGGGAGCTCACCCCGTCGTGGGGATTCGAACCACCAACCTTCTGATCGGCAAGCCCTAGGCTCTGTGGTTTAACCCACAGCGCCACCCGCTGTATACTTTCCCCTATTGAACACATTTTTGCAATACTATTTGTCCGGGGAACTGGAGAGCAAAATTCAGAGGAGTGCAGGTTCTGAGGAGAGCTGCATTTTGGGAAATGAAAATGAGGTAGTTTGGCTTTGCAATTCCCTTCCCTAGCTGCAACCTCCAGAGAACAGAGAGGCCAGACCTCTGAACGAACCAAGGGCCAGTGATAAGGAGCCCCACTGGGATAGGAGAGACCCGCTTGCACAATCAGCCACCTACTAATGCAACGGTTGACCTCTTGGCCTCGCACCCCAAAGTATCCCGGTGGACAGGCGTGGACGCAGGCCCCGTACTGCCGGATCCCGTCCCTCCAGATGAGCAGGAAGAGCCTCTGCTGGCAGGAGATGCAGCCGTTGTCCTCCGAACACATGATGCACCCGGTGCAGTTCTCAAACAACGTGGTGCTTACTGGTAGGGAGAGAGAGGAATCAGAGATGGGATAGAGGCAGTGAACAGGGACTATTGGCAGTACGAACAATGCCAGATTTCTGTATAAGCCAAACAAGCTATAGCTTAGGGCCCCACTCTCTTGGGCCCCCCCAAAAAAAAATTAAAGGAAAAAACCTGGGTGTACATTTCCAAAATACAGTCATACCCTGGGTTACAGCTGCTTAAGGTTGCATCTTTTCGGGTTGCGGACTGCTGAAACCTGGAAGTACCGTAACGGGTTACTTCCAGGTTTTGGCGGTCGCACATGCGCAGAAGTGCTAAATCACGTTTTGCACATGTGCAGAAGCGCCTAATTGCAACCTGCGTGTGCGCAGACACAGGTTGCGAATGCTGTGGGTTGTGAACGTGCATCCCACGCAGGTCACATTCGCAACCCAAGCATCCACTGTATAAGATTAAAAAAAAACACATAAAATAAAACCTACATACAGCAACCGTGTTTTCTGTTGTGTAGGCTCCCACGATGTAAGCCATAGGCCCCGCCTACTTCCCTGCTCCCTAAAATATCACTGGTTTGCTTATTTCTATATATAGGGTGCCTACATTCTGCATGGACTGGTTGCACGGCAACATGTGCAAATGGCTTCAGATACCTATTTGGTCCATAAATTACCATCTAGCATATATTCAACAAGAAAAACAGCGACAATTTGTTGTTGACAAAGGACAGCTGGCCATATAAAGGGCCCCATTAACTTCAGTAGCTTAGGGCCGCTTCAAACCTAAGTCCAGCCCTGAGCATGAGGCAAACCCTCAAAGTGTCCCTATTTCCCAGGGACAGTCCTGGAATTACGAAAGCCATCCCAGCTTCTGCTTTGATCCTGGATGCAGAATGTCACTTTTGAGCTTGTCCTAAGTGGCAGCTGTGGCTGCAGCAGACATGAGAGAGCACCCTGTGGCCTCTCTGTGGCCTCTCCTTGGCTGGGTAGCTCATAGCAGCTGCTGGAGAGCAAGTGAGGAGGAGTGGAGTCTGCCGCCATCAAGGACCACCCCCCCTGGCTCTGAGGGGCAGGTAAAGGTCAGGGCCACCCTGGGCAGGAAGAAAGGGGGAGCAGAACAGAGCACAAGGGGTATTGGTTGTTGTTGTTTTAATGCTTTGTGCATCTGCGTCTAACCTTTCCCCTCTCTAAGATTTATTTATTGGCGTGCGTTTTTCCTTTTGTAAATCTACAAAAGGGCGTGTGTGGCTGTGTCCCATTGGCGAAGTGGTGAAGGCACTCACCCTTCTTCCGACAGGAAAGGCTCTGCAATCATTGTTTATTTCAATTCGCTTGTGGGAACAACTCAGAGGCCGTGATAGAAGGAAGGTTAACGACAGGAAGATTTAAAGGAACTATTGTAAATGCCTATTGAAAGCATCAGAGATATGAGATGATCAGAGCCCACCCCCCGAACTTGAAACATGGGAAGTCCCAATAAAAAATTTATAATTTGGCAGAATATTTGGATTATTTGATATGTATGCGTATAATTTGGAATATTTAATGTGATTGGATTGGATTGTTAAAATGGAAAACTTAATAAAAATGATTTTTAAAAAAGGAAAGGCTCTGCAAATTCCACAAATGTTAAAATATTAACCTCAGCTGTCAAAATGCACAAGCCCAGTAAAACATTGATATTATAAGCATCCACAATGAAAATGTGCAATAAAACAATTTCATTAAAAACTGCACAGCAGATGGAACAGGCTGAGAGATTGTAAAGCTCAGGGATTTTGGAGGGTAAGCCCTTTGGGGTCAGGGACTTGTCCCTTCATTTTTGCAAAGCATCCTGTGCGTGGATGGTATACTATAAAGAACAAAGTTTGGGCCAAAGAAGTGGCTTTGAAATAGTGTTCCAGGAAAACCTGAGGTTGCTTGGAAGCAGGTCTCCATGAGAAAGTCAATAATGGCAGACTAAAGGTAAAGGGACCCCTGACCATTAGGTCTAGTCATGGCCGACTCTGGGGTTGCGGCGCTCATCTCGCTTTATTGGCCGAGGGAGCCGGCGTACAGCTTCCAGGTCATGTGGCCAGCATGACTAAGCCGCTTCCGGCGAACCAGAGCAGCGCACGGAAACGCCATTTACCTTCCCGCCGAAGCGGTACCTATTTATCTACTTGCACTTTGATGTGCTTTCGAACTGCTAGGTTGGAAGGAGCAGGGACCGAGCAACGGGAGCTCACCCCGTCGCAGGGATTCGAACCACCGACCTTCTGATCAGCAACTCCTAGGCTCTGTGGTTTAACCCACAGCACCACCGGTGTCCCTAATGGCAGACTAGCTTCCCTGAAAAACAGGAGATCAGCACTACAGATCTTCCCCTGCAATGCACAGACCCAGACAGTGTCCATTTTTATTTACAAGGCAACAGGGAGACCCACACAACAGACCTCACCAATGCTCTCTGGTAATGGACATGGGGATATAGGAAACCAGCTGTGGTATTGAGTAAGTAAGCAAGACACAGTGGCCAGGATCACCTACAGCCACCTGGGGGATGATCATAGCTGAGTGGCCGGACATCTGCCTTGCATGCAGAAGGCTCCATATGGGAAGCGGGGGAAGGAAGTGGGATAATCAGCTTTACACACACGAAGCAAGCTCCACATCCTCCAACCTGGTGCCCTCCAGATGTTTTTGATGACACCTGTCACATGCTTCCTCCAGGCACAGTCTCATCCCTGTACTCTCCGACAGAAGCCACCAGCAAGATATTAAGATGAGCTACTCCACCAGGGATGGATGAGTCTTGGCAATGTTGGCTTCCCTCAATTTCTCATTCTCCACATCTTTGATTTCTGTTCGCCCCACTTCCACATCTGTCTTCAAGAAGATTCTAACACATTTTTGCTAGCAATTTTTTCCTAATATGATGCATTTTTAAAAGTTACTTTCACTAACACATGCATTTTTGTGAACACTTTCCCCAGGACTTTTTTTCCAGGGAGGACTCACCGGAACTCGGTTCTGACACCTCTCAGGTGGGTGCCATTGCCATTCTAAGAGAAAGAGGGAGCCATTCATGGTGAGTTCTGGCACTTTTCTAGAAAAATAGCTCTGACTTTTCCTGATATTCATCCTAGCTAGTAGTCACTGATAGCCCTCTCCTCCATGCATTTTTTCCAATCCTCTTTTAAAGTCATTCAAGCTTATGGTCAGCGTTACCTCTTGTGGGAGTGAGTTCCACAGGTCAACATGCACCATTTGAGAAATTTTGTCTGTTCTGAATCTTCCAAAATGCATCACAAAATTCAGAGAACTGCAAATTTCAAAGGGAGCCATTTCCCCCCCATCTGCTTCCTAGTTCCAGAAGAGCAAGTCAGGCAGCTTCACATTAGAATGTAAATAGAATCCATTTCCAAGTGGTTTGAGCAGTAATGCTTCATGTGGTGAAAGCCACTAAGGAGTCTTTTGTTCCAGCAGGTCTTTCTATATCTCCCATACTCTCATTAATGATTTCCTAATTATATGGTTATAAAAACTTCTGTGAACCTTCCTTTCCAAGACCATAAATGTGCCTGCCAGCCAAATCTGTTATCGTGTCCTTCTAATTCTAATGCCTCTTGCTTTTCCAACCTCATCCAGTCCCTGATCCATACCAAACAGGCAGATTCATAATACAATTTAAGGTCTGGGAGGGCAAACATGCCTCTATCTTTCACGTCTGTAAGTATTTTATATTTTATCCTTGGCCCTTATCCCTACGCAACAGTATGCAGTCCTTTAAAGGAAACTAGAATTGTGCCCATTCCCCTGTCTGGCCAAGAGAGGCAATTAAGGTGAGGCAATGCACCTGTACCCACTTCCAGTTCCAAGATTTGGATAAGACAAGCATCTTTCAGAGCAGGGTTTGGGAACCCCCACGGATCCAGTTTGACAGGAGGGAGGGGCTTCCCACCTGTCATTCACCCAACCCAAGGTGACCCACTTTGGCCCAATGTGGTTTGATATCAGACTATGCCGCTGGAGGAAAAGCGCTTTGCAAATGCCCACTGTCAACTGATCCTTGGCACTTGCAAAACCCAGTCCACATATATTATACCAGGGATAGGCGGGCAGGACTTGGCCAAAATGCCCCCGCAAGACCAATGGGGAGACTTGGTGGTCCCCACACTGCACAGTCCCAGCTGTCTGCTGTTGATGTGGAACATGCATCTAGATTTCGCATGGGCCAAACTGGTCCTTTCTCAGAGTGAGGCGCAGAATACAGAGGGCCTGTGCTGCTACCAAGGGGGGAAGATATAGAGGAGGGGGCAGCGGTTTTTGTGATTTGGGGACTATCATGCTCACCATCTGAGGGATTAAGAAGGACCGAGAATGGTTTTCATCCTGCTCAGAGCTTGTTGTAGGCTCATCTTCAAAACCTGCGTTTCTTCAGTCACCCTGACCAGTCCCCCAAATAGTGCAATTGTGAAATTGAAATTTGTATTTAAGCTTACTAACAAAAAAAGTAATAGTGATGGCAATTGTTCCATCCTGACATCCATTGTTTCTGACTTGAATTTGAGCGGAGGAGAACCGACAGAGAGCCAGGATCCCAGAACAATTATGGAATGGAACCGTTCCATTCCACTCATCCCTAATTCCAAGACATTTTGGCGCCTGGAACAGAACATGCAAATCGTGCTCCCCATGCCCACAGCCAATGTGGTTAAAAGAAGAATACTACAACAAACAAAATATCTAGATGCTTCCCCCAAATCTGCAGCTTTCGTTTCTGCATGGGGATGTCTCACACCCTGTCCTCGTTGGGCTGGTCTTACTAACTCCACCATCATCACCACTGCGCTTCTGGAATAATAGAACTGTAGAAGGGATCCCAAGGATCATCTAGTCCAACCCCCTGACATGAAGGAATCGCAATTACAGAATCCCTGACCATCCAGCTTCTGCTTAAAAACTTCCAAGGAATGGACTACGCAGAACTAGATAAATTAACAGGAAGGGTCCGAAACCGACGAGATCACAAGTTTACTGAGGACTGGAGTAAATTTGTGGACTATATGAAAAGCATATGTGATGCACAAATAACATTGGTGGGTTTGCAGGAAGCCTTGTGAAGAAACAATATTAGAAACACTGTAAAAAAAAGGGAACAAGGGAATAGGTTTAAATCAAATCAAAAGGCAATGTTAAATTTAGAATTGCGGATAGAAGATTAGAAAACGGAAGATTCGCGGATGAGCTGAAGGAAGTCAAAATTATGTATCTGTGACAATATTGAAAATGTATGTTTAAATCTTGTATTGGAAATTGAATAAAAAGAATAAAAAATAAAAACTTCCAAGGAAGGAGAGTCTTCTGAGGGAGACCGTTCCCCTGCTGAACAGTTTTTACTGTCAAAATGTTCCTCCTAATGTTTACTGGTGTTTTCTAATGCCAGCATCATCCACATGTTCCCACCTCCCTCATTGCAGTGGTCTTCCCCCCCTCCAGATCGATCAGTCCAGCAAGCTTCAGTGTGTCAACAAGAAGCCCAGCTTTAAGTAGACGCAATAAGAATTGAGCAGTGGTTCTCAAAGGGTGCGATGAGAGGATGGCGAGTGTGGCAGGAAGATTCAGGGACCATCAAAGAAACATCTAAACCTTTCAGTGCAGCACGGTATCAAAATAAATCTGTTTTGGACACACAACTACAAACAGTATCTGCGCCTCTCTCTTCAAGAGCACTGGCTATTCTGCAGTTCACCACAAACTTGTTGGGAACAGGGATTTTCAACTCTGGCGAATATGAAAGATCGGAAAAGGGAAAGGCTTCTTTGTGCTGATGAGGAGACGAGAATTTGTTTGTCTCAAATCAGACGTCATCTAAATGAGATCGCCCAGCAAAAGCAAACTCACACCTCTTGTGGAATCGTAGAATTGGAGAGCTGGAAGGGACCTTGAGGGCAGAGAGCAAAATAAGGCAATCTCTCTGCGATCTGAGGATGAATCAATAGAACCTGAAGGTTGGAGGGGACCTTGCAAGCCATATGGTGTGCTGCCCCCCTGCTCAGTGAAGAAAATCTGCACTTTGAGCATCTCCCACAGACGGTCCTCTAGATTCTGCTTGAAAAGCCCACCAGGAAATTGGTTCCATTGTCAGGACGTTTCCACTAATGCTCAACTGAACTCTGTCCTCCTGTAATGTAAGCACCTTCGATCTAGTCCTGCCCCCTGGGAGTAAGCAGAGAGCAGCCTTTTGTCCCCTTCTGTGAGTCAGCCCTTCAGGTATGTGGAGAGAGACTGATATTATTGCCACCTCTCAATCTTCCCTCCTCTAGGCTAACCATACCCACTTCCTTCCACTTTTCCCTATATGATTCCTCGTGAGATTCATAAGCAGGGCATCTCCTACCATCATAGAATTGTAGAGTTGGGAGGGACCCCGAGGGTCATCTAGTCCAGCCCCTGGCAAGGCAGGAATATTTTACCCAATATAGGACTCGAACCCACTGTTAGAATTCCTGCTCCATGATTGCAGTCATGGGATTGTTGTCTATCACATGACGGTGTATATTTTGACTCCACAAAGAGGGAAGTGACAGAGACAGGATGTTTGTGTACTGTGTTCCCTGAAGTGGGACTATTGCCCTTTGTTCTTTGTCTTTGCTGTCTGATGCTAGAAAGAGAGGGAGCCATGTTGCAGTGCTCTGTGTGTGTTTATATGTAAATAAAGTAGATTAGCCAACATGCTGAGTTGCTGAGGTCTGTCACGCATGATGCGCAAACTCTGCAGATCCTTAAGTGTGCCGATGTCTGTTGGCATCAGTCGCTGTGATGTCTGGGCTGAAGAAAGCTTTTGAAGCTCCTGAACGATCGACCAGGAGGGAGAGAACATGCCAGTTGGGCATGTGTCTCTGCCAGGGTCCTACTCAAGTGTAGGTTGAGCTCCTGACACCCACAACCCTGAGTTTAAGAATCTTGTGCTCCCGGAAGAAGAAGAAGAAGAAGAAGAAGAAGAAGAAGAAGAAGAAGAAGGGGAGGAGGAGGAGGAGGAGTTTGGATTTGATACCCCGCTTTATCACTACCCGAAGGAGTCTCAAAGTGGCTAACAATCTCCTTTTCCCTTCCTCCCCCACAACAAACACTTTGTGAGGTGAGTGAGGCTGAGAGACTTCAGAGAAGTGTGACTGGCCCAAGGTCACCCAGCAGCTGCATGTGGAGGAGCAGGGAATCAAACACGATTCACCAGATTACGAGTCCACCACTCTTAACCACTACACCACACTGGCTCTCTGTTTGCCCTGTGTCAATAATGGATTGTCTAGTTTTGTGGGCACTGGGTTGGAGGAAGTGGTGGTTAGCGATTCCAGAAGGAAACCTATCTCACGAACAGAGGAAGTTGTTCTGTACCCAGTCAGACCACAAATGCACCTAGTCCAGAACTGTCTACTTTGCCGGTGCATCTTCAAGTTCTCAAGGTGAGGAGTTTCCCTGTCTTGCTACCAGAGACCCCTTTTAACTGGAGGTACCAGAAATAACCTGGGATCATCCATATGTGGGCCAGGCACTCTCTTGCTAAGCTGTGGCCCAAGGCAAGCTGGACTAGACAGCGACTTTTAAATGTCCTTTGCAAAAGCAGCCCAGCTTCGACAATGGCTGCACCCCAACCCTGGCAAGCTCCTTTGTGACATAGGTATTATTTGACATGGGACGCGGGTGGCGCTGTGGGTTAAACCACAAACCACAGAGCCTAGGACTTGCCGATCAGAAGGTTGGCGGTTCGAATCCCCACGACGGGGTGAGCTCCCGTTGCTCGGTCCATGCTCCTGCCCACCCAGCAGTTTGAAAGCACGTCAAAGTGCAAGTAGATAAATAGGTACCACTCTGGCGGGAAGGTAAACGGCGTTTCCGTGCGCTGCTCCGGTTCTCCAGAAGCGGCTTAGTCATGCTGGCCACATGACCCGGAAGCTGTATGCTGGCTCCCTCTGCCAGTAAAGCGAGATGAGCACCGCAACCCCAGAGTCGGTCACGACTGGACCTAATGGTCAGGGGTCCCTTTACCTTTACCTTTTATTATTTGACATGGCTGCTGGTACAGAGGGAGGTCAGAATCCTCTCCTCCCATTACTAATGCACCTGGGAGTCATAAGACGTTATGGTTTGCATTTGTCAAATGCTGGCTGCGTCATTATTTTAAGCTTCGTCTCAAAGGATCTCCCTGTGACATCATGTCATATTTGATTTAATCTTGTTTTCTTTCAACCTCTCTTTTAAAAACATACCTCCGTTTCCTTCTTTTCTGGGCCCTTAGTGCGATAATAAAAAGGAAAAAGTAGTTTTACGGGATATACCAATGGAACTGTATCACCAGTTGCAATGTATTTCCCTTCATGAAGCTGAAACTGAGTTTTTGGTGGAAATAAAATGTCTGGGCCTAATTCAGATCAAATTTAAAACTGTACTTCAGTGAACCTCATGCTTGGACTCTGCCCCCATCCTTTCTCTTCCTTTTTTGCCCACTGGAGGAGGGAACTGCAAGCACCCACTTCCTGTTTTAAACAAACCGCAGTTCCCCATGACGTCCAAACCCAGGGAACTGTGGCTTGATATAACTGTAGTTTCAGCATGCTTTGTCCTCACTGTAGATCGATCCCAGGTCTCTGAGTTCAGGTGTCGCAGGGAACTGTGGCTTTTTAAAGAGTGAGAACAAAAGTCTACTGGCTTCTCTTTGTGGCATGAAATTGGCACATAGAAGAGAAGGAGTGTGTGAGTCCATTTCCTGCTGTTTCTTAACCAGTCTGTGCCTTCGCCTTTGAGGTGCAACTCATTCCATGACTGTCCACACACTTCCCCGCTACCGCTCCTTTGATGGAGGGCTTGATCTAATAAAATGACTCACCCCTTTGGCCAGCCTGATGAATCACGTAACCAGAGCACGCACAAAGCCTTTTCCGGTTAGATTAAAAAGCCGGGGCCCATATTTGGACAAATGAAGGCAGATATCCACCTCTGAAGCTCAGAGCCCACAAGAATGCAAGACTCTGGTCCACATGGCTTGCTATAGTGGAATATACCGTATTTTCCCGTGCATAACACACCCCTGTGTATAAGACGCCTCCGATTTTGTGGGATGCAAAATTAAGTAAATGGGGGGGATTGCCCTGAATTGTTGAGCTTTTTTTAGGGGGGGTTGCCGAAAATCGCTCACCCGCCGGACCTGCCACTCACACACATCACAAAGGCCACCTATCGTCTGTTCCAGCGCCAGCAGGAGAGTCACCAATCGCCCGCCCTAGTGCCGCAGCGACAGCAAATCAACACCAGTCTTTGCCTCAGCCACAAATAACACACCAAATAGCCACTGACAATCTCCGGCTCGCTGCAGCAACCATTTCCATATCACCCTTATACACTACCCATGTACAGTGGTACCTCGGGTTAAGTACTTAATTTGTTCCAGAAGTCCGTTCTTAACCTGAAACTGTTCTTAACCCGAGGTACCACTTTAGCTAATGGGGCCTCCCGCTGCCACCGCTCAATTTCTGTTCTCATCCTGAAGCAAAGTTCTTAACCCGAGGTACTATTTCTGGGTTAGCGGAGTCTGTAACCTGAAGCATCTGTAACCCGAGGTACCACTGTATGTAACCCAAGGTACCAATTTTTAACATAATTTTTTAACAAAGGAACCTTGTCTTATACACGGAAAAGCACAGTATTTCAGGAGCCTCCGTATGTTCCTCTGTTTCAATTCCTTAATAAAACGAATCCCCGCAAGTTAGTTGGTGTCGCCTTGTCTCTCTCTGATTTGTGCTACATGCCAGCTCGCCTGGCACAGGGCATCTGCAAACTAAGAGTTGGCAGGCACTTTCCTGGCATCACGAGGAGTCGTCTGGAAGCTGTTCAATGACTCCCCCTCCCTCGGACACTTAGTGCTGCCTGCGATCAGAAGTGGTCACTGAGGTGATGGATCCGACCTGGTGGAATGCTCTGCCCCAGGAGACCAGGGCCCTGCAGGATTTAACCTCCTTCCGCCGTGCCTGTAAGACAGAGCTATTCCGCCTGGCCTTTAATTTGAATTCAGCCTGATCTTTTATTTCCCTTCTCTTCCCTCCCCCTCCCCTTTTATGAAGATCACCCGCTCTGAGACCCCACAGCTAATTCTCCCCTGGCCTCCTCGCTGGCCCAAGTAGGACCAATTCAGCCAGCTAGCCCTGGGGATTATCTAATGCTTATTAGATGGATTTTCCCTAAATTGATTTCTGAACTTTGAATTTTATTGTTATTCATGTTTTTATACTGTATTTTATGCTGCTTTTATAATTGTTTTAAAGTGTTTTAAATTTCTCGTTAGCTGCCCTGAGCCTGGTTTTTGAAGTGGGAAGCGCAGGGTATAAATAAAAAATAATTATTATTATTATTACTATTATTATTATTATTATTATTAGTGGGGCAAGGGGTGATGCTGGTTCCTGAGATGGGGCGTAGGGTGAGGCATGGTGCAAGCACGGCAGCAGAACCAATCCTGCTGCCGCACCTACCTCTGCGTGCCTCGCCCCTCCCTCTCTCCAAAACCAAAACTGATGCCCGCTGTACAAAAGGAGAGTGAGTGGCATCATCTCACTTGTGCCCCCAGCCAACTGCTTTTGGCTATGGTGGGTTGAAAATCCCCCTGGTTTGTTTTTCGATAATCTAGCTCTGTGGTTCCCAAAGTGGGTGGGAGCGCCCCCTGGAAGTCGTGGGATTACCTGGGGGGGCACCAAGAGGCAGTGGGACTCTGGAAGCGTAAATGACTATCAGACTTTGAAAAGCTGGCATCAAGTGCATCGGTTTTGTTGAATCATTAAATTGTTTTCATTGGATTCTGAACAAAGATGCAATTGACCGTTACTGTTTTGAATTTTATTGGGTTATCATCTTCCTTAGTGGGTTGTGCAAATTGCTATTTTTTAATAGGGGTGAGTTTATGGAATCCAGGGGGTGGCGGAACGACTGCTCTAGCTACTTGTAGATTTCAAAATAGCTCCAAGATTGCACCAGAACCTGCAGGATGGCAGCACATCTTAACCATGTCTACTCAGAAGCAAGGCCTATCAACCCCAGGTCAGTGGGGTTTAGGATGCAGGTGAACTTGCATTCTGAGGGGAACAGAATGTGCTTTTCCACTCAAAACTTGATCTCATGACAGTTGTCTCTTTTGACACAGCATATGAACTGCTGCCCCTGTCTAACACCCTGGAGGATTCTGACCAAGCGGTAAGAATTTCAGAACATGTCTGTCCTGGTAGATAGTTATTCCATTCAAATCCTTCTTTCCTTTTTGTAATCAATAAAAGCTGCTTTTTTCCAGCAACGCAGAGCCAGAGTAAAGCTAAAGGGACCCCTGACCATTAGGTCCAGTCGTGGCCGACTCTGGGGTTGCGGTGCTCATCTCGCTCTATAGGCCGAGGGAGCCAGTGTACAGCTTCCGGGTCATGTGGCCAGCATGACTAAGCCGCTTCTGGCGAACCAGAGCAGCTCACGGAAACGCCGTTTACCTTCCCGCCGGAGTGGTACCTATTTATCTACTTGCACTTTGACGTGCTTTCGAACTGCTAGGTTGGCAGGAGCTGGGACTGAGCAACGGGAGCTCACCCCATCACGGGGATTCGAACCACCGACCTTCTGATCGGCAAGTCCTAGGCTCTGTGGTTTAACTCACAGCGCCACCCGCGTCCCAGAGTAGAGCAATTCAAATTAAATCTTCAGATATGGTTTTCCAAATTAGCTGCATTTGCCGACACCTTTACCTTTCTGCGTTGATTAGAAGATCATAGGGAGCTGCTTTATACTGAATTCATTTTTATCCATTAATTCATTCACTCATTCAATTTATTCATTTACTACATTTATATCCCACCGTTTCCTTCAAGGACCTCGAGGTGGTCTACACAGTTTTCCTCCTCCCCATTAAATCCTCACAACAGCCTTTTGAGGTAGGCTACGCAGAGAGTGAGTGGCCCAATGGCACCCACTGAATTTCATGGCTGAGTGGGGATTTGAACCCTGGTCTCTTCCATGTCCTAGTCCGGCGCTCTAACCAGTATACCACACTGCCTCTCCATATTCTCAAGCACCTAGCTTGCTATTGGCAGGGGCAGGGGCTCTCCAGCTTTCCAGGCAGGGTCCATTTCCAGCCTACCTGTAGATGACAGGGATTGATCCTGGAACCTTCTGCACCTGGGGTGCAAACTTGAATAATTTTTTGTGGGGGCCCAGGTAAGCCCCACCCTGCATAATCGATCACATGACACGGTGCACACATACCACTTGAATGGGAATGCCCATAAAATTTGGGGGGCCCAGCCCCCTCCAATATTTTATTGTGGGGGCTGAAACCCACACAGTCCCTAGAAGTTAGCTCCTATGTTCTGCATGCAGAAGAGATGTTCCCCCCTGAACTATGGCCTTCTTTTCTACATTTGGTTTCAATGTTTTCAGCTGGGTGTTCTTCTGCAAGTCTAATGATAGCCCTAATGGTGTCGATGCTTGAGTGAGTTAATTGGGTATCAAATAATGGGTTACTAGGTAATGTTGTAAAGATCCTACACACACGTACCTACGGGACTGCCTCCCCTGGTACGCCCCGCGGAGAACCTTAAGGTCCCCAAATGACAACATTTTGGAGGTCCCAGGTTGCAAGGTGGTTAGAATGGTTTCAACTAAGGCCAGGGCCTTTTCAGAACTGGCCCCAACTTGGTGGAACACTCTGTCACAAGAGACCAGGGCCCTGCGGGACTTGACATCTTTCCGCAGGGCCTGCAAGACAGAGCTGTTCCGCCTGGCCTTTGGTTTTTACTCAGTCTGACCCTTATGTTTCCCTCCCCTTACAGTTTTGATCCATGGGCTACTTTTAAAATAAGGCTGCATTTTAAATTGCATTTTTTCCTGTATTTTAAATTGGGTTCCCCCCCTCTTTTTTCCCCCTATTATGTTTTTACTGTGATTTTATTGGTGTTAGCCACCCTGAGCCCGGCTATGGCCAGAGAGGGCGGGGTATAAATAATTTTTTTTATTAATATTATTACTACTACTACTAATACTACTACACTGCGTGGAGCCACGAACCTGCATGAGGTCTAAACTCTTAAGTAATTCCTCTAAAAGTGACCCCACTTCTTTGAAGAAAAGAGAGTGAACGACTTGGATGAAGGAATTGAGGGGATGCAGATGACACCAAACTGGCAGGGGTAGCCAATGTCGCAGAAGACAGAATCGGGATTCAAAATGACCTTAACAAAATGAATTTCAAATTTAAGGTTCTGCACTTATTATTTTTTTTTTAAAAAAATGTATTAAATTTTCCAATTTTTTAAACAAACAAACAAAAACAGAACAAACAAAAACATTAAAAAAGACATATAGTTCATAAAACATACTTTTCAATAACATATTTCTCTGACCTCCTCGTACTTCTCCTCCTCGTATTCCAATTAAAATTATTTGTTCAGCAAATCCTTCACTTAAAGCATTACAGCTTATAATATTACCTTATTTTTCAGACCCTTTTTTCCCATCTATGTTCCTTTATATCATTACAGCTAGAAACCACTCAATTTCAATCCAACACCATTTAACATTCCTTAATTTTACAATATTTCTGTAAGTAGTCCTTAAATTTTTTCCAATCTTCTTCTGCCGACTCTTCTCCCTGGTCACTCAAATGTAAGGTTCTGCACTTAGGCAAGAAGAACCGGATGCACAAATATAAGATGGGGAACACCTGGCTTACTAGCAGTACATGTGGAAAGGATCTAGGGGTCTTGGTGGACCGCAAGCTGAACATGAGTCAACAGTGTGATGCAGCGGCGAAAAGGGCTAATGCTATTCTAGGCTGCATCAACAGAAGTCTAGTGTCCAGATCAAGGGAAGTCATAAAGGTAAAGGGACCCCTGACCATTAAGTCCAGTCGTGACCGACTCTGGGGTTGCGGCGCTCATCTCGCTTTACTGGCCAAGGGAGCCGGCGTACAGCTTTCGGGTCATGTGGCCAGCATGACTAAGCCGCTTCTGGCGAACCAGAGCAGCGCACGGAAACGCCGTTTACCTTCCCGCCAGAGCGGTACCTATTTATCTACTTGCACTTTGACATGCTTTCAAACTGCTAGGTTGGCAGGAGCAGGGACCGAGCAACAGGAGCTCACCCTGTCATGGGGATTCGAACCGCCGACCTTCTGATCGGCAAGTCCTAGGCTCAGTGGTTTAACCCACAGCACCAGCATCCCTTAAGGGAGGTCATAGTCCCACTCTATTCTGTCTTGATCACCTGGAATACTGTGTCCAGTTCTGGGCACCACAATTTAAGAAGGATGTTGACAAGCTGGAATGTGTGCAGAGGAGGGCAACCAAGATGATCAAGGGTCTGGAAACCAAGCCTTATGAGGAGCGGTTGAGGAAGCTGGGCATGTTTAGCCTGGCAAAGAGAAAACCGAAGGGAGCTAGGATAGCCATTGATAGCCTCCTCCATCTCCACGAATTTGCTCAATCCTTTTCAAAGCCAGTAGTTGGAATCCATCACTGCTTCAAGTGGGAAGGAGTTTCATAGTTTAACTGTGCTGCTGCGGATTTTGGTGACTGAGCCAGGAATCTTCTGCATGCCAAACTGTTGCTGTACAACTGAGCTACAGAAGAACATAGGCGTTCAGAACGGGCTCACATCTTGAAAGTACACATGTTACGGGAGCCCCAACTGCAATGTCTCCCAGACTGACGCATGAGCGTGGCGCACCTTGCCACACCAGCCCAAGGCCCAGGGATCACAGGTGTGGCTGCTGCATTTGTTGCCATGTCCTTCAGCCTCAAAATTATCCTTCTACCAGAACCATTTGAAATCTCCCTCTTGCAATCACCTGCAGATGGCCCGTCTCATATCCTCATGAGAAAGTGTGACTTGAGGGCAGGAAACCCATCATAGTTTGTTTCCAGACAAAGAAAGGGATATCAGTGAGTATGGGTAAAAATGCAAATTTGTGTTTTAAAGGCATAATAACTAATTCACACTTCTCAAACCAGCCATGAGCTGAAACACCCTGCAGAATTTAAATTTTTCTGAATTTTACAACGCCCTTCCCCAACCTAACGATGTGTACGAAAATGCCGACGTTATTGGGAAGTCTGCACAAAAGGCATTGATTAGAGAAAATAACATTGCTTGCTTTTTAAAAAATTGATTTTCTTGAAGAAGAATTGCGAATTGCTGCAGATATGGGGAGAACTAAATCCAGGATCAGAAAGTGAGAGAAAGTGAAATAGGCAGATTTGTCCATGCACGTTCGTGTGCATGCCTAGTTCTACAGACACAAGGAGAACCATACAGAATCAGGTCAGGAGTCCTTATAGGCCCAGTATCCTATTTCCAAGAGTGGACAGCTGCAAAGTAGGAAGTGAGTAGGCAACAGCCCTGCTCCCCACTGCTGGGTTTTATAGGTTTGGTGTTCTGGAGTTTCCATGTGGTTATCATGGCTAATTTAGCCATGGAGAGAAATCTCCTCTTCCCTGAAATAATCTAATTCCACTTCTAAAGCCAGCAAAGCCACATCTTGTGTCAGTGAGTTCCACAGATTAACTCAGTATTAACTTCTTTCTTGTGTCCAATCCTCAGTCTATGGGGTGGAGGATGCACTGTCTGCATGTGCCCCCCCCCCATGCACACACCAAACCCCTCAGAATCATTGCATGTAGAAATGTAGCATGTCAGAGAAAAAGCTGCAGCTTTGTGATTTGACTGCCCGCTCCCAAACAAGAAAAGCACAGCTGGATCAGGCCCATTTAGCTCAGCTGATTCCTGTTCTCACAGGAGGTTCTCACCCACCAGGTGCAAGCAGGATCTAAGTGCAGCAGCTCTCCCGTCTGAAGGGATGTTCCAAGATCTACAGTGGAATTAGTGGAACATCTCCATTGTAGCTAGTAGTCCCCTTGAGGTCTTATCCTCCATGCAAGTGAACGAATCTCTATTTGATGCTATTTTAGGTTGCATCAACCAAAGTGTCCAGGTCAAGGGAAGTCATAGTCCCACTCTAGTCTGCCTCCTTCAGACCCCACCTGGAATACTGTGTCCAGTTCTGGGCGCCACAATTTAAGAAGGATGTTGACAAGCTGGAAGGTGTGCACAAGAGGGCAACCAAGATGATCAAGGGTCTGGAAGCCAAGCCTTATGAGGAACGGTTGAGGGAGCTGGGTGTGTTTAGCCTAAAAAAGAGGAGACTGAGAGGAGATATGGTATGCCCCCCAGAGGACCTTAAGGTCCACAAATGACAACATTTTGGAGGTCCCAGTTCGCAAGGTGGTTAGATTGGTCTCAACTAGGGCCAGGGCCTTTTCAGTACTGGCCCCGACTTGGTGGAACGCTCTGTCACAAGAGACCAGGGCCCTGCAGGACTTGACATCTTTCCGCAGGGCCTACAAGACAGAGCTGTTCCGCCTGGCCTTTGGTTTGGACTCAGTCTGACCCTTATGTTTCCCTCCCCTTATGGTTTTGATCTATGAGCTACTTTTAAAACGAGGCTGCATTTTAAATTACATTTTAACCTGTATTTTAAATTTGTTTTTTTCCTATTAAGTTTTTACTGTAATTTTACTGGTGTTAGCCGCCCTGAGCCCAGCTCTGGCCGGGGAGGGCGGGGTATAAATAAAAATTATTATTATTATTATTATTATTATTATTATTATTATTATTAGAGCCATCTTCAAATATCTCAAGAGCTGCCACATGGAGGATGGAGCGAGCTTGTTTTCTCCTGCTCTGGAGGGTAGGACTCGAACCAATGGCTTCAAGTTACAAGAAAGGAGGTTGCAACTAAACATCATGATTCTAGCTGATTAACGGGGCTCAAAATTAATTTGGGGAATGATGGGGAAATTTCAACATATTTGGTTTTTTCTCTTCCTCTCTTTCCACTACAAGGGCAGGCTACAGACCAGAGACGGAGCAATGTGGGTGCTGTGGGTGTGGCTGCCCCAGGTGTCACCTCCGAGGTGGGTCCAGAACTCTGGGCAACCCTTTGCTAAAATAAAGCATGACCCCCCCCCCAAAAAAGTGTCCCCGGATTCCTTGAAAAAAATCTGGTAACCATATAATAACAAGGTCCGGCTATCATCCTTCTTTGCCCTTCCCTCATAGTTTCCGTGCAAACACAGCCTTCAGACTCCAGCCTCCACTTGCTCAGCCCTTCTCACACGCATTTCAATTTTCACTCCATAGTTCTGATAGTTTCAGTAATTTCTCTGACGGAAGGAAAGCAAATCAAGTCACACAGTCCAGATGAGAAGCTGGATCTGAGCCTTCATGCTATCCCTTTTTCATACCAAATCTTGCTCAAAGTCCAAGTTCAGATTGTATCAATTTGTTGCTCTGGTGATGGACATACTTTCCGCATTTCAGCAGATCACAGAATTTATATATAGGTTACGAAAAATCAGCTCCCTGATCTAGCTCTAAAGATAAAGGTAAAGGGACCCCTGACCATTAGGTCCAGTCGTGGCTGTCTCTGGGGTTGCGGCGCTCATCTCGCTTTACTGGCCGAGGGAGCCGGCGTACAGCTTCCGGGTCATGTAGCCAGCAGGACTAAGCCGCTTCTGGCAAACCAAAGCAGTGCACGGAAACGCCCTTTACCTTCCCTCTGGAGCGGTACCTATTTATCTACTTGCACTTTGACGTGCTTTCAAACTGCTAGGTTGGCAGGAGCAGGGACCGAGCAACGGGAGCTCATCCCATCACGGGGATCTGAACCGCATGCCACTGCTACAGACCACCAAAAATTATTTGAGACTACTAATACTTAAATTCACTGGAAGGACAGATCGTGAAGCTGAGGCTCCAAGACTTTGGCCACCTCATGAGAAGAGAAGACTCCCTGGAAAAGACCCTGATGTTGGGAAAGATGGAGGACACGAGGAGAAGGGGAGGACAGAGGACGAGATGGTGGGACAGTGTTCTTGAAGCTACCAGCATGAGTTTGACCAAACTGCGGGAGGCAGTGGAAGACAGGAGTGCCTGGTGTGCTCTGGTCCATGGGGTCACGAAGAGTCGGACACGACTAGATGACTAAACAACAACAAAAATACCTAATATTTCCAATAATCCCCAGCCCTCAGGGAGAGAGTTCAGAATCCCTTGCGCGCGCACAAAGACAGATTCTGCTACGATCTGACATTCATTCAGCACTGATAGTTCGATGTTCGTGGCTTCAATGAACCCTGGTCTCCCAGGTCTTAATGAAATGCTCTAGCCACTAGACTGCCCAGGCTCCTTCTCTGCTTATGTCCCTGGATACATTCCTTCTCCTCCCTTCATCCAGTCCCTCCAGCTCCTGGAAGCGTCTGTTTCGCAAACAGGTGTCTTTGTTTTGCAACCGGAGCTGAGAGAGCCAAGCCAGAGGTTTCTGACCCACAGGCTCCGCTCCGACCCCCAAACCAGCCTGCCTGCCACCTCTTTCATCCCTCACATGCAGGAATTCCGAGAAAGCCGGGGTTTTACTGAAAGTCTTTTGCGTCTGGAATTGTCGCCACTCGAATTCAAGGCCTGCATTTTTTCGGCTTAAGTCCCTGGCCTGGA
This sequence comes from Podarcis raffonei, assembly GCF_027172205.1. Lineage (NCBI taxonomy): Eukaryota > Metazoa > Chordata > Lepidosauria > Squamata > Lacertidae > Podarcis > Podarcis raffonei. The sequence continues at coordinate 95,753,135 of NC_070607.1, forward strand.
GCCTGCTTTGGTTCAAGCATCTAGCGCTTGGCCGCACCCACCCGGAGGTGCAGAACAGAAGCTGAGAAGAAAGACCATGCAGATGATAGCAGGGGAATCTCAGGTTCAGATGCCAGTTAAGTCATCAGCAGACTTGAGTGAGTTTGGCAAGTCCGGCAGCCTCAGTTCTCCGTCTGTGAAATGGGTAGATTAAGAGCCAACCTTCAACGGCTACTTTGAGGATGGACAGAATGTGATCAGAAATGTAGAATGAGCTGCTCCCAGTGTGCTTTCATCCCCAAAATTCCAGGCTACCACCCAGCCAGGATTCTTTAACTCTGGGCTAACCATCAGGATGGGGAGGGGCAGGAGAAATTTGACCCAGTTTGCGTTTAATTTGCACTTTTGAAAGCAATGTGCAAACCCAAACATAGCTGCACATCAAAATCCGCCCTTCTCCGTAATGTGTAATGCTTTTCCCCAGCCAAGTGACATGCTCAAAAATGCACAAACCAGGGTAAAGCGTGCACAGAAACGCATATAATAGGGAAGACACCATGCAAAACTGCTTTGGATTAGGGAACGTTAGTTTGCAAGCATGGGTCCCTTAGGCAACAGCGCATAGAAAAATGTGCGTATCAGCAGCACTAAAAATCCGCTAAATTTTCATGCAGACTTTTTTTTTAAGAGAAAAATTGCAGGCTGATGTTGGAAAGAGGAGGACTGAATGGAGGACTAGAGAAATGAGAGAAATGAGAGACTGAAGGAAACTGAAAATTGAGCACTTTGCTTTGCCCTCACTGCCATGGATGGCCTGCGTTCTAGTAGATTGACGAACAAGCCTCTCCTTCCCTTTTGGAATGGCGTGTGTGGGCGGCACTAGGCACCAAAGCATCCCATAACTGTCCACCCTCGGCCCTGTGCGCCACTTGCCAGACCTCACTGCATTGCACCAGAGCCACAAGGCATTTTTTATCTTTGGCACAGACAGGGGTGGACCGGGGTCCAGAGCTCCAAGTCTTTCCTGCCAGGCCCCAGATCTCCTATTACTTCCCTACTCTTTAAAAACTTTAATAATAATAATAAAGTTTGCTTACGGAATAGGTTGGAGGAATCGCTTGTCTTCAGTTTCTCTCACTTTCTCATTATTCCACCCTTAAGTTGACGTTTTCACAACAGTTCGCCATCTGGGTATTTATTCTGAAAGTCCTCAGAAAAATTCAGCAGCCTTTTAGTGCGCAGCTCTTCCTAACGTACACATTTTCCCATGCAGTTTCTCCCAATATAATGCATGTTTATATCCAGTCTTATTAATATAGTAATTGTGGTTGTTCTTAATTATATGCATTTTTAGAAATGTATCCATTTTTTGGTACCCAGTTTTTGGGTTTGGAAACGTACATTTCAAAGGATAACAGTGTGTTGGTCCACATACGGTTTTGAAAACTGTCTGTTGGGTAGGTTTGCATCAGAATGTGACCTGAACTGAATTTCTTCCTCCAGCCCATGCCTGGAGGACCTGTATACATTTAGGCACCTTCGCACTGCAGATCCAAACCTTGAGCTCTTTAGCTACCCAGCAATGCCCCTGGTTCCTGCACATCTAGCTGCTTACACACAATATATTTAAAGCACCCCCCCTCAGGAATCCTAGGATCTGTAGTTTGTTTAAGGATGCTGGGAGTTCTAGTTCTGTGGGGCACAAACTACAGTTCCCAAAGTTCTTTGGGGAGTGAAATGTCCTTTAAACATATGGTGTGTACACAGCCACGGGGAATTATAAAACCAGTGCATCTGGCTAGGTCCCCATGTTTCAAAGATCCCACAAACAACTTCATCCTCACATTATAAGCCATAACTTTTACCAAACTTTTAGAAGACGTCTGAAGGCAGCCCTGTTTAGGGAAGCTTTGAATGTTTAATAGGTTATTGTAGTTTAGTGTTTTGTTGGAAGCTGCCCAGAGTGGCTGGGGAAACCCAGCCAGATGGGTGGGGTATAAATAACAAATTATTATTATTATTATTATTATTATTATTATTATTATTATTCTCACATGGAAAGCATTGCCTCAAAAGTGCTGCATTGTCAATAACAATATCCTGAATCGTCTGGGAATTCCCCCATCACTGGCAAACTGAGGCCTTTGCAATATTTCTGCAGACGCTCTTTCGAATGAGATGATTTCCAACAGGGAAACCTCTCCTTTTTTGCTACTGGGGAGGGGGAATATGGGGCAAAAGGACTTAGCTCTCGGACCGGACAATGCCATTCAGACCTGGACAGCTTTTGCCCAGCACTGGGCCAGCCAAAGCTTTGCATGCCCCATGCTGTGAGCATGACAGCGCCTAAGCAGCTCTAATGAGAGGATGGTTTTTTCCGTACGCTGAATGCCAAGTATTGCTCAAACCTTTCAGACGGCACAAAACCCATCCGGTTCTTATAAAACCCGCCAAATCCATCCAGTTCTCCAGTATCTCATATGCTCTGCTGTATCCCTTTTGTTTTCCGTCTGTTTACTTTTCCATGGACAACCAGCTCTCTCCACCTGCTCCTCTCCAAAAGCCATGTTTGCCACCATCATGAAGTCTGGCTTGCAGTGGAACGGAGGGGGCCTAACTGAGCTTGCTCCCTCTCTCTCTCAGAGGTCATTTAAGGGGGCTCGACTCACAGATCAGAAGAACGCCGTTGCAGCTGGGGGAAGGAGAGGAACTAGGTTAGAAGGTTTGCGAAAGGAAAAAGAAAGGAAGAAAAAGTGATTAAATCCGCATCCTTGTGTGGTGGCCAAACCCGCTTGCCAGTGTGCCAAATAGGAGAGGGTTCTGCACTTCTTCACAGCTGGGCTCAGCAGGCAGTTTAAAGAAGAAGAAAAAGAAGAGTTTGGATTTGATATCCCGCTTTATCACTACCCTAAGGAGTCTCAAAGCGGCTAACATTCTCCTTTCCCTTCCTCCCCCACAACAAACACTCTGTGAGGTGAGTGAGGCTGAGAGACTTCAAAGAAGTGTGACTAGCCCAAGGTCACCCAGCAGCTGCATGTGGAGGAGCAGGGAAGCGAACCTGGTTCACCAGATTACGAGTGCACCACTCTTAACCACTACACCACACTGGCTCTTAAAGGCTGAACACACATTTCCAAGCTCCAACTGGTAGAGATGATAACCTTACTCTCTATGTGCCCACCCGACCACTTCGATCTGTGCTCTTTTCCAAATGTGGATAGGGTGGCACTGTGGGTTAAACCACAGAGCCTAGGACTTGCTGATCAGAAGGTCGGCGGTTCGAATCCCCGAGACGGGGTGAGCTCCCGTTGCTCGGTCCCTGCTCCTCCCAACCTGGCAGTTCGAAAGCACGTCAAAGTGCAAGTAGATAAATAGGTACTGCTCCGGCAGGAAGGTAAACGGCATTTCCGTGCGCTGCTCTGGTTCACCAGAAGCAGCTTAGTCATGCTGGCCACATGACCCGGAAGCTGTACGCCGGCTCCCTTGGCCAATAAAGCAAGAGGAGCGCCGCAACCCCAGAGTCGGCCACGACTGGACCTAATGGTCAGGGGTCCCTTTACCTTTTAATGCCCTTTCCACGGTTGGAAAAGAGCAAGATTTTTGTGCCGCAACACCTAGGAACTCCCTGCCGATGGACTCCTTCACTGAACTCTTTTTGTTGCCTGCAAAAAACGTTTTTGTTCAGGAAAGTCTACCCAGATATTTAGAACGTTAGCATGTGTTTTAATTGTACCACGGATTGTAGTTATTATTTGAATGCTTTAAATAGCCATTTTAACCGTTTTTATGGATAAAAACAGTTATTGTATTATTCTTTTTGTAAACTGTTCGAGGTTTATTGGTTTTTTCCTAATCAAATGAAATGTATTTTTTGTATTTTTAAGTTTTAATGTATTTTTAAGCTTTTGTTAGAAGCCACCCAGAGTGGCTGGGGAAACCCAACCAGTTGGGCGGGGTACAAATAATAAATTATTATTATTATTATTATTATTATTATTATTATCATCATCATCATCATCATCAAATAAAATTAATGAGCATGCAACCTGTCCTCTGCCCCCGATTGATCGCTTCACACTCTCTGATATCCATGAAAACTCAATGGAGTCTTTAAGATATATTTGCAATATTCATTTCATTTCATTTATAGCCCGACTTTTCTTCTCCAAAGGAGCTCACAGTGGCATACAAACTTCTTCTCCTCCCCTTTTTATTCTTACAAGAACCCTGAGAGGTAGGTTAGGCTGAGAGGAACGGAGGTTCCATGGCTCAGGGGGAATTCGAACCCTGGGCTCCTGAGTGATAGCCCAGATAACCACTACACCACACTGGCTCTCCAGCATATTTTCTGAATGTCTCTTTGTCCCCCATGAATGGTGTTCTTCTTGTTTTGGGTGTTGGTTGACTGTGTTTGCTGTGGTTGCAATTCTGCCTTCAGAACATGCAGCTCGTTGCAAACTGATGTACTTTGGCAGTACAGGCAGAAGCTGCAGTTGGAGGGAAATCCCAACACACCTTTCAGTGTCCATTCAGCCTATCTACAGGACCGCCTCTCCTAGTCTGCCCCGCGGAGGACCTTAAGGTCCACAAATAACAACACTTTGGAGGTCCCAAGTCGCAAGGTGGTTAGATTGGTCTCAACTAGGGCCAGGGCCTTTTCAGTACTGGCCCCGACTTGGTGGAACGCTCTGTCCCAAGAAATTAGGGCCCTGTGGGACTTGACATCTTTCCACAGGGCCTGCAAGACGGAGCTGTTCCACCTGGCATTTGGTTTGGACTCAGTCTGACCCTTATATTTCCCTCCCCTTATGGTCTTGATTTATCAGCTACTTTTTACAATGAGGCTGCATTTTAAATTGCATTTTAACCTGTATTTTAAATTGGTTTTTCTTCTTCTTCCCCCTATTATGTTTTTACTGTGATTTTATTGGTGTTAGCCGCCCTGAGCCCAGCTCTGGCGGGGTATAAATAAATTGAATAATAAATAAAATGAATAATAATAAAATAATAAAATAATAATAATAATAATAATAATAATAATAATTATTATTATTATTATTATTATTATTATTATTATTATTATTATTATTATTATTATTATTATCTCTCCTGCTCCACTCAACTTGAAGAGGCAAAAAATTTCCCTGGGGCAGAATAATACAGTGTTACCTCGGGTTACAATCGCTTCAGGTTACAGACTCTGCTAACCCAGAAATAGTGCTTCAGGTTAAGAACTTTGCTTCAGGATGAGAACAGAAATCGTGCAGCGGTTGCGTGGCAGCAGCAGGAGGCCCCATTAGCTAAAGCGGTGCTTCAGGTTAAGAACAGTTTCAGGTTAAGAATGGACCTCCGGAAGGAATCAAATACTTATCCCAAGGTACCGCTGTATTACAGAAGGTCGTGATGATTGCTATCTGAAACCATCAGTGGCATAGCGTGGCTTCCTGGTGCCCGGGGCAGGGCAAGTGTTGCACCTCCCTTGTGGACTGGGCAGCTGGGCTGGGGAACATGCAGGGGGGGGGCATGTGGAGCCCATGCAGAAAGTGAACGGATTCCGCCTCCAACAGGTTCCTCACCTGCTGCCTCCACCCACCTGCCCACTAAACCAACCTGCCTGCTGCTGCTCCTCAGCTGCCAGGGCTCCATGCCTATCACGATTGTGCCCCCTCAAAAACGTGCCCCGCCCCCTGGTCCCACCATGCTATGCCTCTGGAAACAATATTCACATTGGGCTGTATCTGACCAAATCGGAGTAGACCCATTGAGTTCCACCAGCTTGACTTAAATCCATTGGTTTCAGTGGACTTAAGTATGACTTAACCAAATCCCCCATCGGAAAACCAGTCTCTCAGGTGACAAGGGCATCTCAAACCACCTGGCAGCCAAAGGAGAGCATCTCTCCTAGTCCCTACCTGATTCCCTGAATGCATCTATGATTCCATGAATTTGATAAATGTATCTGCACTTTAGAGATCCAGTGGTGGTGTACTGAGTGTCGAACTCAGACCTGGGAGAGGAGAACCAGGGTTCAAATTCCCAGTCGGCCAAGCAAAGTTCATTGGGCTGTTGACTGCCTCTCAGCCTGTCCTACCTCACAAGGTTGTTGTGAGGCTGAAACGGGGAGGAGGAGAACTACGCAAGGCCACCTTGAGTTCCTTGCAGGAAAGGAAGGGAATAAATGTCATGAATTTAAATGAACAAATAACACACACACCCCTTGCAATTACTTCTGGTATACTAATTTATTTTAGCATTTGGCATCTGTTTCCTTCTATGATTCCTCCTAATATCATCAGTCTCTCATCATCAATAGGCATTGCATTACTTTTCCCTTCACTTTATGCTCAAGATACTTCTATTGCACCATTTTGCAGTGCACAGAAAGAGATCACACACCATACGGGTGTCAATTTTTCTGTCCAGGGAGACAGCAATGCTTATCCCAAACTATTCACAGTATCCCTTTAACACCTGCCCATTGTCTGTATTTTCCAGGAGCACCTCAGGTGTCTGATTTAACACCAAAGTACCTCAGCAGGAACATAAATCCTTCATCGAGGAAGCTATCCCCTCTGACATCTACAGAGTATAACATCGGGTATCATTTCCTTCAGGATATTTCCATAGGATTCTGCGGGAACCAATGAAAGCAAGCCCTGCTGAATCAGACCGAGGCTGGTCCATCTCACCCAGTATCCAGTTTCCAACAGGGGACAGCCAGGAACCTCTACAAAGCTCACAAGCGGGGCAACTGGTCTTACTGGATAGCCCTACCCTTCACAAGCAGAGCCAATCCTTTTTTCGACTTCTTGTGGCAGCGAGTTCCATAAGCTAACTGTGCGTTTTCATGAAGTCCTTTCTTTGTTCTGTTTGAGCCACCTGCCGGTGAATTTCTTTTAGCAAGTGGCCACAAGAACAAATTATACTACCAAAGAAAGAAAGGCAATTGTGTGCTTTCTCAACACCCTGATCATATTCTCTCTCAATTAAAAAGCCCCATGTGATTTTAACTCTTCTCGGGTCTAGGTCCCCAACTCTTTTAGCTGTGATTGCAGGGGGTTGGACTAGACGACCCTTTGACTTCCTTCCAACAATTCTATGATTCTGAAGTCACCCTTTTCTGCGTCCTTTTCAACCCTCTGTTTTTAGGTTTGCCACCCACCATTTGCCATTTGCTTTTCACTTCCATCCTGTGCGATATCTGATTTTGTCCACCTGTTCACACACACATGCACACACACCCACCCTAGATAACTTCATCATTTGGGGACGAGAGATACCCAGTCACACAATTGTGGTTTTTCAGGTGATGCACCTGGTCTGGGAGAACGCAAGCTGATTCTTTTTTACAGCACCTTTGCCAGAGCATCTACCCTGCAAATGCTTCAGATGGAGCAATGCTCAGCTCAGAATGGGCAACATTCAGATGTGAGCCCAGGAGCTGGGATTTTACTTCTCTGGGGAGCCCTCGGGAGACGGAGGAAGGCGAGAGGATGGCCTGCCCCATCAGCTAGGCCTGGCTGGTGTGCCCACTTATCCCACGATCAGTTCCACTAAAAGGTTCTTCAGGATTTTGGAGTACCTGCCAGCCTGCAAGACCTATTTGATTGCAGATGAAAGCAGGGCACAAAAGATGGGTGAGGACAAGTTTAATGAACTATCAGTGAGGCCTCTATTTTAACACCTTTCATCCACCTGGAAGAAAATGTCTCTGACCTCTTAATGTGTCTCGTTGCTCCCTGCCCTGATTCACTTACTGGGTCTCTGGGTAACACTCATGCCCTCTCCTTCCCACTCTATCCTATCCAGAGCTATCTGGATAGGGGGCAAGAACTGGGATGGGTGTGATAGGGGGATTTCTGTCTTGTCTGGTCTTTTGAATCAAACACAGGACCAGCTGGTTCATACCTAAAGCCTTGTGCCTGACTTAATCTTGAACAGGCATCCCGAACAATCCTTGCCCTGCCTTGAAAAAATATTCCCAGACTAGCATTATTGACAATATCTCAAGGTGAGGGCATTGACCTTCTAAGAAACTGATCATTTCCCTATAAGTAGCAGCTTATAGCCACAACCTGGAAGAGTTTTGAATACATGCAGATCTCCTTGTGGCAATAAGAAAGCATGGACAATAGCTTTGTCTGAAAAATTGAGCAAAAAAGTGAAAGCCTCAGCTTTCTCGACTGAGAGTTCCATGAAGTGGCGTCCTCTGGACTCCCAGTTTCAGCTCTGGAGAAATGTTTTTCCATAACCGCTCTGCTCTTGGGGAGAGCGTGGATAGGGGATAGTGGGGGTATCTGTGTATTTACTTGTTCTTATAAAATTAAAAAATAAATTAAAAAGAGAGATTTTTCCAGAGCAGTTTGGGATCGACCACAACGGACGGCAAATTGCGAACACCTGTCGCGGAATTCGCAAGACCGGCTCAGCACCGAAATCAACCTGGGTTGGCACCGCATAGTGGGAATAAGCGGGGAGCCCTGCGCGGCTCTGGAGGCGAAACCGACTGACGGAGCGGACGCGACCCCTACCTCGTTTCTTCCTCCTGGCTTGAGCGAGCATTTCCATGGAGTTTACGAATAACAGCAACAGGAACAGAATCCACTGCATCTGGCCAGAAATAAATTGGCGCAAGGGAAGAATCAGATCATTCAGGCGGCTGACAGTTCTCCTGCTGCCAAGCGCAGATTGAGCAAAAGGAGGGAAAACAGCTCTCTCTCTTTCTCTTTTTGGAGGGGAGTGGGATAAAAGAAAAAAGTGGGAGGAAGAGAAAATGATGGGGACAAAAGCACGGTTCACAGCATCCCCTGTGAGGTGGGTCGTGGCACCAGCTGGTCACCAAATGTGGGCTCTCTATGGTGGCATCAGGGAAGATGGCAGGAGTTCAGCGGCCGGTCCCAAGAACCATGGCGCAGAAGAAGCTTCGGTGGCAGATCCAGGGCACTCTTAGAAGTGGCAGTTCTCCTCCTCACCTGTCTCATGGGCAGCACTCCCAGGCCAAAGGGAGCAAAACCCTGCAAAGTTCCTTCTCTGGAGAGCTCTAGACTTCACCTCTGCCGAGAGCTGCTGGTCTGCCTTGCGCCGCTCAAGCTGAACTTCTGCCATGACTCGGAAATCAGGTTCAATGTAAAGCCCTTCCAAATTATTGGGGTGGAGTCAGGGAATTAACCGTGTCCCTGCCGGCAAGCCGCTCGTTCACCCTTGCCCCCGTGTCGCCATGCCCCCGCCCCCTTTAAAGAAAGACAGACTTCGACAGACTTTCTGGATTACTCAGTCACAAATGCTGGTCTCTCCCCCAGACTTTATTTCAGAAAGGGGAAATTTAATCACTTCAATTTACTCAGCCGCATTCCATATGACAAAGTCGGTGTCTTTTGGCAGGGGGTATGAACAGCCAAAAAACGAGAGAGAGAGAGAGAAATGAAAATCAAAGGGACTCCCTCTTTGCATTTTTACAGCCACAGTTTATTACAGCAACTAATAAATTTTCATTTGATAGCTACTGACCTGGGACGTTTGTTTCCCAACGTTATCTCTGCATCGCGGGAGATTTGCTTGTTCATTCCCCTCCTGTGAGCAAAACAACAGCAGATTTCTTCTGTATGTCTTGCGTGTTCGTTAGCTGCAGTGCTGCTCTTTGAATTTTCCACACATTTTCGGCCAAAAATGAACGTTCTCCTGGAAAGGAAAATCCAGATTGATTTTTAAGGGGCGAAACAACAAAGGTCAGAAAACAAGAGGCAGCTGCTTTTTAAAAAAATGGAATAATTTCCCTGTCACAACTGAGCTTCTAATCATTCATATTATCTACATTTGGACAGAACACCATTACACAGTAATATTAAGGAGGGGAGCAGCTTGGAAAACTTCTTTAAATAGTGAAACTGCCGATTTAATTTCCCCCCAAAATAGCGGCTTAATCCTCCTGGTGACGGAGCGTATTGAACATAAACTTCAATCTTTTTTGCTTTTTAAGATTTGGAAATCTTTGAAATGAAGAATGTTAGTGTGTCAACATTTATGTATTCATTTAGCAATATTTATATGCCACTTAATCAAACATATCTCTGAAACCATTAAAGGTACACCCCTGACCATGAGGTCCAGTCTTGACCAACTCTGGGGTTGCGGCGCTCATCTCGCTTTACTGGCCAAGGGAGCCGGCGTACAGCTTCCAAGTCATGTGGCCAGCATGACTAAGCTGCTTCTGGCGAACCAGAGCAGTGCACGGAAACGCCGTTTACCTTCCCGCCAGAGTGGTACCTGTTTATCTACTTGCACTTTGACGTGCTTTCGAACTGCTAGGTTGGCAGGAGCAACGGGAGCTCACCCCGTCACAGGGATTCAAACCACCGACCTTCTGATCGGCAAGCCCTAGGCTCTGTGGTTTAACCCAAAGCGCCACCCGCGTCCATTATGCATCTCTAAAAAGGGCATGAAATATGCCTGCAAAATGATGGTTAAAAACTTTCACAATTAAATGAAAAGATGGCTGCGTATTAATTTATTATTTCTTCTCTCTCTCTGACCCCCCCATCTGCATCCTGCAGTTAAAAAGTAGTATCACACCACTTTAAACATTCATGGCTTCCCCCAGAGAATCATGGGAAGTGTAGTTAAGGGTGCTGAGAATTGTTAGGAGACCCCTGCCCCCTATTTCTCTCACAGAACTACAATTCCCAGAGTTCCCTGGGAGGACTGACTGGCTGTTAAACACTTCTGAGAATTGTCATTTTCTTGTGGAAAGTCATCAGCATTTTCATGCAAATTTATCCTAACATGCACATGTTTGCATGTATTTGTGCCTAATTACGCACCTTTTTGCAAAGCAATTTCCCTTAACGTAATGCATTTTTGTACACTGTTTTTTACTGACACGTGCCTTATTCATGCACTTTTCATACCCCAGTATATGCATTTTGGTAAACATTGCTAGGCTGGAGAAAATGCATCGCAAAATTCACCTATAAATGCAAACAGGATCAAATTTCTCCCCCATTCCTAGTGGGAAGAAAAATTGCTGGGGGAGGTGATTTGTAGCAGGATCATACCTTATTGACATTAAGAATTTGGGGCTTTCTGTCCTTTCCACCTTAGTTCTGGGTCTCCAGAACCGTGGAAATATTTCAAATTTTGTCCTTTAGCCTTCCACACTCAGCGGGAGCTGAGAATCTCGGGTTTCTCCACTAACGTTCGACCTCAGCAAAGGCTTCTTGCTTCTTGCCTTCTTTTTAAAGATTCTCCTTCTTGCTATCTGAGAACAGCATGTTCACGGCTGGAGGTGGATGAGGGTCAGGAAGAAAGCCACAGATACCTACAAATTTAATGCTGGCGTGCAGAATGATTTTGGCACCTCGGGATCAGCAAATATGTTCCAGTCCCGAACACCTCCCCTTTAATCTTCTGTTCTCGAGCGTCAGGAAGTGGTGTTCCTTCATCTCTTCCGCCTACAATTTTTCTTCTAGATCTTTGATCAGCTCCATAACTCTGGAGAAATCCTCTCCAACTTTCCAGTGCTTTGCCAGGGCTGCAGTTGCCTAGAAAAGACTCTTTGTACTGGAGACGTCGAAGGGCCAAGCTGCATGTTACCTGGGGCTGGATTCAACCCATCAGACTAGTGAGAGCCAGAACAATGGGTGCAGCTAGTGCAATAGGCTTTCTCCCCCACCAGCCCACGCTTCCCTGCTGCCCCCCAAATTGGCCTGGGGGTGGCACTGAAAAAGTCCTCAGAACAGCACGATTGGGGAAGAGAGAGGAGATCTTTTCAGCCGGCAAGCAAAAACATTTCAGCTAAACATATGAACTTAACAACTTGTGCCCCTATCTGGACAAGAATAACTGTTATGTACTGAGTTGAATAGGATCCAAAATGCAGCAGTCTGATTGGTCCTAGAACAATAGGATCCAAAATGCAGCAGTCTGATTGGTCCTAGAACAATAGGACCCAAAATTCAGCAGTCTGATTGGTCCTAGAACAATAGGATTCAGAATGCAGCAGTCTGATTGGTCCTAGAACATTGCAGCAGTATTATTGGTCCGCAGAAGCCACCCAATCCAGCTCCAGATGGAAGTGAATCCACAGCCTGATTGGCCTACAGGAGAATCCTGGAATTAGCCAATCACATGTGTCCCATTGTGTAAATAATGTATATAAAGCAGACATTCTGGGGGAACTTCCATTCCTCCTCACCACTATGAGCTGAATAAAGAGCATGAAATCCACTCTGGACTCCAAGTATATTTCAATAACCTACCTAACTTCTGTCATCTGTGCTCTGGTAACTGCTAGGTTTGATTACTGCAATGCGTTTTTCGTGGGATTAACTCCGGAGACAGTTTTGAAAATTCAGCTGGTGCCGAATTCAGTGGCCAGGTTGCTCACCGGGGCAAGACGGTTTGAGTGTATTACAACAATCCTGACCCAGCTACACTGGCTGCCATTCAGTTTCTGGTCCCAATTCGAAGTGCTGGTTTTGACCTTAAACGGCTCAGGACTGCAATACCTCAAGGACCGTCTCTCTCCATATGAACCTACCTGGACCCTGAGATCACCAAAGGTCCTCCTTTGTGTGCCTCCTCCTCAAGAGGTCCAGAGGGTGGCCACATGAGAACAGGGCCTTCTCTGCGGTGGCTCCCCATCTGTGGAACACTCTCCCCAGGGAGGCTCGCCTGGCACCTTCATTATATATTTTTAGGCACCAGGTGAGAATGTTCCTCTTCAACCAGGCCTTTTTGGGTTACCAGCATTCTGTTGTCTTTCAAACATGCTTGAGGGAGTGGGGGTGTTATTGTTTTTTATTATTATTATTATTATTATTATTATTATTATTATTACTATTATTATTAATTTTGTGTTCTCGCTTTCTGTTTTTATATTGGGCAGCAGCCTGCGATTTTCAGATGAAGAGTGGTATACTAAGCAAACAAACAAAGCAACATTGAATTCCTCCATTAGACTCCTTTTTTCCATTTTAAAAACTACAGTGGTACCTCGGGTTACATACGCTTCAGGTTACATACGCTTCAGGTTACAGACTCCGCTAACCCAGAAATAATACCTCGGGTTAAGAACTTTGCTTCAGGTTGAGAACAGAAATCATGCTCCGGCGGCGTGGCCGCAGCAGGAGGCCCCATTAGCTAAAGTGGTGCTTCAGGTTAAGAACAATTTCAGGTTAAGAACGGACCTCCGGAACGAATTAAATACTTAACCCATGGTACCACTGTATTTCTATACTACCAACTCACATAAACTCTCAAGGAGATGCACACAAATATATACAGGTACAAAAAAAAACCACACAAAACGTCTGGCAGGTGGGGGACACACACACAAAACAATCCCAAATAGTTATTAAAATGATCAACTAATCAAGGAAGCTGCCTAGGCCTGTCAGAGGCAGAAGATGCTCAAGAGAAATCTGGAAGTCAACAGTGAGGAGCCCGGCAGAATTTCTGCAGGAAAAATATTCCATCGCAGGCAGCTAGTGACTAAACTAAAGCATGCCTGACCTATAGTTGAAGCCAGTTGAGCACCTTAGTCGCCGTATAGACCATTTAAAGAACAGTTAAAGCAAATGCACATGCGCCCCAAAGAATTCTGGGAACTGTAGTTCTGCGAGGAGTAAACCACAGTTCCCAGGATTCTTCGGGAGGGATGTGCTTTAAACGTTTGGCGCGCATGAAGCCTTTGTGACTGATATGAGGAGGAGATGAGGGGTCAAGTGGTCCTTAAGGGATCCCGGACCCAAGTTGTAAGGTAAAGGTAAATAGGTAAAAAAACGTAAAGGACTCCTGGACAGTTAAGTCCAACCCAAGTTGTATATTAACAAGAGACAGACAGACAGACAGAGACAGAGAAGTAGATAAATAGAAAAATGTGAGCTTTCTTTTGCCAAAGTTGTCGAGCTTTTGCCAGTTTTGAGCTACTTTTATGGGAAATCGGCCAAAACGGCGCTGCCGACATGGGCAGATTTTCCTGGACATTTTGCTGATTCCCACCCAGGCACTGCTGCTGGGGGCAGTATTCTGAATATGTCTGGGAAATTCAAGCCTATAATACGATAGATCAAACAGGGTGCTTAAAGTGACCTGTTTTACTTTGAAGAAAAAGGTGCTTTGGAGTCTAGATCCAGAATGTATCCTGAGTCTGCATTGAAAGATCCATGGCCGTTTCCTATCATAGAACTGTGAGCTGGAAGGGAACCTGAGTGTCATCTACTCCACCCCCTGAAAGGCAGGAATCTCAGTTAAAGGATTCATGGCAGATGGCCATCTAACCTCTGCTTTAAAACCTCCAAGGACGGCAGATGAAGGTGTGTGCTTGTGCTGCTGCAGATGCACCATGAAACAGCTGAAAATTCCTTCATGTTCTCTGCAGGGCAAATAAATTGATTTCTAAGTGAGTAATTGGGCAGAATATTGTCAGCATGTACAGTGGACGCTCGGGTTGCAAATGTAATCCATGCGGGATGCACATTTGCAACCCGCAACGTTCGCAACCAGCGCCTGCGTGTCTGCGCCTGCGTGGGTTGCGAATCAGTGCTTCTGCGCATGCGCAACCGCCGGAACCTGGAAGTAACCCGTGTACTTCCGGGTTTCAGCGGGCCGCAACCCGAAAAAACGCAACCTGAAGCGGCTGTAACCTGAGGTATGACTGTATGTCCTTATTGCTTCAAAACTAAAGGAAAAGGGGGGAAAGACTGAAATTCTTTTTTTTTTTAAGGCAAAGCAGAAAATCCAAAGCCACACTGGCCCTCCACATCTGGAATTCAGAATATATATATTTTTTTATAATAGTATTTATTGAAGTTTTAAGTTTACAAAAAGAAAAAAGAGGAAACACCAAATTAAACAATAGCAAAACAACACATCACAATAAAAAACAGAAAAATAGAAACAATTAAGAAAAAAACACCAAATCGAACCTTCCCATAACTTGTCTTTCATTTGCTTGTTTCCCTGACCTGCTCACACCTCCATTTTTTGTATTCTAAGTCAATTATCCATTTCAGCAAATCCTTTCCCTCTCTTCAAATTTTTATCCTGAAAATTTATCTTGATCTTAATATAAGTTTGCTTTCCCTCCTTTCACCAGTTAAAAGTCTATTTTTCTTAAATCTTTGTTACATTTTTGCTAAAATCACATAGATTCATTCCAACATCATTCTAACATTCATTAATTTTACAATGTTTCTGTAAATAGTCTTTAAATTTCTTCCAATCTTGGAATTCAGAATATAGACTGCCTTCGTACGAGGAAGTTCCATTTAGCTATGACAGCCAACAACCCCTGACAGACACTTCATTTTTATTAATGGAGCTAATCTATTTTCAAAGCCATCTGAACAAATGTGTTCTGCCAGTTCTGTGAGGAAACGCTTTCTCTTGTCAGTACTAAACCCAATGCGACTCATCTTGATTGACTGACCCTGAATTTTATGCTTTATTGTTATGAGAAAGAGAGAGAAAATGCCCTCTTCACTGCATCCCTCATATTTCATAAAATTCTGCTGTTGCAAAAATCTTTGGGCTGAAGGAAGACTCCACGCAGCAATGGAAAAGGAAAGGTGTTTATTTACTGCTAGCTAGCAGAATGTCGCAGAGGAATTATTTCCAAATCTGAGCCCAGAACACAGGGCTAAAATACCTTTTATTGTTCACTATGTATCAATTGGGGACGCAGGTGGCGCTGTGGGTTAAACCACAGAGCCTAGGGCTTGCTGATCAGAAGGTTGGCAGTTTGAATCCCCACGATGGGGTGAGCTCCCATTGCTCGGTCCCTGCTCCTGCCAACCTAGCAGTTCGAAAGCACGTCAAAGTGCAAGTAGATAAATAGGTACCGCTCCGGCAGGAAGGTAAATGGCGTTTCCATGCGCTGCTCTGGTTTGCCAGAAGCGGCTTAGTCATGCTGGCCACATGACCCGGAAGCTGCACGCTGGCTCCCTCGGCCAATAAAGCGAGATGAGTGCCGCAACCCCAGAGTCGGCCACGACTGGACCTAATGGTCAGGGGTCCCCTTTACCTTCCCCAGAGTGGTTGGGGAAACCCAGCCAGATGGGCGGGGTATGTATGTATGTATGTATGTATGTATGTATGAATAAATAAATAAATAAATAAATAAATAAATAAATAAATAACCTTGCTGGCGGGGAGAAGGCCTGCCCTCTTCTGGAAGAAGCAGTGCTATTTTTCTAGAAAAAATGGTGCTGGAGCTCACCATTGTTCTCTGAGAATGGCAATGGCAGCCACCTGAGAGCTGTCAGAACCGAATTCTGGTGAGTTCCGGCGGGGAAAAAAGCCCTCCTTTGTCAAGACCCCTGTACTTGGCCAACTCTTTAGTTATAGAGGGCGAGATTCCTAACTTAAGGTTACCAGATTTTTTTCAGTGAATCTAGGGGCTACCTACTAAATAGATGGATTTTGTCAGGGGTCTGATTTGTAAATCTGGGGACTGTCCCCGGGAAACAGGAACGTCTGGTAACCTTTTCCTAACTGACTCGGCGAGGTCCATTAACCTAAAAAAGGGATTGGTTTCATCGTCTTCTACAGAAGCCCACAGGTTTGCACATGAACCCCAAAGATGACATACAAACAACTGCCCCACCCCAGTCCTGCAACAATATATTTGGATATTTGGCTTTAATAATAATAATAATAATAATGTATTACTTATAGTTAAAGCTATAGTTTAGTTAGTCGTATAGTTAAAGCTATGGTTTTCCCAGTAGTGATGTATGGAAGTGAGAGCTGGACCATAAAGAAGGCTGATCGCCGAAGAATTGATGCCTTTGAATTATGGTGCTGGAGGAGACTCTTGAGAGTCCCATGGACTGCAAGAAGATCAAACCTCTCCATTCTGAAGGAAATCAGCCCTGAGCGCTCACTGGAAGGACAGATCCTGAAGCTGAGGCTCCAAGACTTTGGACACCTCATGAGAAGAGAAGACTCCCTGGAAAAGACCCTGATGTTGGGAAAGATGGAGGGCACAAGGAGAAGGGGACGACAGAGATGGTGGGACAGTGTTCTTGAAGCTACCAGCATGAGTTTGACCAAACTGCGGGAGGCAGTGGAAGACAGAAATCTCTGGCGTGCTCTGGTCCATTGGGTCACGAAGAGTCGGACACGACTAAACGACTAAACAACAACAATTACTTATAGGCCCCCTATCTGACTTGTTTGGCCCCTCTGTGCAGCTTTCAAATGCAATATAAAAACAGAACGAGATAATGACGACAACAACAACAACAAATTATTATTTATACCCCGCCCATCTGGCTGGGTTTCCCCAGCCACTCTGGATGGACATCAAACATTAAAAACTTCCATATACAGGTCTGCCTTCAGGTGTCTTCTAAAGGTTGTATAGTTACTTATCTCCTTGACATCTGATGGGAGGGCGTTCCATGGGGGGGCACCACCGAGAAGGCCCTCTGCCTGGTTCCCTGTAGCTTCACTTCTTGCAGGGAGGGAACCACCAGAAGGCCCTTGGAGCTGGACCTCAGTGTCCAGGCAGAACGATGGGGTGGTGATGCTCCTTCAGGTATACTGGGCTGAGACCACACAGACCTAAGAAGCCGAGGTTCAAAGTTTAGGGCTTTAGACCTAAGAGCCCAAGGCAGATTATAACTCAGAACATGTATAAAATAGCCCTTAATGTTATCCAGTCACCAGTTTTTAACATACATGGAACGGTTCCATTCAAGGGTGTCACTCAGGTTTGGCCTAATCCTGCTGCCACTGTTGTGGTGCGACATTTTGGCAAAACCCAGAAGGAAGAAGGAGCAGCTGCACAAATCAGGAAGAGCCGTGGTATTGGACCTTTTAAAGCTTGCCTTAAAAATAATGTCAAACCTCTCTTCCCTCCCCACCCTGTCTTCCTTTTTTGTGCAATCCAGAATTCTTTCTTCTGGTTGCCATTAATAACGTGACATTTACTGGGGTTTCTCCAGATGTTTGCGCCAGCAATGTCCTTTCGAAGGAATTTCTGATTACTGAGGCTTTCATAAGGACGTCCACGTGGTTCTCTTTGCGGATGGAGACGCCGGGGGCGGACCGGAAGCGCTAACCGACAGGGAGCCAGGAGCGAGCGCTAACCCTTCGTAATGCTGCTCATCCTCTGCTCCAGGTGACGCAGTTCTCCTGTCTGTTGGCAAGGGGTGGAAAGAAGGGAGAAGGTAGACATTGGCTTCCCGGGTGACTCACGAAAAGAATTGCAAGGCAGTAGAGGAACAGCTGGAGCCGAGCTATTTAATAGCAACAATACCCCCGGTTCTTGGGAAAGAGACAGTGGAAATACACCACATGCGACCACAGGCATTTATAAATGAAATTCAGAAAATATGAATGAAAGCCCCTCTCTTCATTGGATAAGTATGTCTCGCATATTCAGCCCCAGTCAAAGGGAAGCGGGTTTTCTTAGATCTGCCATACAGATTTGGCCAGAGGTTCTCACTTCAACGCGTGCTCTTGTCCAAAAGGGGGGAAAGAAGAAAACACCAGGATCTTCAAAGTCAGAAGGCTGGGATTCTCAAAGATCTGCTTCATCCATCCCCTTCCAAAAGGGGTGTCTTTGGGAAGAGGGTCAAGTTCTTGTTATAAATCAGTCCGCGTCTATTAACACCCACCGAGGTGCGAATTTGACACCAATTAACGCAGATTCTGTCCTCCTTAGCAGACTCCAAATCTCCTTTTATGGGATTGCTTGTTAGGAATGCGTCAATTTGTCCCAGGTTCCCCATCCATATTTATGGGTGTTTTTGCACAAATGTTTTCCCTCCTCTTTTAACACTGAGGCAACCAGAAGAAATGGGAATCTAATAAAATGGAGTTAACATGGGAAGCTTAAAGTCTGGGGCAGAGAACTTTCCCTACCAAATCACCCAACCCCAAACTCATCCTGAGTCTCACACCCACACCTCCTTCCTGCTCTCATCTACTAAAAATCATGTTAAAAGAAGAATTAAAACTAAGTTTTAAACCCCAGGTCATGAGCCCAATTTCCATCTCGGCCTAAGGACAATATGAGCCATTAGCCTGATCAAGCAGACTTTTCTTATGTTCTTAGAATGATGGAGAGAACTTTGTTGTTGTTGTTTAGTTGTTTAGTCATGTCTGACTCTTCGTGACCCCCTGGACCAGAGCACGCCAGGCACTCCTGTCTTCCACTGCCTCCCGCAGTTTGGTCAAACTCATGTTAGTAGCTTCGAGAACACTGTCCAACCATCTGTCATCCCCTTCTCCTTGTGCCCTCCATCTTTCCCAACATCAGGGTCTTTTCCAGGGAGTCTTCTCTTCTCATGAGGTGGCCAAAGTATTGGAGCTTCAGCTTCAGGATCTGCCCTTCCAGTGAGCACTCAGGGCTGAGTTCCTTCAGAATGGAGAGGTTTGATCTTCTTGCAGCCCATGGGACTCTCAAGAGTCTCCTCCAGCACCAGAATTCAAAAGCATCAATTCTTCGGCAATCAGCCTTCTTTATGGTCCAGCTCTCACTTCCATACATCACTACTGGGAAAACCATAGCTTGAACTATACGGATCCTCGTCGGCAAGGTGATTTCTTTCATTTGCTGCTGCACAATCAATGCAGACTCCCAGCCTTCTGGAAAGCCAGCAGGACGCAGCACGACGCAGATGAAGACATCGTGTGCAACTTGAAAAACTGCAGCAGCAGAAACTGGCCTGATGGGAAGTGGCACATTTCCATCCCGTTTGGTGTGTGGCACATTCCTGGAGTAGACAGCTGCGCAAGGAGGCAAATGTCTTGAAGGAGAGATGGACAGCTTATTCAGAAACAGACACCGCAATGGGGACATGTCGCAAGGAGGAAGGCCACAGGTCAATTTGCGCACATTCAAACGTATGTGCTGAATAAATACATGGACGTGTGAATCACCAGCTTAAGCCCACGGAAGCGCTCAGTTGCTGACAGTTGTACAGCAGTCTTTCGACAGCCCTTTAATGCTCTGTAAATGGTCAGCAGTCATCACCTCTTTGAGACCAGCCATTTGCAAATGCGCACTGATTAAGATTTTTGCTGGCATGTGGACTGTGTCAGAGACAGGACAGCTGGAGAACATGCTGCACCAGTTCCATTCCCGGGGAATGAACACCTCATCAGCAGTTCATGGTGTCAAAGTGAACTCACAGGGTGTTGCTGTCTGGTCCCTGTTCCTTCCAGCAAATGGTTTTTTAAATAAATAAATAAATTATTAGGTAATTCAACAAAACATATTATCTTAAAAGATATCATCCTTAATTTCCCCCCTCATTTTTCCTTCTCCCCCTCCCTCCCATAAACACCCCTCCCTCCCTGCCCCCCTGACTTCCCCCAGTTCCCATCTCTGGTTTCTCTATAAATGCTATTCTCTGCATGTTACAGAACTGTATAAGTCCTTAATTAATCTAACGAATCAATAACAAATTTCTGAGTGTTTATTCAAAGCCTACCAAGGAGTCCAATTCACTTTGTTGCGTCTTTAGGTACTTTGTAAAAGGTTCCCATTCCTCTTTAAAGTCACAGTTATCCTTCTCCCGTAGTTTATGTGTCAATTTCGCCAATTCCGCATAGTCCATCAACTTCCCTTGCCATAGTTCTTTAGTCGGGATTTCCTCATTCGTCCATCCTTGTGCTATTAAGACTCTCGCAGCTGTTGTCGCATACATGAAGATGTTCTTCAGTTTCCTTGGCAGGTCTTTTCCTACAATCCCTAACAAAAATGCTTCAGGTTTTTTAACAAATGTGAGATGGAACATTTTATTCAATTCATTCCAGCAAATGGTTTTAAGCACACACTTTGACGATGTTTGGCTGCCAGGGATTGCTGTCACCCTCCTCCTGGGTCACTTTCCAACGCCAATTTCTGCTGGTTGTTTTCTATCATTCCCTTAGGGAAAGTGGGGCATTGTATATGCAGAGGTAGAATTTCGGCAAAGCTTCTTTTAAATCTCCTTATCCATTGCATTCATATCCCAGCTTTCCTCCAAGGAGCTCAAGGTAGCATAAAGGGCTCTCCTTCTCCCCATTTGAACCTCACAACAACCCTGTGAGGTTGGTTAGGCTGAGAACTATGAGCCCTTCTTTTTAAAGTTTCCAATTGACATCACAAAACCAAAACGCAGCAATTATTACCAGGTGCTTCTTTAAACCAGTCCAAGTTCAGATTGTATCAATTTGTTGCTCTGGTGATGGACATACTTTCCGCACTTCAGCAGATCACAGAATTTATATATAGGTTACGACAAACCAGCTCCCTGATCCAGCTCTAATAGTGCATAGTTGTTGTTGTTTAGTCGTTTAGTCGCGTCCGACTCTTCGTGACCCCCTGGACCAGAGCACACCAGGCACTCCTGTCTTCCACTGCTTTCAGGGAACTGCCATCGGAGCCAAGAGTGGAGGTAAGGCTCCCCAACGATGCAGGAGAAGGGACCAGCAGGGAGAGAGAGAACACTTCCTTTGGGGAAGGAAATCGGCGTGACACCAGGAAGAAAGGGGAGCAGGGAAGGACTTCGGAGAGATGGCTCCAAGACTCTTCCACAGAGACCAGCGGGGAGAGCCCAGGACCTCCGCTGGCCACGCCCACTCTGCGCAGAAGACTTCCGTGCAGGGAGGCTAGGCGGAGACTTGGCGTCAAAGAGCTTTTATGTTAGAAGAAGTTCAGGAAACGCCCACTGACGGATTCTGCCAGTGACTGACACAGCCACGGAGAAAGGGCTGTCCAGCCAGGGAAAGGTTTAGCCAGACAACGTTGCCTAGAGCAGCAGTCCCCTTACGCACGAGCAACCCCCAAATGCCTTTACAACTGCCTCCCCCAGTTTGGTCAAACTCATGCTGGTAGCTTCGAGAACACTGTCCCACCACCTCGTCCTCTGTCGTCCCCTTCTCCTTGTGCCCTCCATCTTTCCCAACATCAGGGTCTTTTCCAGGGAGTCTTCTCTTCTCATGAGGTGGCCAAAGTCTTGGAGCCTCAGCTTCAGGATCTGTCCTTCCAGTGAGCACTCAGGGCCGATTTCCTTAAGAATGGATAGGAAATCAGCCCTGAGTGCTCATTGGAAGGCCAGATCCTGAAGCTGAGGCTCCTATACTTAGCTACTCAGTTCTATTTAGCTGGTTGCAGTCTCTGGGAGCTCATGACCAGGACTTGTAAACAGGAACATTTGTAACGGGTTTTTGAAGGGGTGGCCTGAAACGCTGTCTCATGATGTAGGACCAAGAGACATGGATGGTGAGAGAGATGCTGCAATGAGCTGCAACATCTGTGCCATGCTTGTTTTCCTGCCTGAGAACCAAAACTGCACCTGCAGCACGTGCAAGCTGGTTGCAGACCCTCCAAGCGCCCCTATTTTCCAGGGACACCCCTAATTTAGAGAAGTCGTCCCCGTCTCCAATTGATCCCACTTTTCCTTTTCCTGCAACCGGAGGGGGGAATTTCCTTTTAGGTGTTGAATTTTATCCTTTCCAAAACATCTTTCTCGGTTAGAGCTTTGAGGTCTCTTTGCTTTGCTCTTTTGACAGTCCGGGAAGGCTGACTTCCTGTTTTTTGCCTTTCCCGTTTCGGTACCAAATTCTTAGAAATTTATTCCAAATTAACTCTCAAATCCTACTCACGGGTAGTTCTTTTTAGTGTCCAATTTTCCAGCGAAGAAATCAGCGCTCTCCGACCCTGGCTGTGCGGCTTCGCTTCGCGGAGACGGTTGCAGCTCTCAGCTCCGCGCCTCTCTCCCCCGACCTGTTCAGGAGCCTTTAAAAAGACTCCTTCGCAGTGAGGGGGGGCGCAAAAGGAGCCCGCCGAGCCTCCGGTTCACAGGCTTCCCCGCCTGTGACTTTTTCGGGTCCCCGCTTCGCCGTAGCGGTGGTCCCCAACTCCGCAGAAGCCGATTGCCTCCGGAGCTCAGAGGCAATCCGCCATTTCGGTCGCTGGCGCTGACCGGAAGTCTCACAAATAACACTTTGGAGGTCCCAAGTCGCAAGGTGGTTAGATTGGTCTCCACTAGGGCCAGGGCCTTTTCAGTACTGGCCCCAACTTGGTGGAACGCTCTGTCACAAGAGACTAGGGCCCTGCGGGACTTGACATCTTTCCACAGGGCCTGCAAGACGGAGCTGTTCCTCCTGGCCTTTGGTTTGGACTCAGTCTGACCCTTATGTTTCCCTCCCCTTATGGTTTTGATTTATGGGCTATTATTAAAATGAGGCTGTATTTTAAATTGTATTTTAACCCCTATTTTTGTTTTGTTTTGTTTGTTTGTTTGTCGTCCCCCCATTATGTTTTATTGTAATTTTATTGGTGTTAGCCACCCTGAGCCCAGCTCTGGCAGGGGAGGGCAGGGTATAAATACACATTTTTTAAAAAATTATTATTATTATTATTATTATTATTTCTTCATTGGAGAAATGTTGGAGGGTATGGAGTTATCAAAACCCTAAGCCGTCTGAAGGCAATCCTGTCTAGGGAAGGTTTTTAAATGTTTTATTATGTTTTTGTAAATGTTGGAAGCTGTCCCGTGTGCCTGGCGCAACCCAATAAGATGTGTGGGGTTTAAATAGTAAAATTATCATTATGGAATGGGGCGTCCCTATCTTCATCGGAGATATGTTGGAGAGTATGTGGCTGTGTTGCTGAAATAGAAGGTACAGTATCTTAAGGTCTGCCTATCCATACTTTGAGCTATTGTGCAAGGTAAGGAATTTCTTGATAGAGTAGACTGTCCCGGGACAGCGGCACATGTGGGGGCCCCTAGCGAGGAGGAAAATCGCCCATTGCAGGAGACAAAAGGCTGGAGGAATGTGCCACACAGACGCAAGACTGTCAGGAGCCATGCTGGGCGACCAAAACTGCACACAGTTCACCAAATGCATTTGCACCACAGATTTGTAGAATGGCATTGGCATTCTGGAAGTTTTGTTTTCAATTCCTTTCCTAATCCCTTTCAACCATCAAGGGTGCATTTCTCCTGATATACACATTTCTTTGGATTCAGTTTTTTCCTAATATATACATTTTTTCCCAGGAATTTCTTTTATTTTCAAATAGCCCTGTTTAACGAAGTTTTTAATGTGTGATGTTCTATTGCGTTTTTCCTATTCTGCTGAGAGCCGCCCAGAGTGGCTGGGGAAACCCAGCCAGATGGGTGGCATGCAATTATTATCATTATCATTATCATCATTTGATTAGCATGTACACTTTTTACACTTGTTTGGGGTTGCAGAACTGCAAAGCACAGAGATGCAAATCTCAAATGCCGCTGTATTTCAGTTTGCAGATTGAATGGAATTCCTCCCCCTTTCCCTAAGTATACAGCAGGTCCCTATGTTCTTCCCTCCAAAGGAAGCCGAACCAGTGGCCATTGTGGGAACAGACCTCTGTACATGATGGACCACTGGCAATACAGTAAATCCAAAACTTACGTTGAAGTTATTTTCCAGAGATTGCGCCTAAAGCCAAAATCACATATAGTCAAAACACAATGGGTGGAATTGCCAAAGTCTCCCCCCACCCCCTGACGCCTGCTCTCTTTCTGCCCTCTTATTAATTTATTTTTATTTTTTATTCTTGCCAAGTGGATAAAGCTGAATGCGCACAAATTAAATTCACGTCAGTTGCGGAATCACTGTGTAATTGCGCAACCCATTCTCATCACTTGGGGAAGCAGGGAGCAGGATGCAGCAACGTATACCTGCACAGAACGGTCTCTGCGATGTCCCGAAATAGTTCCCAGGCAAAGCAGAGTAATTGGGGGAAAGCTGCTGTTAATTAGCCAGGAGCCATAAATTGCCACGTCTGGGAAAGAACTGGTTAGCACAATTGCTAGTTCTCTGCTCTAATACAACCTTCTATAGATTCTTTTTTTTTTTTTGTCCACTGTCTCATGTTTTATTGAAAAATCATATATAAACAAATAAAAACATAAATAAATGAGAGATATATATTTTCCTCTTCGGCGGTCATTCATAGCCGAGAGAGAGAGAGAGAGAGGGAGAGAAAGAAAGAGATGGAAACTGGACAGAGTGCTTATTTAAGAGTAGTAAAAAGAATAAGTACAGTGGTACCTTGGGTTACAGACGCTTCAGGTTACAGACTCTGCTAACCCAGAAATAGTGCCTTGGGTTAAGAACTTTGCTTCAAGATGAGAACAGAAATTGTGCTCAGGCGATGCGGCAGCAGCAGGAGGCCCCATTAGCTAAAGTGGTGCTTTAGGTTAAGAACAGTTTCAGGTTAAGAACGCACCTCCAGAACGAATTGTCAGGTGTGTGTGCTGGAGCCAGGCCCTGTGACCAGTAGGACTCTTCAGGACTGGGGCCTTCCTAAGTTTGTTCTGAAGAGGCAAGGCGCGGCTACACAGGTGAGGCCGATTGGTAACTCACAGCACCTGGTAGCAAGAGATGGGAAGGGATATAAGGTCAGCATTTCCCTTTGGCCCTTTGCCACAGCAACACGTTCACTGCCTTGCTGTGTTTGACCCCTTGCTTCTTGATCCTCAGACCCCTGACTTTGTGACTCCTTGCTTCTCAATCCTCGGACCCCTGACTTTGTGACTCCTTGCTTCCTAACCCTCGGACCCTCGGCTTCTTGACTCCTGGCTCTCTGACCCTCGGACTCTTGGCTTTTTGACTCCTGGCTTCTGGACTCCTGTTCTGCTCCCACCCCGCCATCTTGCCTCCGGTCCCGACGTCCCCAGCTGGGACTTAGATTGCCCGTGAACCGGACTGTGACACGAATTAAGTTCTTAACGCAAGCTACCGCTGTATAGTTAATATTAAATTAACAGACGTAAGTTCGCTGGGTAAAATCAAAGGCATGAAAACAACCATGAATTGGATTTAGATCGTACCTAACAAGGAGGAGGGATGAACTGGATTCTGAGCTTTATTATTCCAGTAATGAATAAAAAGACTCCACTCTTCTATGAATTGATTATTTTGCTAACTCTCATAAGTTTAGCCATATATAGGTTTAACTACACTATTTAAAGTCATTCATTGATATATGCTGAATTGCTTTTCTTCTGTTTAAAACTATGGGAGATCCTTCAATGATCATCTGCTATTTTTGGTCACCAGTTTGAATCGGTCCATCCTTTCAAGTCAGTTATTTTCATCTTTGGGGCAGGAATTGTACCAGTTATGTTATTGTACTGTACTGTACTGTACTGGATGCAGAGCGAGTCTTTGACCACTGAGCGACGCTTCCCCCCTCTTTGAAAACCAGAGTCCCAGGTCCACCCTGAGGTGCTTCAGGGAGCTTGTTCACCCAGCAGCTTTGCATCCTGATGGGCCAAAGGGAGCTAAGCCCCATCTGAGTGGGTGGGCTAGGCCAGGAAGAAGGAACTCAAGAGGGTCTGGTCCTTTGAGCGAGGGATTGACCAAGCAATTTGGGAAGCCCTGCATTAGAATTAAAAGAGTCCAGGGCATTTATTCCACTTTGTTTACGAAACAACCAAGGAAAGCCAGATGGTGAAAGAAAGAAAGAAAAGCACTGCGTGGATCATTTTTTAAAAACATTTATTTGACTTTGGCATTAAAACAAAAATAAACCCAGCCATTATTATTGCTTTCTGGGGGACAGGGCACAAATGTTCCTGAAATGCTGCTACTGGGCTGACTTCAGAAATTAATGTTTTGTACAGGCATTCTGTTTTATTCAGAATAAACAAAAGTATTTCTTCACACGGCACAGAGTTAATCTCTGGAACTCACCGCCTCAGGAGGCAGGGATGGTTACCAAAGCAGATGGCTTTAAAATAGGATAGGACCCTAACATTCGAGTGACAAAGGAAGTAACAGGAGGTGGATAACAATTAAGGATTTATTATGTTTTCTGAATGTAATGGAAAATTTATATAGAAAGGTTTATTGTTTTGTGTTCATTCAATTGTAAGATAAAACCTATGCAAAGGGACGTTACAGGAAGTCAAAATTGAAGAAAAGATTTTGTAAGGTAAAAGGGGGAAAGGGACAGGGGTGGCGCTGTGGGTTAAACCACAGAGCCTAGGACTTGCTGATTAGAAGGTCGGCAGTTTGAATCCCCACCACGGAGTGAGCTTCCGTTGCTCGGTCCCTGCTCCTGCCAACCTAGCAGTTCGAAAGCATGTCAAAGTGCAAGTAGATAAATAGGTACTGCTCCGGCGGGAAGGTAAAAGGCGTTTCAATGCGCTGCTCTGGTTCGCCAGAAGCGGCTTAGTCCTGCTGGCCACATGACCCGGAAGCTGTACGCCGGCTCCCTCGGCCAATAAAGCGAGATGAGCGCCGCAACCCCAGAGTCGGTCACGACTGGACCTAAAGATCAGGGGTCCCTTCACCTTTAAAAGGGGAAAAATACTTATTTTCATTATTATCATTATTATTTTCAGTGTGTGTGTTTTGTATGAAATGTTTGGGAGGAAATAAGACGGTAAATAACAAATAACAAACAAAACATTGATGCATGTAATTTTAATTTCTCAATTATATTTTGTAGGAATGTGGTTGTAATGTTTTTTGTAACATAAAATCATTCAATAAAAATTATTAAAAAAAATAAATAAAAGAGGATAAGACCATTTAATGGAGGAAGAGAGGTCTATCAATGGCTTCTAGCCGTGATTGTGATGATGTGCATCCCTGGTTGGAGGCAGCAATGCTTCTGAATACCAGTTGATCTTGTGTTCAAATCCCGCTTGCAGGTTTTCCACAGGCATCTGGTTGTCCATTCTGAGAAGCGGATGCTGGTCCAGAGGGGCCATGGGCCTGATCCAGAATCTTCTCATGTTCATAATATTTGCTTCCAAAGGCCACTAGCATAAACCACAAGACCACTGGACAAAATCCCTCTCTATTTTTCACTTTAAATAATCCACACTTCTCTGAATTTTGCAAAGCAGTGCTCCAGCCTGGTAACATGTATAAAAAAAGTTATATTTTGAAGTAAAGTATTTTAATGAAGGTGAAAGAGGAGAGAGCAAAATATGGTCTGAAGCGCAACATCAAAAAAACGAAGATCATGGCCACTGGTCCCATCACCTCCTGGCAAATAGAAGGCGAAGAAATGGAGGCAGTGAGAGATTTTACTTTCTTGGGCTCCATGATCACTGCAGATGGTGACAGCAGTCACGAAATTAAAAGACGCCTGCTCCTTGGGAGAAAAGCAATGACAAACCTAGAGACATCGCCTTGCAAACAAAGGTCCGTCTAGTTAAAGCTATGGTTTTCTCAGTAGTGGTGTATGGAAGTGAGAGCTGGACCATAAAGAAGGCTGATCGCCGAAAAATTTATGCTTTTGAACTATGGTGCTGGAGTCCCATGGACTGCAAGAAGATCAAACCTCTCCATTCTGAAGGAAATCAGCCCTGAGTGCTCACTGGAAGGACAGATCCTGAAGCTGAGGCTCCAAGACTTTGGCCACCTCATGAGAAGAGAAGAGTCCCTGGAAAAGACCCTGATGTTGGGAAAGATGGAGGGCACAAGGAGAAGGGGATGACAGAGGATGAGATGGTTGGACAGTGTTCTTGAAGCTACCAGCAAACTGTGGGAGGCAGTGGAAGACAGGAGTGCCTGGCGTGCTCTGGTCCAGGGGGTCATGAAGAGTCAGACACGACTAAATGACTAAACAACAAATGCCTAGGAGAAATTTACACTAAAATGCTGATAAAGTTGCATGGTGACTTTAAAGAAATAAAAATAAATCACAAACTGCTGTGGAAATGTGGAGGATCAAACTTAAGAATGGAAAAATGAAAAACTGTGATGCTCTGATCCCAGTTAATCAATTGGACACTGAGGAGTAAAAGTGTGACTTTCAGCAAGATGAGGACCCAAGCTGAGATGGAAAAAGCTAGGAAGAACTTGAGAAGGGGCCATCACCAAAGGAATCATTTTGAGACAGAGTTACTCAGATGCAAATGCATCAAGAAGACAGAGATGGAGGAGAAATTCCTTTTTTTAAAAAAAAATTATAGGCTCACCTACCTAATTCAGAGTTTCCAAAACAACATGAGAACCAAAATACAGCCAGCCTTTGAAATTCACCCTTATCCGAATTTTGCAACACCGTTCTCCAGCCAAGTAGTGTTTACACAAATATTTCTTTTAGGAGAAAAGGTGTATAAAGACGAATACATTCATGAAAATAACATACAAAAATCCAGTCTATATGGGGAAATTGCTTGCAAACATGAGTTTATTAGGAGAAATTCACACTAAAATTCTTGACAAGTTTTCATGAGGATTTTTTTTTAATTGCAAATTGATGCAGAAATATCAAGAAGTGAATTTAAGATTGAAAGAAATCTTAAGGTCGTAAATTGTCATCTGACAAAATTTGGCACTTCGTCTAAATATTTCTTATTTTTACCATAATTATTTTTGGTACAGCTGCTTTTTTTATTGGATCTTTGCAATATTATTATTTTGTGCCCCCTTGGCTCAGTGCCCTGTGCAGCAGAACTGCCTGCACCTCCCTAAATCTGGTGCAACATCAACACACAGAAGCTCCCCCCACAAACTTTGCTAAAACAACAGCAAATGACCCTATAATGAGACCCTGAACTTTGCTACTTACATTGGTGACGAAAGCAATTTACTTCATTATCATGAACCAAATGGCAAAATCTGTGATGAACACTCGTAACCTTTTAATGATGTTACGCAACGTTTCTATAAATGCAAATGATTCAGCTTTCCTCTTTGGCTTCCTTCCTGGAACACCAGGGTCAGCCGAAAGTTATCATTCTTCTCGCTCTCTTTCTTTTCAAGCGAAACTATAAAACAGAAGCAAGGCAATGGAGCGGCCGGTCTGTTTAAAAACTAAAAAAGTTTAAGAGCGCCAGATCTTCAGATATCATCAACATCATCGAGGAATCGTGATCTGTTTGGTCACATGTGTAGCCAACACAGTCATAGGAGCCAGGAAGTCAAATGGATATTTCTGACAAGTCCATGGACTTGCATGCTGCTGAACTCCATCCCTGTTCATAGAATCACAGGGTTAAAGGTTTTAAAAAAGAAGATAAAGACCTCTGAATGGTTAAGTCTAGCTTAATTCGACTATGGGAGTGCAGCGCTCATCTCACTTTCGTGCCGAGAGAGCCGGTGTTTGTCCACAGACAGCTTTCTGGGTCATGTGGCCAGCATGGCTAAACAGCTTCTGGCGAAACAGAACAATGAATCCAGAGTGCATGGAAATGTGATTTACCTTCCCACCAGAGTGGTATCTATTTATCTACTTGCACTGGCATGCTTTCGAACTGCTGGGTTGGCAGGAGCTGGGATAGAACAACGGGAACTCATTCCATTGTGGGGATTCAAACCGCTGACCTTCCAATAGGCAAGCCCAAGAGGCTCAGCAGTTTAGCCCACAGCGCCACCCGTCTCCCCCAATCACAGGGACTCCCAAAGGTCATGTAGTCCAACCCCCTGTAATGCAGGAATCACAACGAAAGAATCCATGGCAGATGGCCACCTGACCTCTGCTTAAAACCCTCCCACCTTCTGAGGGAATCGGTTCCACTGTTGAACATCTCTCGAAGGCTGACAGTGGGCAAAGGGTAGGTCTTTTGCTCTTTTAAAGCAGGAGGAGACATTTTTCAGCTTACCCCCGAGGAAACAGCCAGAGACCACCTGGCAGTGGTGGGGGGAGCCAGAGGCAAACGTGCGCAGACCGACTGATGAGTCAGAAGAATCTTTATTTGCACCAGCCACTGTTGTTGCTGTTTAGTCATTTAGTCGTGTCCGACTCTTCGTGACCCCATGGACCAAACCACGCCAGGCACTCCTGTCTTCCCCTGCCTCCCGCAATTTGGTCAAACTCATGCTGGTAGCTTTGAGAACACTGTCCAACCATCTTGGTCCTCTGTCGTCCCCTTCTCCTTGCGCCCTCCATCTTTCCCAACATCAGGGTCTTTTCCAGGGAGTCTTCTCTTCTCATGAGGTGGCCAAAGTCTTGGAGCCTCAGCTTCAGGATCTGTCCTTCCAGTGAGCACTCAGGGCTGATTTCCTTCAGAATGGAGAGGTTTGATCTTCTAGCAGTCCATGGGACTCTCAAGAATCTCCTCCAGCACCAGAATTCAAAAGCATCCATTCTTCGGCGCTCAGCACCGGCCACTAGCCATAGCAATAAAATAAAATAAAAATTTGTGAAGATAGAGGTAAAAATTTAACTGTAAAAGAGGGGTGGCCAACTCCCAAGAGACTGCGATCTACTTACAGAATTGAAAACTGGCAGTGATCTACCCCCGTTTTTGGGGGGTTCATGTCAAAGTTGTTGACCTTTTCTGTGAATAAAAGCCCTGTTTTTGGGGGGGGTTGAGCTTTTTTTAGGGAGGAGAAAAGCCCCGTTTCTATGGGTTTTGGGGGAGAAAGAGGAGCAGCCACTTACCAACAGATCGCTGGGGAAACAAGCAGCCTCACTGAGTAAACTCCATCTTTCATTCTGCAGATCTACCAAAAGCTCCCAGGGATCTACCAGTAGATCGCAATCAACCTGGTGGACATCCCTGCTATAGAAAATACACCTTGGGGGTTTACATCAATAATCAAATAATAGATCTTATTCTAATTGCCCCCGCTAAAAACCCTGCAGGGGTGGGGTTTTTTGCCTCCTGATCATGATCTGTTAAAAGAAAGGACATACTAGCAATGGTTGAGTGACCCGGCACGGACAATAATAGAGAGGTACTAACCTTACTCCTCAAATCTTTATAAAGAGTGCAAGCACATGAGCCACTGACTCAATTCTGAGCGACTGATGGAAATTTTACCTCTGCGCATTAGGCTGGTTTCTACACATACACAAACACACCTCCATCACGAGAAACAAGAGTTATCTGAAGAAGTGTGCATGCAAACGAAAGCTTATACCAGAACAAACTTACTTGGTCTATAAGGTGCTAGTAAAGTAAAGGGACCCCTGACCATTAGGTCCAGTCGTGGCCGACTCTGGGGTTGCGGCGCTCATCTTGCTTTATTGGCCGAGGGAGCCGACATACAGCTTCCGGGTCATGTGGCCAGCATGACTAAGCCTCTTGTGGCGACCCAGAGCAGTGCACGGAAACGCCGTTTACCTTTCCACTGGAGTGGTACCTATTTATCTACTTGCACTTTGACATGCTTTCGAACTGCTAGGTTGGCAGGAGCTGGGACCAAGCAACAGGAGCTCACCCCGTCACGGGAATTCGAACCGCCGACCTTCTGATCAGCAAGACCTAGGTTCTGTGGTTTAATAACCCACAGCGCCACCTGCATCCCTTATAAGGTACTACTGGACAATTTTTATTTTTCTTATTTTTATTTCGAGTGCGTCAGACCAACATGGCTACCTACCTGAATCGTGAAAAAAGGAGTGTCGTCAGAGTTCAAGGGCCCATTCCAGCCAGGCAAAAATATTTTCCAGGAGAATGCAAAGCAAGACCTGTAGGGGGCTATGGCCCGGGAAGAGCTTGGAAAGGCCAGATAGACAGGCTTGGGGGCCCTGAGGTTTTACCCCGCCCTGTTTTAAAGCTTCCTGAAAGGTCTGGATTTGAGAACTGCCAGAGACACGATACTGATCTTAATCGATGGGCAACCGTTCTCTCCCCAGCTGTTTCGCACTTTTCGTGGTCTTAGAAACACTCGCTTGCGATCTTTGGCATCGAGTAAAGAGAGGGCTTTGGCTACTCTTGAGTAAGGCAATGAAACCCTTCTATATCTTCCTAGGCTGTGTCACTCAGCCGCATGAAACAGAGGCAGGGGTTTGTGTCAGATCACCCCAGCTTTGACACGGATGGTTGAAAGCGAGTTTTGAGGAGTTTATCGCATCTCTCTCAGCTTGGCTGGACTCAGGAGTGGAAACCTTTGCTTAAAAATCCTGGCTGGCTCCCTCTCCGAAGGCCCATAAAGCTACCCAGTAAATAACATGCCTCTGACAATCTTAAGCCTGGAGAAAGCCGCCTCCAGAAACCCAGCCTTTATCTTCCTCTCCGCCCTCCCCCCCAGATCTGTGTCTTTTGTAACTCTAATTCAAACTGACAACAGATGCCTGAGAAACAAGAGGAGCGTTGGATCTGAGAAAGAAAAAGAAGAAGCGTGTTTGTGCAAAGAGGGAGAAGAGCCTGGGATGAAGTTTCACAAATCTAATTTGGCTTTGATATTTTTTCAAAAGTCGTTTTGAGCCCCTTCCGAGCCTGAATGAGCTCTGCAATGCCCTTTGCAGGCAGGCAATTTACCCCTGCATTCACTACAGCAGGAAAAGCGTAGCAGAAGTATGTGTGTTTCTGTCCCCTTTGCTCCAAGGCATGCACAGAATTCTTCCATGAATGAACCAGTGCCTCATGACATTATTGTATGTGGGGGACACACACCTCAAAGCAGTTTACAAAAAAGAGGGATGCATTCTTGCCGCCCCGCCCCCAAAGAAAACCACACACACACCAGTATAGCTCCAAGGCTTAATCTTAATCTGATCTGGTTATTGCTTTCATTTTTAAATGATTTTTCCTTATGTGTTACTATTTTATTTTATTTTTACAGGTAAAATCGTAAGGAAAAGCATACATTCAGCATTCTTCCTAATTTCTCAGTTACATATCTATATCTATCTATATCTTTAAGCAGAGGCTTGACAACCATATGTCAGGAGTGCTCTGATGGTGTTTCCTGCTTGGCAGGGGGTTGGACTCGATGGCCCTTGTGGTCTCTTCCAACTCTATCATTCTATATCTATCTATCATCTATCTATCTCTATCTATCTATCTATCTATCTATCTATCTATCTATCTATCTATCTATCTATCTATCATCTATCATCTATCTATCTATCATCTATCTATTATCTATCTATCTATCTATCTATCTATCTATCTATCTATCTATCATCTATCTATCATCTATCTATCTATCTATCATCTATCTATCATCTATCTATATCTATCTATATCTGTCTGTCTGTCTGTCTGTCTGTCTGTCTATCTCCACACACACCTGCTCTCACTTTCAAATACTCTGCCCAAGATGAAGAACAGAGTTATTTAGTCCAGCCCCCTGCAGGACAGGACTCACAGCTAATATACCGTATTTTTCGCTCTATAAGACGCACCCGACCATAAGACGCACCTAGTTTTAGAGGAGAACAAGAAAAAAATTGTTCTCTCCCTCTCTGCTCAGCGCCTCTCCAGCAAAGTGGAAGGAGAAACGGAAGGGGCTCCATTTCTCCTCCCACTTCGCTGAAGGGGCACTGCGCAGCTTTCCCTCTCGCAGCGCCATTCCAGTGAAGCGAAGCCAGGAGAGCGAGAGGGATCGGTGCGCACTGATCCCTCTTGCTCTCCTGGCTTCAGCAAAAGCTGCACAGCCTTCATTCGCTCCATAACACACACACATTTCCCCTTACTTTTTCGGAGGGGAAAAGTGTGTCTTACAGAGCAAAAAATACGGTAACAGAATAACAGCTATGTTCTTAAGAATTTAATGGTTTTACAATTATTATTTGATTTTTCAACACTACATGGGATCGTTGCTCATGATGCAAACATCAGAACAGAGGAAGCTGCCATATACTGAATCAAACCATTGGTCCATGTAGCTCAGTACTGTCTGCACTGACTGGTAGCATCTCTCCAGGTTTTCAGTCAGGGAACTCTGCCAGTCCTTCCTGGAGATGCTCTCAGGGACTGAATCTGGGACTTTCTGCATGCAAGGCAGATGTCCTACCACTGAACTTTCCAGGTCCCCATCACCACCTGGGAGTCAGGTTGGACTGAGAAGCCGACAAAGCAAAAGGAAGTATACCTGAAGGAGCGTCTCCACCCCCATCATTCTGCCCGGACACTGAGGTCCAGCACCGAGGGCCTTCTGGCGGTTCCCTCACTACGAGAAGCCAAGATACAGGGAACCAGGCAGAGGGGCTTCTCGGTGGTGGCGCCTGCCCTGTGGAACGCCCTCCCACCAGATGTCAAAGAGAACAACAACTACCAGACTTTTAGAAGACATCTGAAGGCAGCCCTGTTTAGGGAAGCTTTTAACGTTTGATATATTATAGTATTTTAATATGTTTTGGAAGCTGCCCAGAGTGGCTGGGGAAGCCCAGCCAGATGGGCGGGGTATAAATAATAAATTATTATTATTATTATTATTATTATTATTATTATTATTATGAAACACACGAGGAAGATGTCCCTGGCAGGCTACCTTCTTGCTTCTAAAGTCCCCCAAAGGAAGAAGAAGAGTTTGGATTTGATATCCCGCTTTATCACGACCCGAAGGAGTCTCAAAGCGGCTCACATTCTCCTTTCCCTTCCTCTCCCACAACAAACACTCTGTGAGGTGAGTGGGGCTGAGAGACTTCAGAGAAGTGTGACTAGCCCAAGGTCACCCAGCAGCTGCATGTGGAGGAGCGGGGAATCGAACCCAGTTCACCAGATTACGAGTCCACTGCTCTTAACCACTGCACCACACTGGCTCTCAGCGTAACCCAGAAATAGTACCTCAGGTTAAGAACTTTGCTTCAGGATGAGAACAGAAATCACAGTGCGGCTGAGAGACTTCAGAGAAGTGTGACTGGCCCAAGGTCACCCAGCAGCTGCAGGTGGAGGAGCGGGGAAGCGAACCCGGTTCCCCAGATTACAAGTCCACCG
This sequence comes from Podarcis raffonei, assembly GCF_027172205.1. Taxonomy (NCBI): domain Eukaryota; kingdom Metazoa; phylum Chordata; class Lepidosauria; order Squamata; family Lacertidae; genus Podarcis; species Podarcis raffonei. The sequence goes on from NC_070607.1 coordinate 95,788,684, forward strand.
CTCTTAACCACTACACAGCCGACTACTGGCTTGGCCACATTAAAAGATTCAGGGCCAGGAAGGCAGTTGCATCCGAAACAACAAATGTGGGTTTGATCACGGGAGGATTTGGGGTGGATGGTGGAGGATCAGAATGAAAAATAGTCAGCATTCTTCCATCATTACAACCCCAGATGCCTTGGGTGGTGGCAGCAGCCCTCTTCCCCACAAGAATGGAAATTCACAGCTGTTGCCTTGCCAGTTTTGGCCAACGGAGGCTCATGAGTGTTTGTAGACATGCTACGCTTTTCATATGGAAATGTAAGGTTTCCAAAACTCACTTCTCATTCCAACCGTTCGCTCTTGAGAAAGCAAACGGGAGAGTTGCAGAGCCCATGGTTGCAGCACTCAGGTTACGATTTCAAATGCAGAATTGATCTGGAAGATTATGAGATTCTCAGGGTTCGACGCTCGTTTCTTGAAGCTGCTTTCCAGCTCTCAATAACCGCAGTTTCTGCGGCAGCCTGGCCAGGACTGGGGCATCTGCGGCTCTCCAGATGTTGCTGGACCACAATTCCCATCACCCTTGACCATTGGCCAGGCTGGCTGGGGGTGATGTCAACTGCATCCCCACAACATCTGGAAGACCGAAGGTCTAAGCCCAAAAGAGAGAAGTGCCAGTCAACTGAACCCAGGATCAGCCACATGTAGTGGGGCAACGCAGCCAGATGGGCGGGGTATAAAATCATCATCACCGTCATCTCTACCACTGAGCTACGGCCGTTTTGCATTGAGTGGGGTTATCAGGTGACCATCAAATGATGTCCCAGCATATGTGAATTGTGTGGGATGTAGCAGTCAAGTACCACATTTTCCTGTTGCCTAGAGCGGATACAGAGGAGAATGTGGCTCTAGACAGGGAGGACTTCCTGTCACACCTGCTCTGCAACCTCCTCCCCTTGTGTGTGACCAGGTCGATGAGTGTGACCCTAGCTGACCCTGAAAAAGAGGTAGCCACGCAGCCATCTTCCCTTTTCAGACTTCTCTCTTGGACCTCCTCTTCTGGCTCTTAGCCAGCACATGGCTCTCGTCCTTACAGAGGATGGAAGCCACAGGTAGAAAGTCTGAGGCAGAGCCCAGACTTCCTTTTCTCTACAAATGTGACTGTAATCACAAGATAAAGCCTGCCTCCAGATTACTGCTGAGAACTGAATGCGAGCAAAACTTTATTCTTGCTTTTAAAGAAGACTGTCATGTTATTACAGTCATACCTCATGTTGCGAACACTGTGGGTTACGTCTTTTCAGGTTGTGTCCTGCGGCAACCCAGAAGTACCGGAAAGGGTTATTTCCGGGTTTCGCCACTTGTGCATGCGCAGATGTGCAAAATGACGCCACACGCATGCGCAGAAGTGGTGAATCATGACCAAGAGCCTAGGACTTGCCAATCAGAAGGACGGCGGTTCGAATCCCCGTGACGGGGTGAGCTCCCGTTGCTCGGTCCCTGCTCCTGCCAACCTAGCAATTCGAAAGCACGTCAAAGTGCAAGTAGATAAATAGGTAGCGCTCTGGTGGGAAGGTAAACGGTGTTTCCGTGCACTGCTCTGGTTCGCCAGAAGCGGCTTAGTCATGCTGGCCACATGACCCGGAAGCTGTATGCTGGCTCCCTCTGCCAGTAAAGCGAGATGAGCACCGCAACCCCAGAGTCGGCCATGACTGGACCTAATGGTCAGGGGTCCCTTTACCTTTAAAGGGGAAACTTACCAGGAACAATCCAGCCGGGACAAGCCAAATTGGATTGCTTAATTTAAAGGATTCTAACGAATCATCAACTTGCTTCCAGGAATGCGCTCTGCTGCTTGCTCATCAGCGTGAGTGAGGAGGGATAATATTTAAGCAATATGTCCTCTCCTACCTTCCTCGACATTCCCACAAACTGGCCCCTGGCAATGTAAGTCCAAGCCTGCATTGATTTGCTGACAAGCTTCTTCCTGTCTTTGCGACACTGCCTCCCTCATCTTTGTTTCCCACCAATATTTATTTCGGCTAGGTGGCCTTCAGAGGTCAGCCAGCTACGCCATGCAACAAGCGAATTAAATCCCCCCTCCAGCTTTCCCCAAATGAGATGAGCCCAACTTGGCAGCTATTTGAAGGGAGCCGAGGATGGCTAACACCTGGAGATCAGCGCAGAGAGACCCCGACGCTCTCCCGTGGCCGCAGACCAAAAAACCGAAAGATAATGAGAAGCAGAGCAGCACCTGGCAACCAGGGGAAGAGGGGAGAAGACTACAGAACCGTCCAGGTCTAACACATCTTGGCAACCTGAAGTCGCCAGCATCTCTGTGCATCAGCTCTTTTTAGAGATGGTGTGTGATGGCCTGGGAATCTGATTCAGAGGCAGAACCTGAGGAATCCCAGCCTGCACAGGAGTCCCCGCCTCCAGGACCAGCTGAGCCGGGGCAGGGGCTTGAACCTGAAGGGCCCTCACCTGTGCCGGATCCTCAGGAGCAGACACCAGATGAATCCACTCTGGCTCCAGAGCCAGGGACCCATCGCCTGCAGGTGCTCCTCTCCCAGCCCTGTCAGGGGAAGGTGAGGTTGCCTCTGGGTCCAGTAACCCTCCAGCCTCTCCTGAGCTGCAGAGGCTCAGGGCAGAGAGGCGGAGGGAACTAAATTCTCTCAGGAGGAGTGCTCACCTCCAGGCCAGGAGAGGCGAGTCACCTGTGGACTGGGGCCGCCCTATGCCTCAGAGGAGATAAAGGCCAGTCAGCCCAGTCCCAGGTTGCGGGAGCAACATCGTTGGTAACCTGTTCCTGCCAGCACCCTGTCCTGCTCTTCCAGAGTTCCTGACCACGCCCGGCTCCTTTCCTTGGACCCTGCTTCACCCTAGACGGACAGACTCCATACCCTCAACCTAGGACCGGACTCAGACCATGCCGCATGGTAAACACCCCCCCCCCCGGGACCAGCACATGGTGTGTTAACTGTTCGTTTTGATGTGTGACCAGGAGAAAGGGCTGTGGCTGAGTCGCAAAGCATCTGCTACACATACAGAAGGGTCAAGGTTCAATTTCTGACGTCTCTAGGTTGGTCTGAGTGGAGCCACTGTCTGAAAGCCCTGGAGAGCTGCTACCAGTCAGTGTTGACGATTCTGATCTAGATAGACCAATAGAATCGTAGAATTGTAGCATTGCAAGGGACCCCACGGATCATCTAGTCCAACCCCCTGCAATGCAGGAATATGCAGCTGTCCCATAAGGGGATCGAACCTGCAACCTTGGCATTATCGGCACCATGGTTTAACCAGCTTCCTACATTCGTGGTATCTGAAGAAGTGTGCATGCATACGATAGCTCATACCAATAACAAACTTAGTTGGTCTCTAAGCTGCTGCTATCCATTCTGAAGGAAATCAGCCCTGAGTGCTCACTGGAAGGACAGATCCTGAAGCTGAGGCTCCAAGACTTTGGCCACCTCATGAGAAGAGAAGACTCCCTGGAAAAGACCCTGATGTTGGGAAAGATGGAGGGCACAAGGAGAAGGGGAGGACAGAGGACGAGATGGTGGGACAGTGTTCTCGAAGCTACCAGCATGAGTTTGACCAAACTGCGGGAGGCAGTGGAAGACAGGAGTGCCTGGTATTTTTGTACCCCCTGTACATTTTTTCATATGTGGTGGGATTGCAAAATTGTTAAGAAATACTGGGAAATGATTTATAATGAATTGAAGAAGATGTTTAAAATAACGTTTGTTAAAAAAATCAGAAGCTTTCCTACTAGGTATTACAGGAGTGGATATACCAAGAATGCAAAAGGATTTATTTAAGTATGCAACAAGAGCCGCACGAATACTATTAGCACAATATTGGAAAGAAGAAGGTGTCCCATCTAAAGAAGACTGGCAAGTGAAATTAATGGAACATGCTGAAATGGCAAAACTGACTTTGAAATTAAGAGGAAGAGATGACAATGGATTTAAAGAAGAATGGAAGGACTTTATTGCATATGTACAGAAGCAATGTACACAGGTTAATACATTAGCAGGATTTTAAAATACTTGAAAACATATTATGACTGGACAATAAGTAATTTTAATGATTTTATAATTTAAAATGGACATGCGGTATGATGATAAACAATGGAACCAGGGAAAGGAAAAGGGGGAAGTCAACTCTATTTTTTTTTCTATGGTTGAATATGTATTGTTAATTTTATTTTTTGTTGTTTTTGCAAAATTAATAAAATAATTCTTTTTTATATATATAAAGAAGACAATTCTCTATTGGGAGAATTTTGCTTTCACTCATTCTTCCAGTCTTAATTTCCTTTCTCCATACTTCTGCAGCGACCCTCAGGAAAACCCACCAGCATTTTAGTGCAAAATCCTCCTAATAAACCCACCGTGGTCTGCATCTTTCCTTACAAACTTCAAATGCACGTTTTTCTATGTATTTATATTTCCCATGATAGGATGCATTTTCGTCCACACGTCGCTCTTGCATATGCATTATTCCTTGGCTGGAGAACAGCACAGCGAAATTTAGTAAAGGTAAATGGGCCCCTGACCATCAGGTCCAGTCGTGGCCGACTCTGGGGTTGCGGCACTCATCTCGCTTTATTGGCCGAGGGAGCCGGCGTACAGCTTCCGGGTCATGTGGCCAGAATGACTAAGCCGCTTCTGGCGAACCAGAGCAGCGCACAGAAACGCCGTTTTCCTTCCCACCAGAGCGGTACCTATTTATCTACTTCACTTTGATGTGCTTTTGAACTGCTAGGTTGGCAGGAGCAGGGACCGAGCAACGGGAGCTCACCCCGTCATGGGGATTTGAACCACCAACCTTCTAATCGGCAAGTCCTAGGCTCTGTGGTTTAACCCACAGCACCGCTCATGTCCCTTACAGTGAAATTTGGAGAAGTGCAATTTTCCACCGGTGGCCGTGTTTCAGTTTCCGTGTTGTTTTCGCAAAGTGTGCAGACAAGGTCCTTCAAATGCAAACGGAATGGGATTGCCTCTCCGTTGCTAACTGAGAGTGGATGCATTAAACACCTTGACTTCTGCATTTTGGTGAGCAGCTGTGGGGCTCCCAGAGGCAGCCGGGAGAAAGATGGCCCCCAGTTCTCCTATTTAGTGGATCGCTGACACATGTAGACATCGCCTTCCAATTTTCCGTGCAGCTGTCAAAATAGGAAGCACGGCAGCCGCTCACGGAGAGCAGGTCTTCAGGCTTGGGTGGCCTGCGCCAGCCGCCGGGTCCTCGTGCGAATCCTGCAGCTCCACTAACCGGCCTGCATGGAAGTGTCTGGTTTTAAGTGCCAAAGGAAAGGCCCAAGACGCCTTTGTCGGGTTACAGACCGAGCGTGACAACTGCTGGCTGCAGGGGCTGCAATGCTACCCTGCAAGAGCCATGAAATGGGAAACTGCATTAAAGATGTATTATCAAATTGGAATCAGGTGAGGCGCTTGGAAAACATATGGTTTTGCAAAGGCCTCCATGGCGTTCTCAAGTAACAGAGTCAGAATTGCCGTGAAGATCGACCTCCTGCTGGCATCAGGAATTTCGCCTAAATATCTCTGTTTGGAAGTGGGGGAAATGGGACGTGGGCATACAGTGGTACCTCGGGTTACATACGCTTCAGGTTACATACGCTTCAGGTTACATACTCCGCTAACCCAGAAATAGTGCTTCAGGTTAAGAACTTTGCTTCAGGAAGAGAACAGAAATTGTGCTCCGGTGATGCGGCAGCAGCAGGAGGCCCCATTAGCTAAAGTGGTGCTTCAGGTTAAGAACAGTTTCAGGTTAAGAACGGACCTTCGGAATGAATTAAGTACGTAACCCGAGGTACCACTGTATTGTGAAGCTGCCTTACAATGAGCTAGACTGTCTAGCCCAGAATTACCAACTCTGCTTGGCAGAGACTAACCAGAGTTTGTTTCCTACCATATAATATATTATTATTATTATTATTATTATTATTATTATTATTATTATTATTTAGTTATACCCCGCCCATCTGGGCAGCTTCCAACTGAATACTAAAAACACTACAGCATGAGACATTAAAAACTTCCCCAAACAGTTGTCTTTTAAAAGTAAAATAGTTGTTTATTGCCTTGACATCTGATGGGAGGGCATTCCACAGGGCAGGCGCCACCACCAAGAAGGCCCTCTGCCTGGTTCCCTGTAACCTCACTTCTCTCAGGGAGGGAACCGCCAGAAGGCCCTTGGTGTCCAGGCACAACGATGGGGGTGGAGACGCTCCTTCAGGTATACTGGGCCGAGGCCATTTAGGGCTTTAAAGGTCAGCACCAACACTTTGAATTGTGCTTAGAAATGTACTGAGAGCCAATGTAGGTCTTTCAGGACTGGTGTTATGCGGTCTTGGCGTCCGCTCCTAGTCACCAGTCTAGCTGCCGAATTGTAGCGTTGGGAGGGACTCCAAAGGCCATCTAGCTCAACCCCCTGAAGGGAAATTTGGTCACATCCAGCAGGGTTCTTCTTAGATTCTCACACTTCTGTAGGCATACCCATGATGCAAAGGGAGCCAAGAAAGTCAAATTCATTACGCAGATTAGTGTAATGGCTCCTAGCAGTAGCTCCCTCAGTAGAGGATGAGATCTCAGGGTGGTGGGTTCGAACCCCACGTTGGGCAAAAAATATTCCTTCATTGCAGGGGGTTGGACTAGATGACCCTCGCAATCCCTTCCAACCATAGCTGTCAATGTTTCCCTTTTTTAAAGGGAAATTCTCTTATTCCGAATAGGATTCCTCGCAAGAAAAGGGAAAAGTTGACAGCTATGCTTCCAATTCTATGACTCTGTGGAGCTGCCAATCTAAACAATGTTCTTGACTGTTCAAAGCCTTTGCTCCTTGCATATCATGAAAGCAATCAAGTCTCCAGTCCTCATGGTGCATATCATGTAACTATCCAGCTCTCTGGAAGTGAAGCAGCTTCACTCCTTCTGGTTCCACATAACAGTGCGGATGGCAGCTTAAAAGGGACCGAAACCAATCTAGGCTCAGTAGCGTTCTCACTCCTTCTTCGCAGTCTCGCACCCGTCAACCACATACTTTAAAATCAGGTGGTAAGTCTGCTTGGAAGCCCAAACTAGGAATAAACTGGAAACTGATGTGACACTAAGCCTCCCTTCTCCAGCTTAACACGGGGGTCTGTTCCAGGCTTGTCGCTCAGGGCTCCTCCTTCAAAAACCCTCTTGTTTACTATAGCACAGTAGCATATGGCTAAACAGCGAGATTCTTGTAAGCTTCTGGGCCAGGGTATAGTCAAAATAGCTCAGGAAGGCCTAATTAAAACAAGACTTCTCCTTTAAAGTGAAAATCAGATAAACATAAAAGAGGGAATTTGAAATAAATAGCTTGCTGATTACAGTGCGCCCTCCAAAAGCGCTTAAGCGAAGAGAACAAAAGCGGATTCCCTGGCAGAGGCTGAGCTGCTGGTTTTCCAGGGGTGTAAGTGTCAAATTTTCCAAGCAGGATCAACCAGGCAGACTTGGGTGGAAGCCTGCAAGCCTCCGAAGAGCTGGAGGGGGACTAAGGGGGCTGAGCCTGTCCGCAGCAAAGGAGGGACCAGATTCAGGAACTGGGACACTCTAAGAGGCCCAGATGTGATCTTCCAGATGCTTGTGGGCTCCAGCTGCCATCATCCTTGACCAGTGGCCATGCTGGCTGGAGCAGATGGGACTTGAGAACTCAACAACAGCTGGGCTGGAATATACTGTCGCAAAAGTTGGGGGCCAGCCCCATTCTGTGCCAGATTCCAGTGGGTTCCTGGCATTCACCCGGGGTCTGGGTTCTTTGGAGACCTGAGACACAGTGGAAACCACCGTTGCTTTAAGAAATATGGTTGATTCATCTATTTACACCTTCAGTCTGCATGGAGGGAGGCCAGATCTTACAGCATGGTCATTTCAAGAGGGGCTTGTCCCCCATAGCAGTGCATAAGTCCAAGGCATCTCTCCCAGCCAGCCTTCAGCCAGCCTGCCCAAAATGGATCCCACTATTTCTTCTTGCCTCTGCTGCCCAGAACACCCTGCTAAAAACGCTCTTTTCCAGTCACCCCAAACCCAGTCACCCTGGCAACCCCCCAAATCCCCAGTCTCTGTTCACACTTCAGGGCAAAGGGGGGAACACAGTTCTCTTGCATTGCCAATGTCCCTCCACAGCCCTGTTGTGTTTCATGATGGTCCTGGCTTGGTCAAGTTGTTTTGCTAGCTCAGGCATTCCTGTATTTCTCCCTTCACATCCCAAATCATCAAAATCCTACCCTTTATTAATTTCTAGGGCTTAGGGTGCTCCCCTGCCCCCCACAAATCTATAGTAATACTAACGGGGCACTGCTGCGACACTCCTTAACAACAGTCTCGGCAGATACAGGCAACAACCGATTTATGTGCATCCAATTGCTGCGCAACCACGCATGCGAACATCACAGCGACCCATAAGTGGCCCAAAAATGGGGTTGTATGTCGCGCACAATGATCCAGAATGCAACCCCAGCACAATTCAGGGGTTGCCTGTATATGGAATATGTGAAAAGGGTGTGATTCTGAAGGTTCATAAATAGCAACACCCTGGAGGTCCCGGGCCCTAAGGAAGTCAGATTAGCCCCAACCAGAGCCAGGGCCTTTTCAACACTGGCCCCGGCCTGTGGAACGCTCTGCCTCATGAGACCAGGGCCCTGCAGGATCTGATTTCTTTCCACAGGGCCTGTAAGACAGAATTGTTCCACCTGGCCTTTGGCTTGGAATCTCATTTTGATTCCCTCCCCCTCTTTCGTTCACGTTGTCCTCTCTGTGTCACCAATATGCCAAAACCAATGAGAACTAACTCATTGGTTCTCAGACTTTTTCAGGATACTGCCCTCTTGGTTCCATCAACTTATCCCAATTGCCCCTTTCCCTATAAAAAGCATTACTCAGAATAGTGGTTTGCTTGGTCTGCTAAGGAATATAATAACAAAATTAATACTTTTTTAAAAATAATTTTTTATTAACAATTTCAACCTAACAAATTATCAAAACAAATCATCTTCATTATTCCCCCCCATTTTTGCCTCCCACCTCCCCGACAAACCCTCCCTCCCTCTCTCTCCCCTAAGACTTCCCTCAACTCCTCTCTCTGATTTCTCAATCCATGTTAACTTCTGCATATTGTAAAATTGTCACAGTTGTCCTTACCTCGCAATTTGCATGTCAATTTCGCCAGTTCTGCATAGTTCATCAATTTCTCTTGCCACTGTTCTTTTGTCGGGGTTTCCTCATTCTTCCATCCTTGTGCTATCAAGACTCTTGCCGCTGGTGTAGCATACATAAATAAATTCTTTATTTTCCTTGGCAGGTCCCTAACAAAAATGCTTCTGGGTTTTTTTTATAAATGTCATTTTAAACATTTTCTTCAACTCATTGTATATCATTTCCCAAAATGTTTTAATTTCTCTGCATTCCCACCACATATGGTAAAAGGTCCCTTCCTTTTGTTTACATTTCCAACATATGTTTGACCCAGTTTTATACATTTTTGCTATCTGTACTGGTGTTATATACCATCTATACATCATTTTCATGTGATTTTCTTTCAGAAGAGAAGAAGTCTGTAAATTTTAAGTCTGTTTTCCACAGTTTTTCCCAATCTTCAAATTGTATGCTATGTCCGATATCTTGTGCCCATTTCATCATGACCGATTTCATAACAAAATAAAGCCTAAGGCAACAGCAATCATGTGTATTCAAAATCCATTTAAAACCATTTAGTTTAATTCATTCAGAAAAAGAGCTTGATCAATGAGACCAGTTTTTCAACATCTGGTTGTCATTTACAACCCCAACGTATCCTTGCCACCCCTTGCTCCTTAGCGCCCCCCTTAGGTACGTACTGCCTATTTTGGAGATTGCTGTCCTAAACACTACAAAAAGTCTCTCCTCCCTCCTCGATAGTCAACCAATTTTGGGTGGGAAGCAGAGGAAAGTGATTCTGCACCTTTCCCCCTCTAATTATTTGCAGCTGTGGCCAAATATTTCATGAGAAAGAGAGAGCGATTTAAAAGAAGAAGAACAATGAGGTCAAATGTTATCTTCTCTCATCAGCAGAGAGTCTGATATGTGAATTACTGCCTTGTTCAAAGGCGGGGTTGACTTGAGCCGACCTAATGGATGTCATTACAGAGGGAAATATGCCTTAACCCCTCCCCTTCCCACAGGCTGCAGAAAATATAGTTTTGAAATCTGATAGCTGCTGGAAAAAGCAGTTGCTTTGTACCTTAAGGGGAAAAAATTGTCCCTTTCAAGCAACAAGATCCATGCTCATGTGCTCATGTTTAACTAACTTTATCGGATATTCCCAGGGCTTTTTTTCAGCTGGTTCTCAATGGAACTGAGTTTCGGCACCTCTCAGGTGGGCGCCATTGGTATTATAAGAGAATAAGGGAGGCATTCTTTTTTTATATAATAATTTTTATTAAGTTTTCCATTTAACAATTCAATCATATCACATTAATTATTCCAAATTACACCAATACATATCATAAAGTCCAAATATTTTGCCAAATTATAAATTTTTGTTGGGGGTTCCCATGCTTCGAGTTCAGTAGGGTCCAATCATCTCATATTTCTGCTGCTTTTAGTGTTCACCAGTCCCATCTTTCAATCTTCTTGTTAAAACAAAAAATTTTTTTCCTTCCAGTAGCACCTTAAAGACCAACTAAGTTAGTTCTTGGTATGAGCTTTCGTGTGCATGCACACTTCTTCAGATACACATCTGTATATCTGAATATATCTGTATATCTGTATATCTGGTGTATCTGAAGAAGTGTGCATGCACACGAAAGCTCATACCAAGAACTAACTTAGAAGGTCTTTAAGGTGCTACTGGAAGGGAAAAATTTTTTTGTTTTGACTATGGCAGACCAACACGGCTACCAATCTTCTTGTTGTTATCCTTGTTCTTCTCGAATAAGGGAGGCATTCATGGTAAGTTCCAGCACCTCTTTTTCTAGAAAAAGACCACTGGATGAAACTCAACCGGGGGGAAAAGCCAACAGAGGAATCACCACAGGCAGGAGAAAGATCAGCTTTGATATAAAGTGCATCTCTTTGTTCTAAGTAGATTAGTTAGCAGGGACTTTCCAGACCCTCCAAGCTTCCCCATTTTCCAGGGACAGTCCCGGATTTACAGAAGGTGCCCCAGATTATGATTTGATCCTGGAATGTCCCACTTTCCCTTAGGACATCCTTACTTTCATTGGAGAAATATTGGAAGGTATGGAGCTATGCAACCCCTGAGCCAAGTTGATAAGTAACTGTTCTTCTTCTTCTTCTTTGGTGATCCCTCGTAACCAAGTAAGATGGTCTTCCATAAACACAGTTTTAACAGTGAGTCCATAGGTGACTGTGGAGGCCAATTCTGGACCCACACGTCCTTCCACAGTGGGGACATAAGTTTCTGGGCGGAAGTTGATCATGGTGAGGTTTTGCCAAGCATGCCTTCCTCTTAGCAGGTTTCTCCCTTACGTCCTCAGTTCAAGCGTCTTCAAAGTCCATGACACCTTTGGTAAAGGCTGTTCTCCAATTGGAGCACTCACAGGTCAGTGTCTCCCAGTTGTCGGTGTTTATACTACATTTTTAAAGATTTGACTTGAGAGAGTCTTTGAACCTCTGTTGTTGACCACCAACATTACGCTTCCCATTTTTAAGTTCGGAATAGAGTAGTTGCTTTGGAAGACGACCATCAGGCATCCGAACAACGTGAACAGTCCAACAAAGTTGATGTTGAAGACTCATTGCTTCGACACTGGTGATCTTTGCTTCTTCCAGTACGCTGACATTAGTTCACCTGTCTTCCCAAGTGCTGTGTTGAATTTTTCGACAACACCATTGAGGGAATATTTCAAGGAGTTGGAGATGGTGTTTATAAGTGGTCCATGTTTCACAAGCATATAGTAAGGTTGGTACAACCTTCAGAAGACATCTGTACAGTGGTACCTCTGGTTACATACTTAATTCATTCCGGAGGTCTGTTCTTAACCTGAAACTGTTCTTAACCTGAAGCACCACTTTAGCTAATGGGGCCTCCCACTGCTGCCGCGCCACCGGAGCACGATTTCTGTTCTCATCCTGAAGCAAAGTTATTAACCTGAAGCACTATTTCTGGGTTAGCGGAGTCTGTAACCTGAAGCGTATGTAACCTGAAGCATATGTAACCCGAGGTACCACTGTACAAGGAAGTTTTTGAATGATTGATGTTTTACTATGTTTTCACATACTATATGTTGGAAGCCGCCCAGAGTGGCTGGGGCGACCCAATGCGATGGGTGTGGTATAAATAATAATGATGATGGAATAGGACATCCCTATTTTCATCAGAGAAATGTTGGAGGGTATGTCTTTCCTGTGCCCGACATAATACGCCTTTCACAACCCAGTTTGTTTGGAAAGCGTCTGGAACGAATTTCCATTTCAAGTTTCAGTTGCAAGGAACAAGGGCCTGCAGTTACCTTTCAGCTGGCTAAGGTATCTTGCAGAGCACATGAAAAGTTGCTTCCATAAATTACATCACAACAGAGGCCTCGGTTTGGCTCAGGCCCTGCACTGTAGCCTGTTTAGGATAGTGGCTAATCCCGCCTTGGCAAAGAGCGAAGACTGTCTCTGATGCTTTGCACACGGGTTGTAAGAATGTCTTCTTCAGTCTTCTGCCAGATTGGAACCTCGTCATAAAGGGGATATATTTTTCAACGGGAAGCTGTGCTCAACCAAGGGTGTTCCATATCTTCCAAAGTCCGGTTGTTATTCCTGCTCCTTAATTAGCTGCGCATTTCTTCAAACAGCGGAAAACAAAACAAAGCAAAACAAAAAAAAAAAGTCTATTTCATTTATTTCTCTATTTTTACGGTCTGAATAGCCAAGGTTCCCCCCCTCCCTCCTTCGTAGTATTGTTTGGGCTGCCAATTTAGCAAAGGAAAGTTTAATTAAAAATGGTTTCCAAAGGAAGCTTTAAAAAGAAAACATCTTACGGAAATATTTCCAGTGAGGCCCTTTCTTTATTTATTTAATAAAAGCTGTATTCTTACCATTATTTTATTATTTTTTTCAGTCCTAAAATTAGCCCACAGTTTCTTTACTGCGGGGGCTGAATGAAGATGCTTTTTTAAAAAAAATAGAAAACACTACATTCATATGCTTGCGTTTATTGCAGCGGTGATGACTCGTTGGACATGTGCAGAACATACACAGATTTTTGCAATAGGAAGACATGTTTCATACTGAACTGGGGAAGAAAAAAATAATGCTTCCAGAAAATGATACAAAAACCTGCAAATTTTGTGTTCCAAAGGCAATAGTAGGATGTGGTGGATACATGGAATCAGAAGGGAATAGATTGTTGTTGTTGTTTAGTCGTTTAAACATGTCCAACTCTTTCTGACCCCATGGACCAGAGCACGCCAGGCACTCCTGTCTTCCACTGCCTCCCGCAGTTGGTCAAACTCATGCTGGTAGCTTTGAGAACACTGTCCAACCATCTCATTCAGGATGAGAACAGAAATCGTGCTCCCATGGCGCGGTGGCAGCAGGAGGCCCCATTAGCTAAAGTGGTACTTCAGGTTAAGAACAGTTTCAGGTTAAGAATGGACCTCCGGAACGAATTAAGTACTTAACCCGAGGTACCACTGTATACGCAGTAAAGTACTTCCATTCAGTGGCGGAGGAATAATAATAATAATAATAATAATAATAATAAGAAGAAGAAGAAGAAGAAGAAGAAGAAGAAGAAGAAGAATATTTTATTTATATCCCGCCCTCCCCAGCCAAAGCCTGGCATGCGCGACGTCAGTACGGAGTGCGCACGCGCAGCAGCCCATATGGTTGCAGCGCGAGTGGCGCCCACACTGACTGTGCGCACCCCCGGCCGCTCTACAGCTGGGGGGAGGCAGGGGCCATCCTGTCACACACCCCCAGAGTTGCACCTGGGGTGGATAGCCCCCTCTGCCCCCCACTTCGTACACCCCCGCTTCCATTCTTCCTTAAATTCGTTGTCATCTCTTCCTCTTAATTTCATTGTCAGTTTTGCCATTTCAGCATATTCCATTAATTTAACTTGCCAACCTTCTTTAGCTTTAACTTTCTTCTTTCCAGACCAGTCTTATGTTCTTAATACATACGAACCATAGATTCACATAGATTCACAGCTGACCAGTATATAATATGTGAAGTTATAACGAAATGGCAGGGAATTCTTTTTTTACAACTATTATTTAGAAGATGCGTAGCCCGCTCAGTCAAAGAGCTCTCAGAGCACCGACTATTAAAACCGTACGTAAAACACAGCTAAAATCCACCGCAGAGCAATTAAAAGCAAACTGAGATGGAATCATCGTTTAAGACAAATTAATGAAACTTTCAAAAACCAATATAGGCAACTAAATTATATGCCTGGGTAGGGTTTGTGAAACAGAAACAAAAATTGTTCAGCAGGCATCTGAACCAATATAGGAGCCTGGCAGATGTCAATAACAGTGATTATCGCCATTCTTTTTTGCAAGCTAGAAAACACTTCTCCATTTCTCTGCCCCTTCCTTGCTGCGGGCGCTTTCAGAAACAGCAACGAAAAAGAATCTATCTTTCCCCCCCCCCCCCGCTTGCTTGTCTGATTTCCCCAACATATACTTATCAGGGAAATAAGATGATGAAATGGTTCCACTAACGATAAACATAGCCTTTTTCCCATTCCTTGCGGTAAAAAGAGCATTTTCCCCTCCCTGCTGGCTCACTTGGGTGGGGAATAGGTTGATTTCCTTCTCTGAAACCCCCACCCCAGTTTGGCCCAAAGCTACATCAATTGCACTTCTGTTCTCCAGCTATCCTGGGGAGGGGCTGGGGGGTTATTTGTATTTTATTTATTGGTATTTATGGGGCATCAACGTGGTCAGATCTTTGATCCAATGTGTTTCATGAATTTGGAGATCTGAAACATATGTCCCGGCTGCAAGAAGATATGGGAAGCATCTAGGCCAGACCGTAACCCGTTTCATGCACCCGGTACGAGTCCATAAATTGTTTCTGCATAATGGAAACATAATGCTTTGACAAGCACGGCTATATTCTGAACACAGCTCAGAACATGCCAAGCTAGTAATTGGGTTCATGCATGGTGTGATGGTTGGCATCCTATAGTGCCAGGGACTCTGGGTCCAGAGCCAGGAACGTCACGATTTTAGCCTCGGGAGTCGGCCTACTGAGCTTCTCAGAAAGCTGAGAGCTCACGCCGCAAAACTGTCTCCAGGCACATCAAGGAATATGGGTCTCCAACGCCAGGCAGTACAAAGACTCTGGGATATCCAGCCCTGCAATAAATGCTAAGGTCTTCTGCCTTTGCCTGGTCGGTCAACAGGATCTTCTGCCTGGTGTTCTTCCCCAGCAATAGAAAAGAAGGCCCGGGGAAAACTCATCCTAACTCCAGCCATCAAGACCCGGGTCTGGGCCTGGCACCTGTGGGAATGTTCAGGGATGCAGGAGAGGATATATGGTTTGATTATAGCCTTTCCAACTTGTGCTAACAAGTTCACAATTTAGCAGAGTAACATTCCCCCTTTTAAACTTGGAGCGGATGCGTTTGCTCAGGCTCACTAAAGCCTCTGTAATAACTGTTCTGGTATTTCCCCCTTATTCCCTCATAAAGGTAAGACATGACACAGACTTCTCTAAAAGTATAAAAAGAGTTTACTCACATTCTGTTCACAATCGGATCCCAGAAGGCAGACTTAGCTTAGAAAAGTAACATACACCTGGAAACTATCTTATAAGGAGACAGTCCCTCTGTCCTCTCCTGGCTGGAAGCCAAGAGAGCATCTTTGGCTAAGCAGATGTTGCTTCTTCGATGCATGTAGTCAGAGAGAGAGAGAGCGAGAGCTGCCCTGCCCTGTGCTTTTGCCGTTACCTGCACAGGTGAGGCCACGCCCACCTCTAGTCACATGCAGAGGAAGTCTGTCCCAGCCCAGAATGAAAAAGGAAGTTTACCTGCTGGCTGGAGAAACATTCCTCCCCATGTGTAAACATGTTCACTCTAGGAATATTGTACTTGACTGCTCTTGCGTTTCACAACCCACAGCACCTGGGTCCAATTCCAGGCCTTGAAGCAAGGGCCTCAAGTTACAAGGAAGGAGATTCCAACTGAACATCAGGGAAGAACTTTCTGACAGTAAGAGATGTTTGACAGTGGAAAAGTCTCCTTCGGGAGGTGGTGGACTCTCCTTTGTTGAAGGTTTTTAAGCAGAGGTTGGGTCGCCATCTGTCATGGGTGCTTTAGCTGAGATTCCTGCAGTGTAGGGGGTTGGACTAAATGGCTTTTGGCTGTCCCTTCCAACTCTACAATTCTCTGGTTCTGTGACAGCCCTAGCCTCCACGTATTTGTCTAATCCTCTTTTAAAGGCGTTTTAAAGCTGCCCACCATCGCTCCATCTTGCAGGAGCGATATTTTAGGTTTCATAAGACGCACCTGACCATAAGACGCACCTAGTTTTTAGAGGAGGAAAACAAGGGAAAAAAATATTCTGAACAAAACAGTGGGTGTATGGTTTTTGTGGTTCATGCTGTGGCCACAGACGTGTGATTTGACGGTGAGTTTGGGGTAGCCCAATGCAAAAATCCTGAGGATACATGTGGATCCGTGCTTTGTGCACCATTTTTGCACCATTGCAGCCCCAGGAAACAGTGGATGCGTGATTTTTTGCTGCAGGCTGTAGCCATGGACATGCTATGTGATCTGATGGTGAATTTGGGATGACTCAATATAAAAATCCTGAGGATCCATGGGCTTATCTCTCTCCCAATCCCACCGATCAGCTGCTTCCTTTCAACACTCCCTTCCCTCTTGTTTGCCTTAGTGTTTTTTCCTTAGCTGGAGCAGTTTTTTGCTCCTCCTTTTCTTCTAATTTCTCTCCTCATTGATTTAGTTTTCCTGTCTCCTCTCCTTGCAAGTTTGCTGTCTTTACCTCCCCCCTCCCAGGCAGCCTCCTTTATCTCTAGTGTCCCTTATCTCTCTCCCCGATCAGCAAACGATCAGCGGCTTTGTTTCAACACCCACTTCCCTCTTTCAAAAAAAAAGGCATGATCTGCTTTTTGCCCCTGGGCAATTCGGCTCCAGGGACCACACATTCACTCCATAAGACGCACATTTCCCCTTACTTTTTGGGAAGAAAAAAGTGTGTCTTATGGAGTGAAAAATACGGGAATTCTGTAGTTTTACTACGTGAGGCAGGCAGAAAGGAGATGAGGATCTGTTGGCAGCTCCCAGAGTGATTTGCAGAATGAAAAGGCTCTCTACCTTTCTAAATTAGACTTCTGAGATGGTGGGGGAGTGCAAGGCTGTGAGCTAAGTTTTGGTGCTGAAAACTAATTCCTGTGTAGGGAACACACATTCACTGGTACCCTGGTACTTATTCTAAGGACCAGCAATTCTTTTGCCCCTGGCTCTGGTTGGTGTACCTCAGGGATCTAGAATAATAGAATCATAGGATTGTAGCGTCAAACAGCAACCGATGGATCCTCTAGTCCAACGCCCTGCAATGGAGGAATCACAGCTCAAGAATTCCTGGCCGATGGCTTTCCAACCTTTGTTTAAAAACCTCCACCACCTTTCAGTGCAGTCCCTTCTATTGTCCAAGAGCCCTTACCATCAGACAGTTATTCCTAAATAAATAAGAAACAAGGCAGAAACGATTGGCTTGGGCCCCCTTGCACAGCCATCCCTGGACAACGCCTTCTTTGCAAGACCCAGAAAAAGAAATTGCCACTGCAAGTTTCTTGTTTGGTAACAGTCTTGGGCTCGAGCGGAGATATTGCATGCAGACAACTTTAATAAAGCCTCTTGCCAAAAAATTTGCCTCTGAATTAATGAAATGAGAGAGACGTTCAATATCACCAGCAAAAAAACAAAGTGATAATTATTATTTGTGGAGATCCCATCCAACCCCGAAGCCCCAACAAATAGGAAACTGTCTCGTCCTTTTGCTGACGTCAAGGGGCACCATAAAAAACCTGCGTGAATTTTGGAGGATAGATTGTCCTTGATTTTCTTCAAGGGAAAGGAATACATTTCCATGACCAAATACATTGAGTTACAAGGGGGGAACTTGTTTGTTTTAATAATAATCCTTTTGAAAAGCTGCGAGATTTATTTTTATTTTTTGCCATTGCTTTTCCTGTTTATTTGGCACAGAACTTTCCATTTTAAAACTGTCAGCTTCTGTAACCACCAAGTTTAATAAAGGGGAGCGATGGTGACGCCCCTTTCCTCAGCTGCTCCAGCAATTTGGCCTTTAATGAAATTGCGGTGCCAAAGATTCTTCTTTTAACGATAGGGATGGCTGCAGATCCCTCAAGCTTACATTGCCGTTCTGACAGTGGCGCTGGCGAAAGGGAGGGTACAAACGGACAGTTGTCAGATCTCTTTCAGCATCACTCCGGGAGGAATGGGCCGACGCTCTCTGAAGTTTGTGTCTTGGACCAGAAAACCTGCAATCTTGGCCACATCCAAGACGGCCAACCAAATCCCTCTCCATCTGCCTCCTTGGATGCCGCACAGCAATGCCCTGGGCTCCTGCCGCTTTTGAGCAAACAGTGTTGAGTCATGTTGACTCACACATGATGCAGTCACTATGTGCCACAGAGTCTCTGGCCTTTGTTCCCCCACCCTCTTGGGACTGACCTCACCTTTAGGTGATGGTTGTAGGTGGCTACGTAAATAATTATCCCCAAACTCGGCCCTCCAGATGTTTTGGGACTACAACTCCCATCATCCCTAGCTAACAGGACCAGTGGTCAGGGATGATGGGAATTGTAGTCCCAAAACATCTGGAGGGCCGAGTTTGGGGATGCCTGCTCTAGCATTTCTGATACTCCAGGCCAGGCTTTTCTAAGCTGATGTCCTTCCCAGATGTCTTGGACTACAGATCTGGGGCTGGTGGGAGTTGTGGCTCAAAACGGGGGGTGGCAGTGGTTTGCAGGGACCAGGAACAGATAGGAGGCAAGAATCAAAGGCAGGGAAGAAAAGGAGGAACAGGAAGGCCAGGCCAGAGCTGGGTGTTTCCCTACCCTCTCCTGCACCACTGTCTCCCAGAACCAGGAGGGGACTGAAGAGGGATGAGCAGAGGACATTTCCATGCAGGCATAGTCTCTGGCTGTGTGTATGCAGCCCATTGGGGAAAGGTACATAAACTGGTGGAGGGGTATGGTCCCCTGTTGCTGCAACTGCGCTATAGAGCACAGACCTGAGAATAGCTGCCTACTGGCTGGATTGGTCTGTGTAGATACCCAGAGCTGTAGAAGCAACAATAAATAGTTAACTATCTACCATGTGCATTCCTTTGGCTGTGAAGCCCCCTTGAGACTTAGAGACTCCACTCCAGATTTGGGTAATAATAATAATAATAATAATAATAATAATAATAATAATAATATTTATTTATTTATTTATTTATTTATTTATTTATACACCGCCCATCTGGCTGGGTTTCCCCAGCCACTCTGGGTGGCTCCCAACAGAATATTAAAAACACAATAAAAGATCAAACATAGTTGTTTATTTCCTTGACATCTGATGGGAAGGCGTTCCACAAGGTGGGCACCACTACCGAGAAGGCCCTTTGCCTGGTTCACTGTAACCTCACTTCTCACAAGGAGGGAACTGCGAGAAGGCCCTCAGAGCTGGACCTCAGTTGAGCGACGGGGGTAGAGTCGCTCCTTCAGGCATACTGGACCGAGGCCGTTTAGGGCTTTCAAGGTCAGCCCCAACACTTTGAATTGTGCTCGGAAATGTACTGGGAGCCCATGTAGGTCTTTCAGGACTGGTGTTATATGGTCTCAGCAGGTAGGCTTCACTCCTTAGCCTGTTCTTCTCCTGAAGTTGTTCGCAAAAGCAGGATTGTAGTTGAAGGATGAGCTTTAGTTTTTGCACCAAGACCAGTTTAAAAAAAATCTCCCACCTTTTCCTCTGCTTCTGCCCAACTCATTTTTGGCGACCCATCAGTGATGCAGCTTGCAACACATCTTGGAACTGCCTATTCAGTTCCGGCCACTGAGTTCTCCTGGAAAGGGAAGGAGTATGAAAACCCTT
Organism: Podarcis raffonei; assembly: GCF_027172205.1. NCBI lineage: Eukaryota > Metazoa > Chordata > Lepidosauria > Squamata > Lacertidae > Podarcis > Podarcis raffonei. Next base: position 95,808,781 of record NC_070607.1, read on the forward strand.
TGAGTCATTGACTCAGCTCCTGGCTCCCGGATCCTGCCTCACCTCTGACAATAGCCCTCTGATCCTTCGCTTTTCCTTCCTCCCCCAACTCACTATACAGTCTCCCTTTCCCCGAAATTCCGTGAACTTCCAGCTCTGCGCTCCCATTGACCACAAAAGAAATAACGTTAAAATAAAATTTAACAGGCCTCCCCCCACCCCCGACATGTTAAAGCAAACTGTGTTTCTTATTCCAACTCCTGAAAATTCAATTTGTTGTGGTATAAACAGGATATGCAATGCATTTTTTTTCCAAAAAAGAAAAAAAAGAGCTCAGAGAGGATGATATTGCTCTCCCTGAAAGGCGAGGAGGCAGCAACCTGGGCGAATCGCAGCCCAACGCATTCCTATACGATATTAAAAACCCAGCAACTAATCACAAACAGATCTATGCTCCCACCCACCCATTTCCCCTACACACAGAGTTTTTTTTTGGGGGGGGGAGAAAATCAAAAGTCTCATTCAAGGAAGCGAACCTCAGTTTGAGCTCCAACAACGTGTCTCCAATATGCAGGTCAGACTGGGCCCAGTTGGATCAAAGAGGAGATTGGGCGGTCCTGAACCTAAATGATCAAGGGGATCCTATGAGCAAAGGCTACATTTAGAGCTTTTTAGCTTAGAGAAAAGGGTAAATAAGGAGGGAAAGATGACAGAGGTGTGTAAAATCATGTGTGGTGCAGGAGAGTAGATATAAATAGACATTTTTATCCCTCTCTCACAGTTCTAAGAAGCAGAATATAGTAGGAGATTTGAGGAGAAGGGAAGTCCACCCGGCAGTTAAACTATGAAGCCCATTCCTGCAAGATGTAATGATGACCAGGAACTTCAACAGCTACACAAGCTGAAGGGCTCTCCTTCAACCTTTGTAGTTATTTGAATTTTGCAACGCCATTTTCCAACATACTTTTGTGTTTTTATATTCTAAACCACCCTTTGTCTTCAGATAAGGTAGGGTGTGCCATATTTCAAAAAGTTGAAAATCTGGACACAAAGGTTGTTGAGCTTTCGTGCCCAAAGATGCTGAGCCTTTTTAATTTTTTGGAAAATCTCAAAGTTCTTGAGCCATTTTTAATGAAATTTGCCAAAATCAACATTTAAGAGATTTCTGCCCAGACACAGTTTCCGACGAAGTTAAATGTTCATGGACTGCAACTTCCATCAGTCCAAACCAGCATGTCAATGATCAAGGATGATGGGATTTGTAGTCCATGAACACTTGGAGAGCCACAAGTTTCCCAGGCATTCCAAATGGCCTTAACAAATTGGAAAACTGGGCCCAAACTAACAGAATGAACTTCAACAGGGGCAAATGTCGGGTTCTGCACTTAGGCAGGAAGAACCAGATGCACAGATATAAGATGGGAGATATCTGTCTCACCAGTAGTACATGTGAAAAGGATCTAGAGGTCTTAGAAGACCACAGCTTAATGTGAGTCAATAGGGTGATGCAGAAGCACAAAAGAGTAGAAGTTATTCTAGGCTACATCAACAGAAGTATAGTGTCCAGGTCAAGGGAAATAATTGAACCACTCTGTTCAGCTTTGGTTAGACCACACCTGGAATACTGTGTCCAATTCTGGGAGCCACAATTTAAGAAGGATGTTGATAAGCTGGAATGTGTGCAGAGGAGGGCAACCAAGATGATCTAGGGTATGGAAACCAAGCCTTATGAGGAGCAGTTGAAGGAGCTGGGTATGTTTAGCCTGGGAAAGAGGAGACTGAGAGGAGATAGTCATCTTCAAATATGTCAAGGGCTGTCACAGGGAAGAGGGAGCAAGCTTGTTTAATCCTGCCCTGAAGGGTAGGACACAAACCAAGGACTCCAAGTTACAAGAGATTCCAACTAAACACCAGGAAGTCCTTTCTGACAGTAAGAAGTGCTGAACAGTGGAATGGTCTCCCTTGGGAGGTTGTGGAATCTCCTTCCTTGGAGGTTTCTAAGCAGAAGTTGGGTTGCCATCTGTCATGGATGCTTTAGCTAAGATTCCTGCATGGTTGGGGCATTGTACTAGATGACCCTCAAGATCCCTTCAAACAAATTCTACCATTTTATGATGGAACTATAGGGAGATGAACCAAACTCATAGCAACAGTAGTCCAGAGAGCGGGAGCAGATACCCCAAACCTCTCTAAATAAGAATCTTATCATGTGCAAATCTGTACAGATTTAATTGATTGCTTGATCAAAGTGAATTAATCAGCTAAGGCTTCTTCGATGGATGGGTGGTGGATGAGAAGCCAACCCCCAACATTAAACTGCCGCATTCTGGTGTGACAAATTGCCCCACCCTGGGATCTATTCCTTGGTCACGCCAGTGTGTGACGATGGAATGTTGGTAAACGGCTTTTCCAGGGGTGGGAAGTTGTTGGCTACCCGGATGGTGCCCATATGTGAATTCTTTTGCTTGCTCACACATTCATTTTCTATGAGGAAATGAAGAGGGTTGGGGGGGGGTAAGTGGGTGAAAAATGGTGACTTGTTCAAATACTATTGTGGAGATCTCCCCATATGCATGGTAGCCAGACTGCTCATCTGCCTCATTAGCTCTTCGAATGCGTCAACACTCCAAATCGTCAACGTGCAAATTTCCAAATGGATTCCTTCCTTTCCCCTTCCCCCAAAACAACTACCCCCAAACTTTTCAAAATGGTACGTAGGTTTGTTTCTTCTTTTGGGGAACATCTGGCAACACCCTGCGGGACGCAAACTCTCATTTCAGCTTCGCTGCGATGGTTTCCGGCCAGAACTTCTTTCTTGAAGAGCAGTCTCCATGATGTCTCAAGGGCCCCCGATTTGGCAATCAGGATGTGAGCAGGGCTACTGAAAATTACTGACGGCGTTTAAAATAAACAAAGGAACAGCTCCCACCCAGGACCCGCTGCGGGTCCAGGCAGTACGAGAAGCCAGGCAGATTGGTCCTGTGGCTACAGGCAATGTTTCCATTACCACTCGCTGGCCTTTGAGGCCAAAATGTCTTAATAGCGTAATGAAAGAGTGGAGCGAAATGTTTCTAGGCAGAGGTCTCTTCTAAGTGGGCAGCAGAGATGATTAGAGGTTAGTAGTGCTCCGTCCCTTTTAATAATGTACTTTTCTAAGTCACGGCACCCAAAGAAGACCACACAGCGGAAAGGAACTCTGTTTGTGCATTCAGGACACCCACTCTAGAAGCCCCAGAACAAGAAGGGCATGTTCATTGCAGACACTCGTGTCTGTGGCTGGCAGACGGTGTCACTCTATTCAATCAATCCGATCGGTTTCCTTACCATCTTTCCCTCCTTCTGGCTCAAGGTGACCCCACCTAGCATGTTAACATGTCCTTGTGCAGACCCTCCAAGTGTCCCTACTTTCCAGGGACAGTCCAGGTTTACAGAAGGTGTCCTGGTTTCTCATTTGATCCTGGAATGCCCTGCTTTTTCTTAAAAGGTAAAGGTAAAGGGACCCCTGACCATTAGGTCCAGTCGCGGATGACTCTGGGGTTGCAGCGCTCATCTTGCTTTACTGGCTGAGGAAACCGGTGTACAGCTTCCAGGTCATGTGGCCAGCATGACTAAGCCGCTTCTGGCAAACCAGAGCAGAGCACGGAAATGCCGTTTACCTTCCCTCTGGAGTGGTACCTATTTATCTACTTGCACTTTGATGTGCTTTCGAACTGCTAGGTGGGCAGGAGAGCAGGGGCCAAGCAACGGGAGCTCACCCCGTCACGGGGATTCGAACCGCCAACCTTCTTATCGGCAAGTCCAAGGCTCAGTGGTTTAACACACAGCGCCACCCGCGTCCCTCTGCTTTTCCTTAGGATGTCCCTATTTACCAGATGGATAGGGTTGACATCAGGAAGTCCCTATTTTCATTGGAGAAATGTTGGAGGATATGGATCTATGTGAACCCTGAGCCAAGGAGATAAGCAACTATACAACCTTTAGGAGAAATCTGAAGGCAGCCCTGTATAGGGAAGGTTTTGGGTTTTTTTAATGCTTAATGTGTTGTTATGTTTCTATATATGTTGGGAGCTACCCAGAGTGGCTCCAGCAACCCAGTCAGATGGGTGATGTATTATTATTATTATTATTATTATTATTATTATTATTATTATTATTATTAAGGCCATCCCTATTTTCATCTGAGAAATATTGGAAGATATGCTTGTGGAGTTCAAATGGTTAGCATGTCTTATAAAATTACATCATATATATATGACCCAAGGGATCCAAGATGGCTAACACAAATTAAAATGACACAGATAAAATGCAGGAAGGCTTTAAAGCATGTCAGGGATAATCGCTGAAATGTAATTTAAACAATATAAAAACAAGATCTGCTAAAATAACAGCTCGTTAAAGCAGCACAGCCTAGAATCATAGAATCCTAGAGTTGGAAGAGACCACAAGGGTCATCAAGTCCAACCCCCTGCCAAGCAGGAAACACCATCAGAGCACTCCTGACATATGGTTGTCAAGCCTTTGCTTAAAGACCTCCAAAGAAGGAGACTCCACCACACTCCTTGGCAGCAAATTCCACTGTCGAACAGCTCTTACTGTCAGGAAGTTCTTCCTAATGTTTAGGTGGAATCTTCTTTCCTGCAGTTTGGACCCATTGCTCCGTGTCCGCTTCTCTGGAGCAGCAGAAAACAACCTTTCTCCCTCCTCTATGTGACATCCTTTTATATATTTGAACATGGCTATCATATCACCCCTTAACCTCCTCTTCTCCAGGCTAAACATGCCCAGCTCCCTTAGCCGTTCCTCATAAGGCATCGTTTCCAGGCCTTTGACCATTTTGGTTGCCCTCCTCTGGACACGTTCCAGTTTGTCAGTGTCCTTCTTGAACTGTGGTGCCCAGAACTGGACACAGTACTCCAGGTGAGGTCTGACCAGAGCAGAATACAGTGGCACTATTACTTCCCTTGATCTAGATGCTAGCAGTACAGTGGTACCTTGGGTTAAGAACTTAATTCATTCTGGAGGTCTGTTCTTAACCTGAAGCACCACTTTAGCTAATGGGGCCTCCTGCTGCTGCCGTGCCACCGTCACACGATTTCTGTTCTCATCCTGAAGCAAAGTTCTTAACCTGAGGTACTATTTCTGGGTTAGCGGAGTCTGTAACCTGAAGCGTATGTAACCTGAGGTACCACTGTATTTAAAAGCCCTTCCCATAAAAATATATAACAGCCAGTCCCAAAAAGCCCACCAGAATACAACAGTCTTCACCTGCCAGGGAAAGACAGCAAGGAGTGAGCTGGTCTGTCTTCTCTAGAGAAGGAGTTCTAGAGTCTGGGAGCAGCTACCAAGAAGCGCTTCTTCTGCATCCCCACCAAGGGGGCCTGTGAGGCATTCTTGAGTTAAGGGCAGGGGCAGAGGAAGGGGGTGCGGTGGGGGTGGTCCGCCCCGGGTGTCATCACTGAGGGGGGTGACGTTTGGCACACCGCACGCCTGTGACTCCCATGACTACCCTGAGCCAGCGGGGGAAGGGGCAGAGCTGTGCCGGCTTGCCGCCGGCCTTCCCCCCTTCCCCCTTCATTTTGACAACTCGGGGGAGGATTGGGAGTTGCAGGTGGGCAGCGCACTTTTGCCCCCCTCCCGGGCTGCTTCTGGGGGGGGGGGCCTCCCTGTCGGGATTCACAGAATGCTGTGTGAGATAGTAAGCCTGCAGGCTTGAGTTTGCTAACCGATGCAACTGGCTGGTGCAATCAGCCTGCAATACTTTCTATGGAAGTGCTGAGTCAGAAAGACTCAGCAGTAATGTGCTGTCAGTTGATTGGCTGTCATCGGTTTCAAAGGGAAACCTGTAAATGTGGTGGTGCAGAAAAGTGTGGTCAGAGAGAGAGAGAGAGAGAGGTAGAAAGGTCTTCCTGTTTGCCTTAAGGTGCAGCCAGGTACTCTGTTTGACTGTATGAACTGCTTGTGTATTATTGTAGCCTGTAAAGGTAAAGGGACCCCTGACCGTTAGGTCCAATCACAGAAGACTCTGGGGTTGCTGCGCTCATCTTGCTTTACTGGCCGAGGGAGCCGGCGTACAGCTTCCAGGTCATGTGGCCAGCATGACTAAGCCGCTTCTGGCGAACCAGAGCAGCGCACGGAAACGCCGTTTACCTTCCCGCCAGAGCGGTACCTATTTATCAACTTGCACTTTGAGGTGCTTTTGAACTGCAAGGTTGGCAGGAGCTGGGACCGAGCAACGGGAGCTCACCCCGTCGCGGGGATTCGAACCGCTGACCTTCTGATCGGCAAGTCCTAGGCTCTGTGGTTTAACCCACAGCGCCACCCGCGTCCCATTATAGCCTGTAGATTTTTGTATATATAGCTCACAATAAATATACTGCACTGAAGAACCTAGAACTCTGAGCATTTCTGCTAAAGCGCCAAGAAGAATTTGCAACACTCCCCTCAGCCAGTGGCGCAGCTTCATGCTCCGGCACGGGGGCGTGGTGAGCAGGCGGGGCTGGCATGCGTCCTGGGGGCGGGGCGCCCAGTGCAGGCAGGGGGACAGCCACGATGGAACCCCACCGGGTGCCCTTTAAACTTTGCCTGTGCACCAGGGCGAATGCTGACCAGTGACACAGCAGTACACTTATCAGGTTCACATCTCCAAAGACCTTTTAGCAAGGATACGCTAGACCCCTTCTCCTCGCTTAATTTCCCCCTCTGTGCAGAATTTTAAATTTATTAGATCATTCAATGGAGGATCATTCAACCACGCGAACTGCTAGTAGAGGTTGGAAGTGAGGGGTTCCAGGCACAGATTGTCTACTGCCATGAGAAATAGGTATTTGTTATTGGAGGTAAGCTTTTGCCAGTCTGATGCCCTCCTGATCTTGCTGGACCACAACTCCCATCATCCCTAGCTGGCATGACCAGAGGTCAGGGATGATGGGAGTTGTAGTCCAACAACATGTGAGGACCCATTTCAAAATCCAGTGGTACCTCGGGTTAAGAACTTAATTCATTCTGGAGGTCCGTTCTTAACCTGAAACTGTTCTTAACCTGAAGCACCACTTTAGCTAATGGGGCCTCCCGCTGCTGCCACGCAATTTCTGTTCTCATCCTGAAGCAAATTTCTTAACCTGAGGTACTATTTCTGGGCTAGCGGAGTCTGTAACCTGAAGCATCCATAACCTGAAGCATATGTAACCCAAGGTACCACTGTAAATTAAAACAATTCTTTTAAAAGATATTTAAAAAGACTCTTCTTAAAAACCCAAAAACTCCCTTAAAAGAATCAAGTTATTATGATCTAAGAAAGTCTTTAAAATAATCCTTCCAAAAGAATTTAAAAATTATAAAGTAGCACCTTAGAGACCAACTGAGTAGTTTTAGGTATAAGCTTTCGTGTGCATGCACACTTCTTCAGATACAATGAAACAGAAGTCATCAGACCCTTATATATAATGAGAAAGAGGGGAGGGAATGGGTGATTGGCTAATCGGTTTGAGGACCCATGTTTAAGGATGATTTTAGAGCATGCCTTATACCAGGCCAAAGTGTTTCGCCCATCTGGCCTGGCATTACTCTATTCTTTCCCAATTATCAGGGTCTTTCCAGGGTCCCAGATGTGGAAAAGTCCTTCCCACCACCTCCTGCCCGGTTCTTTTAACTGGAGATAGAGGCAGGCAAGAGATGAGCTCTTCCACTGAGCTGTACTTCCACAATGAATGGATGAATATGCCAATTCTAGTTTCTCTTGGATTCTCGTTTTTCCAGTTCTCCACATTTCCACGTCACTGAATTTTTATTTTTAAACCCTCACCAAAATTCATTAATCTTTCAGTGCAAATTTATCCTAATAGACGCATTATGTATGCAATTTGCACACACATCATTTGCAAAGCAATTTTCACCAACGTAATGCGTTTAGGGGTGTGATTTCCCCGCGTGTCTGAATGTATATCCACGTTATGGTTTGCACATTTATTTTTTAATACAGGTAACTTCCTTGGCTGGAGAGCTGCCTTGCAAAATTCAAAGAGCTGCAAACTTTGAAGAGCTTTTGTCCGCGTCCTGTTTCAGAAAATGTGAATTAAGTAAGCTCTCCTTCAAATGCAAACTGAATCTGACCTCTCCCCTGTCCCTTAGCTCCCTCCCTTTAAAGAAAGACCAAGCTGGGCATGTTTTGGTGTTTCTCTGTCAGCATTGACCTTCCTTTCTTCCATGGAATCCCTAAAATTTCTGAGATCCTGGCTGAAGGCTGCTATTCCAAGCCCCCTTGCCTGTTTGACGTCCCACCTTTGTCCTGCTTCACCACCTCTGACTTCAGTCCTTGTTTTACAGCCGACCTCTCTCAGTATTAATAGGAAATCCAGTGGTGTAATTATTTTCCACATTAGCAGTTGGTCTGCAATCCCATCTGGATAGGATTTGACTCCATTCTCCACCAGGAGAAAGGAGGGGGGGTGAAAATAGAAACCCCAAAGTACTCCCAGTTGTTTGAAAATCCAAACCTGCTGTCCAGAACTAGACTGCAGCTCTCTCTCTCTCTCCCTCCCCTTCCTTTCTGAAAAACCCAAAGTCATAAGAACATATTTGCTGCCAGGTTGGGTCGGGTCAATAATCCATCAAACCTAGAACTAATTTGCAGAGTTGCCAACCTCGGAATCGAACACCATCTGGAGCAGCAGGGGAAATGAGCAGCCGGTATCAGGTTCAGTAGTTGTACAAAAATAAAAAGGTAAAGGGACCCCTGACCATTAGGTCCAGTCGTGGCTGACTCTGGGGTTGGGGCACTCATCTCGCTTTATTGGCCGAGGGAGCCGGCATACAGCTTCCGGGTCATGTGGCCAGCATGACTAAGCCGCTTCTGGTGAACCAGAGCAGCACACGGAAACGCCTTTTACCTTCCTGCCGGAGTGGTACCTATTGATCTACTTGCACTTTGACATCCTTTCAAACTGCTAGGTTGGCAGGAGCAGGGACCGAGCAACGGGAGCTCACCCCGTCGCGGGGATTCGAACCGCCGTCCTTTTGATCGGCAAGTCCTAGGCTCTGTGGTTTAACCCACAGCGCCACCCTCTGTACAGGAATAGCATCATGTTATAAGCATTGTGGACTTTGCAGATGGTCCCCTTCTTGATCTGTTACTTGCAGTCTCTCGGATCGCCCAAAAGATAGATTCTTAATTGTTCCAGCCACCCATCATATGCCTAGGACCTCAGAGTCCTACTGGGCCAGACCAAAGAGCCATTCATTCTGCCATCTTGCTTCCCACAATGACCTTCCTTGGGGAGCCCAAGCTGTAAATGGGGCTCAAGTCCTCTCCCTGCTGTTGCAAACCAGCAAATGGTCTTTCTTGCCCCTGAGCCAGAGACTCTCACTTGCCACCTTGAGCTCCTTGGAGGAAAAGGCAGAATATAAATGAATTAATTAATAATATTTTTTAAAAAACAACAACAACATGCGCCATCTCAGCTTCAGAATCACCCCTTTTTGTCCAATTAAGGCTCCCATAGCTCTTCTGTTCCGATTCCTATTAATGGAATAAAGATGGCACATTTCGCCTGTAGCATCCCTCTTCGCCTGCCTCGCTTGCAGAGCACAGCCCACTTTGCCAATTTTACATTTTTCTTCCCTCCTCCTCCCCCCGCCCCACGCTCCTTCCATCCCATCGCAATGTCACTGTTTCTCATTAAAGGGGACCCTGGGTAGTTTCATCTTTGCGAACATCACATTCCGCTCGCAGTTAATAGGTTCCAGTAGGGGAGGGGAAAAAGACTGTCCAGAATCAAACTGGCAGAAGGAGGGAGAGACAGACAGACAGACAGACAGACAGACAGACAGCACATCGGACGGAGCAAAAGAGGAGCTGGTTTGGGAGGGCCTCTGGGGCAATGAGGTCTGAAAAATGACAAGCACCATTGGGCAAATAATAAACTGGGTTTATAAGCGGAGCCCGAGAGGATGGAAGCCAGTGTTTGTTCACAAGGAAGATGACTGATAACAATAACAACAACAACAACAATTTATTATTTATACCCCGCCCATCTGGCTGGGCTTCCCCAGCCACTCTGGGCGGCTTCCAACAAAATATTAAAATACCGTCATACATCAAACATTAAAAGCTTCCCTAAAGAGGGCTGCCTTCAGATGTCTTCTAAAAGTCCGGTAGTTGTTGTTCTCTTTGACATCTGGTGGGAGGGCGTTCCACAGGGCGGGCGCCACTACCGAGAAGGCCCTCTCCCTAGTTCCCTGTAACCTCGATTCTCGCATGGAGGGAACCGCCAGAAGGCCCTCAGAGATGGATCTCAGTGTCCGGGCAGAACGATGGGGGTGGAGACGCTCCTTCAGGTATACTGGGCCGAGGCCGTTTAGGGCCCTAAAGCTCATCACCAACATTTTGAATTGTGCTCGGAAACATACTGGAAGCCAATGCAGGTCTCTCAGGACCACTGTTATGTGGTCTCAGTGGCCATTCCCAGTCACCAGTCTAGGTGCCACATTCTGGATTAATTGTAGTCACCTTCAAAGGTAGCCCCACGTAGAACACATTGCAGTAGTCCAAGCAGGAGATAACCAGAGCATGCACCACTCTGGCCAGACAGTCTGCGGGCAGGGAGGGTCTCATCCTGCGTACCAGATGGAGCTGGTAGTCAGATGCCCTAGACAAAGAATTGACCTGCGTCTCCATGGACAGCTGTGAGTCCAAAATGACTCCCAGGCTGCGCACCTGGTCCTTCAGGGGCACAGTTACCCCATTCAGGACCAGGGAGTCCTCCACACCTGCCCGCCCCCTGTCCCCCAAGAACAGTACTTCTGTCTTGTCAGGATTCAACCTCAATCCGTTAGCTGCCATCCATCCTCCAACCGCCTCCAGACACTCACACAGGGCCTTCACTGCGCTCACTGGTTCCGATTTAAAAGAGAGGCGGACCTGGGTAGACAGCTTCTTATGTTCCTCAGGCTTTCTAGGTGGCAGGGAATAACTCTTACAGATCAGCTGGTTTGATATTCAGGCAGGCTAATATCGTGGCCTAGATGTCCTGCTTGATGACCATATATCTGCCCATCAGGTTTTCATTCAGAGCAGAGCAATTGTGGTAGAATGGGTAAAGCACTATGGAGGTTGACACTTAGAAGCCTGATAGTAACTTGCTTGGATAATTTGATCTGTGTGAATCAAAGCAGAAAGCCTTTCAGGCTAACCTCCATCTTTTCTGGATCAGTCACCAGCTTACAAGGAAATGCATCTGATGAAACACAATCCCACTTCTGACACCAATGTTGTTGTTTAGTCGTTTAGTCATGTTCGACTCTTCGTGACCCCATGGACCAGAGCACGCCAGGCACTCCTGTCTTCCACTGCCTCCCGCAGTTTGGTCAAACTCATGCTGGTAGCTTCAAGAACACTGTCCAACCATCTCGCCCTCTGTTGTCCCCTTCTCCTTGTGCCCTTCATCTTTCCCAACATCAGGGTCTTTTCCAGGGAGTCTTCTCTTCTCATGAGGTGGCCAAAGTATTGGAGCCTCAGCTTCAGGATCTGTCCTTCCAGTGAGCACTCAGGGCTGATTTCCTTCAGAATGGAGAGGTTTGATCTTCTTGCAGTCCATGGGACTCTCAAGAGTCTCCTCCCAGCACCAGAATTCAAAGGCATCAATTCTTCAGCGATCAGCCTTCTTTATGGTCCAGCTTTCACTTCCATACATCAGTAGTGGGAAAACCATAGCTTTAATTATACGGACCTTTGTTGGCAAGGTGATGTCTCTGCTTTTTAAGATGCTGTCCAATGTTACACACACCCTAATTTTCAGAGTTGTGTAAAAGCACAGCATGAGCCCAGGTGTTGTTTCCTATGGAATGAGGTCACTGGAGACTTACCAGCATGCTGTGATTTATAGTTTATTTACACTTACGTATGTACAGGTTGCACCTAGGTGGAGTTTCACAGCACAGGCACCTTAAAATCCCCCAGAGCTCCATTCATCTCTCTGCTCCGCCGCCTGCAGTCTCGTATCAGTCTGACCCCCCAGCTGCAACTCTTCAAGCCGCTTCTTTCTTTGTTCACAGCTTAGAGAGACCATTGTACATTATTAGCACATTAAAGTGATTAAAACTAGCACATTGCACAGCTGGTGAGGAGGAAAGGAAAAGGTTAGCCCTCTTCTTACAGATGATTCCAGATAGAAAACCATCCCCAGAACCAGGGAAGGGACTTGCGCATTCAGCCAGAGCTACTGAGATCATCTCTGCCAGCACTACTGGTTCGACCTCACTGTTGCGATCAGCACCAGGGCAGGAAGGGACCCTTGAGGTTATCCAGCTCAACCCACAATCCTGTTGCAATATTTTGAAAGGCTAGGCGGGGGAGGAACAGTTAACGGCAAGACCCATCTGCTAAGTAAAGAAGCATGGCTCTTTGACATTATAAGCACAGTGAACTAGCAGTTTCTGAATGAAAAGGCCGCTCACATCATTGAGTTTCACTGCTTCACGTTTCACTTCCTAGACACCATAGTGCTCAAACTGCTTTGCTGTTTCTTGTGCATTCGTCCAGGAAGCTGTTGTGTTGTGGCTGCTCGCTTCGATACCCTCCTCCACAAAACCTGCAGAGCCTGTGGCCGCAAATTGCCATTCACATCCATAAAGAAGGCTCTTGACACATAATTATGGCAGAAAATGTTCTATTTCTTAAACTATAACTTATGGGATGTGCAAACAAACCCCAAATTAATCAGAATTAGCAAAATAAAAGAATAGTCAGAATTTCTTTAATGACAGCGTGCTCTATTTCAGGGTGAGCTCCCATTGCTCAGTCCCTGCTCCTGCCCACCTAGCAGTTTGAAAGCATGTCAAAGTGCAAGTAGATAAATACGTACTGCTCCGGCGGGAAGGTAAACGGCGTTTCCATGCGCTGCTCCGGTTTGCCAGAAGCGGCTTAGTCATGCTGGCCACATGACCCGAAAGCTGTACACCGGCTCCCTCAGCCAATAAAGTGAGATGAGCGCCGCAACCCCAGAGTCGGTCACGACTGGACCTAATGGTCAGGGGTCCCTTTACCTTTGCCTTTATGGGATGTGCAAACAAACCCCAAATCAATCAGAATTAGCAAAATAAAAGAATAGTCAGGAATTTCTTTAATGACGGTGGGATCCACTTCCTCCTGTCTCCTAGGAATGTTTACAGGCACCCCCTGCAAAGTATTGTGAGGAAATTCCTTGGCATATGACCAAAGAGTGTCTTTAACCCTGGAAACTGGCCACCGATTGAGATCAGGCCCCTTCACCTTACTCATTTCAGCGCCTGATAAAAGAATTTTGTTTAGACAAGCCTATCCAGATGTTTCTAAAGTTGATGTGTTTTCAGCCTGTTGCTATACTAACTTAGCAAAAGACTTAAAATTTTGCTGCTAATTCCTCTTATCGAATCTTGTATGGTTCACCTTTTTTTGTAAACAGTGTTGACGTCAGTGCTTTTTTTCTAAAAAAAAATGTTCTGGGGTACTCTCATTTTGACTCAAGAGAATCACCATTTTATAGTTCAAATGGGTGGTGGTAGGGAATACAGTAAATGGACAAAAGTACAAAGATTCAAAAAATGTTTAGGGGTATGCGTACCCCTGTGCCCCTCCCCAGAAAAAAAGCACTGATTGACGTGTTTGGTCCCCCCCCCCCACAAAATCAAGTGGTGCATAAATTTTATGAAATTAAGTAATTAACCCAAATATGCCTCAGAGATTTACCCAACCCTTTCTTGTTGTTTGTTGTTTAGTCGTGTCCGACTCTTCGTGACCCCCTGGACCAGAGCACGCCAGGCACTCCTGTCTTCCACTGCCTCCCGCAGTTTGGTCAAACTCATGCTGGTAGCTTCAAGAACACTGTCCCACCATCTCGTCCTCTGTCGTCCCCTTCTCCTTGTGCCCTCCATCTTTCCCAACATCAGGGTCTTTTCCAGGGAGTCTTCTCTTCTCATGAGGTGGCCAAAGTATTGGAGCCTCAGCTTCAGGATCTGTCCTTCCAGTGAGCACTCAGGGCTGATTTCCAGAATAGAGAGGTTTGGTCTTCTTGCAGTCCATGGGACTCTCAAGAGTCTCCTCCAGCACCAGAATTCAAAGGCATCAATTCTTTGGTGATCAGCCTTCTTTATGGTCCAGCTCTCACTTCCATACATCACTACTGGGAAAACCATAGCTTTAACTATACAGACCTTTGTTGGCAAGGTGATGTCTCTGCTTTTTAAGATGCTGTCCAGGTTTGTCATTGCCCTTCTCCCAAGAAGCAGGCGTCCTTTAATTTCATGACTGCTGTCACCATCTGCAGTGATCATGGAGCCCAAGAAAGTAAAATCTCTTACTGCCTCCATTTCTTCCCCTTCTATTTGCCAGGAGGTGATGGGACCAGTGGCCATGATCTTCGTTTTTTTGATGTTGAGCTTCAGACCATATTTTGCGCTCTCCTCTTTCACCCTCAATAAAAGGTTCTTTAATTCCTCCTCACTTTCTGCCATCAAGGTTGTGTCATCTGCATATCTGAGGTTGTTGATATTTCTTCGGACAATCTTAATTCCGGCTTGGGATTCATCCAGCCCTGCCTTTCGCATGATGAATTCTGCATATAAGTTAAATAAGCAGGGAGACAATATACAACCTTGTCGTATTCCTTTTCCAATTTTGAACCTATCAGTTGTTCCATGTCCAGTTCTAACTGTAGCTTCTTGTCCCACATAGAGATTTACCTAACCCTTTCTCTTTTTCTTTCCCGGACTAAAAGCCCATTAAATCAAATCGGGAGGGGAACGCCACTCCAAAAGAATTCCCAAACGTGTGAAGTGGGAGGAAAAGAGGAGGCCAATTGGGGGCTGCCCCCCCAAAAAATTCCCCCAACAGGCAATTAGCAAGCCCCCCCTCCCCACTGAAAAGGCAGGCAGGGATGGAGTGAGGCATAACAAAATAGAGTGGCAGGTTTCAGGCAGCGCCAATTTATAAGGTCTGAACATCTCCTCTTCCTGATTGGCCAGCTGACCATGCTGTGCCCACCCCCAGCTCCACCCCTGGGTAAGACCACAAGTCTCTACCTCTCTTTCAAATCAGAACCAGTGAAGGCAGCGAAGGTCCTGTGTGAGTGCCTGGAGGCGGTTGGAGGATGGATGGCAGCTAATGGATTGAGGTTGAATCCTGACAAGACAGAAGTACTGCTCTTGGGGGACAGGGGGCGGGCTGGTGTGGAGGACTCCCTGGTCCTGATGGGGTAACTGTGCCCCTGAAGGACCAGGTGCGCAGCCTGGGAGTCATTTTGGACTCAAAGCTGTCCATGGAGGCGCAGGTCAATTCTGTATCCAGGGCAGCTGTTTATCAACTCCATCTGGTACGTAGGCTGAGACCCTATCTGCCTACGGACTGCCTCGCCAGAGTGGTGCATGCTCTGGTTATCTCCCGCTTGGACTACTGCAATGCGCTCTACATGGGGCTACCTTTGAAGGTGACCCGGAAACTAGAACTAATCCAGAATGCGGCAGCTAGACTGGTGACTGGGGGTGGTCGCCGAGACCACATAACACCGGTCTTGAAAGACCTACATTGGCTCCCAATACGTTTCCGAGCACAATTCAAAGTGTTGGTGCTGACCTTTAAAGCCCTAAATGGCCTCAGCCCAGTATACCTGAAGGAGCATCTCCACCCCCATCTTTCTGCCCGGACACTGAGATCCAGCTCCGAGAGCCTTCTGGCAGTTCCCTCACTGCAAGAAGCCAAGTTACAGGGAATCAGGCAGAGGGCCTTCTCAGTAGTGGCACCCGCCCTGTGGAACGCCCTCCCACCAGATGTCAAAGAGAAGAACAACTACCATACTTTTAGAAGACATCTGAAGGCAGCCCTCTTTAGGGGAGCTTTTAATGTTGAATAGGTTATTGTATTTTAATATTCTGTTGGAAGCCACCCAGAGTGGCTGCGGAAACCCAGCCAGATGGCTGGGGTATAAATTATTATTATTATTATTATTATTATTATTATTATTATTATTTTCTGGGGGAAGGCAGAGTGTGGCCAAATCAAGTCCCCCCACACATCAAGGATGAGAGTGGCCATCTCAGGGTTACCTAGTTTTCCTTCAAAATATTTAGGGTGCTGGATCACAACATTATTTCATGCCTAATTTTTTTATTTTTATTTTGAAGGAAGGCATAAGGGAAAACAGAACAATGGAAGCAATTTCAACACAGCCTTAATTAGGACACTAAGTACTCATTTAGAACAGGATACCTGGACGTTTTCCAAGAGTTGCAGCTGGGCTCCTTGAGTGTGTTAACATTTAAGCGGCTTTAACATCTTTGCTTTCCCCCAAGGAACTCTGGGAAGTGTAGTTCCCTGAGAACGCATTGCAGTTCCATGTGTGCAAGATGCCATCTTTATCCTCTTCCACAGCTGATCCAGGGTTATTATCTCCCACCAGCTCTGCATTTGCAATTGCCATTATGGACTAGAGCATAGGTTGGCAAACTAAGGCCCGGGGGCCGGATCTGGCCCAATCGCTCTCTCAATCCGGCCAGCAGACGGTCCGGAAATCAGTGTGTTTTTACATGAGTAGAATGTGTCCTTTTATTTAAAATGCATCTCTGGGTTATTTGTGGGGCCTGCCTGGCGTTTTTACATGAGTAGAATGTGTCTAATAATAATAATAATAATAATAATAATAATAATAATAATAATAATAATAAAAACAACTTTTATTTATATCCCGCCCTCCCTGACCAAAGTCAGGCTCAGGGCAGCTAACATCAAATATATAACACTGGTATAAAATCAAACAATAATTAAATTACCTCCTAAAAATGCATCTCTAGCTTATTTGTGGGGCCTGCCTGGTGTTTTTACATGAGTAGAATGTGTGCTTTTATTTAAAATTCATCTCTGGGTGGGGCATAGGAATTCATTCATATATTTTTCGCAAAATATAGTCCGGCCCCCACAAGGTCTGAGGGACAGTGGACCAGCCCCCTGCTGAAAAACTTTGCTGACCCCTGGGCTAGAGTCCTTTCTGGGGTCTCCATGTGTCCTGCTCCACAGACAACAGTCCTCTAATGGAGGGTCAGTTGGAGAATACAGAGTCCTCTCTCTGAAGGATTGACCAGTCTGAGTCTGGTTCCAATATAAAGAATATTTCCTTGAGGGAAATTGAAAATTTGATGCAAAGCCTACTTTTGAGTGTTGTGGTCCCCTGACCATAGATTCCATGGGACTTATTCCCAAATAAATTGTTGTTGTTGGCACCCGTCTGTCTCAGGAGACAATGGAGGAATGCACTTTTGGAAGGTGAAGTCAAACTGTTGGAAGGTTGTGACATTAGAGGCCGACATGAGAGAGGCATGTTTGGTTGCAGCGGGGGCAGATGAAGGCGTCTAGTTGTGCTGATGCAGCATGGCGTTTCTAAATAACTTTAATGGACTAATATTAGATCTCCTTTGGGAAGCAGGGTGGCATATAATATGAATGAATAATGTTAAGTTGTGGGTGAACATATCAGACGACAGCGATTCTTCAAACAGCTCTTGTTTATTCAGAGGCCAGAACAGAACTGAACTGAAGGGTTCAGTCAGCCTGCTTATATAGAGCTCCAGTACAACGTAACTGTATCAACTTTCTAAAACTATCCAATCACTGAACATCACTTTCAATCCCTTATTTGCATAACTATCTACAGTATCCCCCTGCTGGCCCAGGGTGAGAACTTCAGTACATAACAAATAAAACCACTTAGAAGTAGCTCAGTTGGTAAACCATGAGACTTTTAATCCCAGGGTTCGAGTGCCACGTTGGGTGAAAGGTTCCTGCATTGCAGGGGGCTGGAGCTTCCTGCACTCAGTCGGAAGCTGCGGAAGCCACGTCAGACATTCGGCTTCCGAAAAACGTTTGCAAACCGGTCCACTCACTTCTGCGTTTGTGGCCAGTTTGTTTGGGAGCCAAGCTGTTCGACAACCGAGGTACCGCTGTATAAATGATACGAAATAAACTGAAACAAACCAATAAATAAATAAATAAAACAGCAGCCTTTATTCCCCCCCCCCATTTATTTTTTATTTATTAAAGATTTTGTTGATTTACAAAAGTGTGTGCAATGTCTCTCTCTCTCGTATTTCCCCCCCCCCATGTAACATTTTTACAAATCAGTTTCATTTGTTGAGACATTAGGAAGAAAAGGGGAAAAGAGGTGATGGGGGGAAGATGGGGGGGTTCGGGTCGGGTGGCGATGTTTCTATTTTACTTACTATATGTAGGGTTTGGTGTCAGTGCTGTTTGTGCAGCTTCTCTGCTGTTCACTTGTGTTCCTTTGGTGGTGAGAGAGGTTGGGGTTGGCCTGGGGTGTGGTTGTTCATTTGTGGTTGGCTGTGGTGGTCTTTGTTTTCGTGTGTGAGTGGGGTGGGTGGGTGTTTTGGACCAGGTTAGCCATATTGATTTGTATGCTGTTGGTGGATTTTTGTCATTGTCTTGCTGGGCTGTGTATGTGATAAAGGGGAACCAAACCGGGGTGAAGGCGTCTTCTTCTATTTGTCCCTGTGTCAGTTTCAGTTTATTGGTTAATTTTTCTAGTAGGGCTGTTTCCCATGCTATTTGCTACCATTGGTCCATGCTTACTCCTGACAGGTCTCTCCAGTGTCTGGTTATGATGTTTCTGGCTGCTAAAAGTAGGTGGGTTATGAGTTCTTTGTGGTGTAAGTGGGCATTATTGTCTTGGAAGCTTGGTAAGGCCAATTCTGGGGTGGTTTCTAATACTTGCTTGGTTAGTTTACTTATTTCTCATATGGCTATTGTCCAGAATAGTTGGATTTTGGGGGCACTCCCACCACATGAAATAGCAGCTTTTCTGGACTATATAATTTATTCGATACTTACCAAAGGAGTGGAGGGAAGTCCAAGGCTCAGTTGAGACTAACTCAGTTGTGTATTTTATTTATGATTTGTGAAGTGGATATAATTTGTATAAGGTATGTGGTGGATTTTTTGTTTATGTTTTTCCTGGATATATGTGCAAATATGAATAAAAATTTATAAAAGCAAAAAAAAAGAAATAGCAGCTTTTCTGAGCCTGAGGCTTTTCAGACCTTGGGGACTACAAATCCCATCAGCCTCGGTCAATAAAAGGTTGTGCTAGCTGAGCCTGATGGGATTTGTATTCCGGAGTACCAGGCTGGCTGTGAACATCATTTGGCCTGCAAGCTGGAACTCTGATTCAAGCCAGGAGGCAGTTTTCCCCCCACAAAAAGCTCCTGGGTGCAAACTGATGTGGGCAGCTCTTAGCTGACATCAGGACAACATCTTCCTGCAATTAAGCAAGGAACCTCAATTACTCAATCGCTGACGAACCCACCACCTGCTGCCGTTTCTTCTGCGCCTGATTTACAAGGCGGCAACAGCGCCAGCATCTGTTCCTGCTGGGGAGATACGAGTCTCCAGGTGCTACAAAATGAATCGCAGAAATTGAAACCAAACAAGGAGTGCTGAGCTGGCCCTCGCCAAACCCGCGTATACCGAGTGGCAGGGACAACTTGTCCATCACATTGAGTGCGGCGGGTTTCATGAGGTTTGGCTTTCGGCGCAGACGGTGCTCTATCAATAGGGCCTGCCTCAAAGGAATTAGGCTTAGGAGCAGCAAATTTGCTGTAATTTCTCTTTCGGAAATCGAAAAGGTGGGACAAAACTCACCCAAAACATTTCAATATAAAATTGTCTTCAGCTGGGGATGAAGAAAAGTCTCTTCTCTGCTCCAAATATGTATAGTTTCTCCCCCCCCCCTTTTCAACTGATTTTTAATTTCAAGTAACGAAACAAACCCATGCAAGGAATACAAATCTTAGCAGTTGTCCAAGAAGAAATAAAAATAGCAGCTGATGATTGGAATTATTATTATTATTATTATTATTATTATTATTATTATTATTATTATTATTCAGCCCATCTGGCTGGGTTGCCCCAGCCACTCTGTGCAACTTCCAGCAAAATATGGAAACACAATAAAACATCAAACATTAAAAACTTCCCTATGCAGGGCTGCTCTGACCAAACTGCAGGAGGCAGTGGAAGACAGGAGTGCCTGACATGCTCTGGTCCATGGGGTCACGAAGAGTCGGACACGACTAAACAACTAAACAACAACAAATGCAGGGCTGCCTTCAGGTGTCTTGTAAAAGTTGTGTAGTTGTTAATCTCCTTGACATCTGATGGGAGGGCATTGCACAGGGCGGGTGCCACCACCAAGAAGGCCCTCTGCCTGGTTCCAATAAATTTATAGTTTTTACAGTTTATTTAAAACATAGCAATAAATTCTTCAATCCCTTATATGCCCAGCTGTCCTTTGTCAACAACAAATTGACACTGCTTTTTGTGCTGAATGCATGCTATATGATCATTTATGGCCCCAATAGGTATCTAAAGCTATTTGCACATGTTGCCTGCCATACAACCAGTCCATGCTGAATGTAGGCACCCTATATATTTGTTGTTTAGTCGTTCAGTCGTGTCCGCCTCTTCGTGACCCCCTGGACCAGAGCACGCCAGGCACTCCTGTCTTCCACTGCCTCCTGCAGTTTGGTCAAACTCAGGCTGGTAGCTTCAAGAACACTGTCCCACCATCTCGTCCTCTGTCGCTCCTTCTTCTTGTGCCCTCCATCTTTCCCAGCATCAGGGTCTCTTCCAGGGAGTCTTCTCTTCTCATGAGGTGGCCAATGTATTGGAGCCTCAGCTTCAGGATCTGCCCTTCCAGTGAGCACTCAGGGCTGATTTCCTTCAGAATGGAGAGGTTGGATCTTCTTGCAGTCCATGGGACTCTCAAGAGTCTCCTCCAGCACCAGAATTCAAAAGCATCAATTCTTCGGCGATCAGCCTTCTTCATGGTCCAGCTCTCACTTCCATACATCACTACTGGGAAAACCATAGCTTGAACTATACGGACCTTGGTTCGCATATATAGAAATGAGCAAACCAGTGATATTTTAGGGAGCCAGCTAGCAGGCAGGGCCCATTACTTACATCATAAGAGCATACACAACACAAAACACTGTTGCTGTATGTAGGTTTTATTTTATTTTATTTTGTGTTTTGAAGATGTACATCCAGGTTTTTCCCCCCTTTAAATTTTTTGGGGGGTCCCCAAGAGAGTGGGGCCCTAAGCTATAGCTTGTTTAGCTTATACGTAAATCCGGCACTGAATGGGCCTCTGACCCGCCACTGTGAGACCAGGATGACGGACTGGATGGGCCATTGGCAAAACCTCACAATGGTGTGAGCAAGACACAAGCAAGGACGAATACTGCATGGGGCTTCCTGCAGAGGCTCCTGGGTTTCCTTCTGCAGAACGTTTCCTTTCCCACTCTGGGCTTGTAGGACACAGATGGGGTCAGGGAGGGTCTTAATAGCTCCTGTGCAAGGGGCAGCCCCATTTGCAACGCATTAGAATAGCCAATTGTGAAGCAATTCCCGAAGTCTGCAGTTAATGAAACCTGGGGAGACAATCTAGCAGGCAGCCTCTTGCCACCAGTGGACGTTTGTGATCTAAATCCCCTCACCGTCTTCCACGTCACTTTCAATCAGACTCCGCTTTCTGGGGAAATTGCCTAGGAAATGGCCTGATTTGGCACATGAAAGAGGGCTTTGCAGCAGAGTAATTTCTGTGTCAGCCCCTCTCACGCCGGCGCTGCGTAAAAGAAAACAGAGGGAGAAGGGCCAAGGAAGCCAAACAGGTAGAGCATTGTTTTCGACGTTTCAGGCATTCCTGCTTCTCCCCTGTTTGCAGCCTGAATCCTTGGATTAAGTTCAAGCTTTCTTGCCCCGGCTTTTAACAACCTGAGACTGAGGGGGGTGTCAGGATACCACCAGTGGAAACACAACCTTCCTACCTCCTTGGGATTTTCCCAGTCAAATATGTTCCAAATAAACAGAGGGGCTCTTTCATCTGGTTATTTCAGAGGCTTTTTCTAATGAATCTAATTTGGCCATTGCAAAACCAGATGGAAAAGATATTATCCCTCCATGGTATGGGGACAGAATTTCATCGTTCTATAGTCTCAAAGAGCTTGTGAAAAATGCTGCCGCTGGACCATCAGCCCGGATAGTCAACCCAGCGCCCTCCAGATGCTGAAGACTACAAACACCATCAGCCCAGTGGTTGGGGATGATGGAGGTTGTAGTCTGGCAACATCTGGAGAGAACTATGTACAGTGGTACCTCGGGTTAAGAACTTAATTCATTCTGGAGCTCCATTCTTGACCTGAAACTGTTCTTAACCTGAAGCACCACTTTAGCTAATGGGGCCTCCTGCTGCCACCACCGGATGATTTTTGTTCTCATCCTGAAGCAAAGTTCTTAACCCAAGTGTTATGTCCTGAGTTGAATAGGATCCAAAATGCAGCAGTCTGATTGGTCCTAGAACAATAGGATCCAAAATGCAGCAGTCTGATTGGTCCTAGAACAATGCAGCAGTATGATTGGTCTGCAGGAGCCACCCAATCCAGCTCCAGATGGAAGTGAATCCACAACCTGATTGGCCTACAGGAGAATTCCGGAATTAGCCAATCACATGGGGCCCATTGTGTAAATAATGTATATAAAGCAGATACTTTGAGGGGACTTTCATTCATTCCTCCTCACCACTATGAGCTGAATAAAGAGCATGAAATCCACTCTCGATTCTGAGTATATTTCACCAAGGTACTATTTCTGGGTTAGCGGAGTCTGCAACCTGAAGCATCTGTAACCCAAGGTACCACTGTATACACTGCCTTCATCAAACTTTTTTTCTCTCTCTCCCCTTCCTCCACCCTCCATTCTCTCTCTCATGTTGGAACTCAAGGACACCAAATGAAGTCGATCAGAGGTATAATCAAGGACTGACAAAAGATGTGCTTTTTCATGGAACACCCATCAGCCTCAGTCAGCAAGGCTTGGCTGGCTGGGGCCCATGGATGTTGTAGTCCAGAACTTGTAGAGGGCACCGGGCTGGCTGTGTTAGAGTAAGCCTTATTTGGCCTGCAAAACTGGAGCTCTGATTCAAGCCAGGAAACATCTTGGAACAAAGTGGGCTCCGTTGCCAACTCATGTCAGCAGCACCCTTGCTCAGCATTGAGTCTGGAACTGATGCGTATTGTGGTCAGCACCATGATAATAATATTTATTATTATTATTATTATTGTTATTATTAAGGTAAAGGTAAAGGGACCCCTGACCATTAGGTCCAGTCGTGGCCGACTCTGGGGTTGCGGCGCTCATCTCCCTTTATTGGCTGAGGGAGCTGGTGTACAGCTTCCGGGTCATGTGGCCAGCATGACTAAGCTGCTTCTGGCGAACCAGAGCAGCGCACGGAAACGCTGTTTACCTTCCCACCAGAGCGGTACCTATTTATCTACTTGCATTTTGACATGCTTTCGAACTGCTAGGTTGGCAGGAGCAGGGACCGAGCAACGGGAGCTCACCCTGTCACGGGGATTTGAACCACCGACCTTCTGATCGGCAAGTCCTAGGCTCTCTCACCACTGAGCCCTGGAGATGGAGGTTAATTGGGAGAGGGGAGAGAGAGGAGGGCAAGGGAAAGACCCAGTAATTTGTGCATTAATTTGCAGCCAGCACCTGATGGGCTGAATGTGGGAATGTTCAGGGATGCAAGAGAGGATATATGCTTTGATTATAGCCTTTCCAACTTGTGTTAACAAGTTCACAATTTAGCAGAGTAACATTCCCCTTTTAAACTCACAGCGGATGCGTTTGCTCAGGCTCGCTAAAGCCTCTATAATAACTGTTCTGGTATTTCCCCCTTATTCCCTCATACAAGATAAGACACAACACAGTCTTCTTTGAAAGTATAAAAAGAGTTTACTCACATTCTGTTCACAATCGGATCCCAGAAGGCAGACTTAGCTTAGAAAAGTAACATATACCTAGAAACTATCTCATAAGGAGACAGCCCCTTTGTCCTCTCTTGCCTGGAAGCCAAGAGAGCATCTTTGGTTAAGCAGATGTTGCTTCTTTGATGCATGTAGTCAAAGGGAGAGAGAGAGATGGCTGACCTGCCCTGTGCTTTTGCCGTTACCTGCACAGGTGAGGCCACGCCCACTTCTAGTCTGTCCCAGCAGAGGAAGTCTGTCCCAGCCCAGAAGGAAACAGGAAGTTTACCTGCTGGCTGGGCAAACATTCCTCCCTATGTGTAAACATGTTCACTCTAGGAATGTTGTACTTGACTGCTCTTGTGTTTCACATCCCACACTGAAGCTTTCAGGTTGTACACATAGATTTTCTAAATAATAATAATAATAAACATTAAAAGAACTCTCATCCACTTGGAAATTCAAGCCCTCTCTCTGCCGAAGAACAGTTTGTCGTGGAGGCAAGCTTCCATAAGGATGCTCTGCACGTCTAATTCTGATGTAACCTATAGGAAAAGGCAATTGGCAGCGCGATGGGCCAAGTCCAATTGGCTCAGCCCAGAAGCAGCGCAGCCTTCGCCAGTTTTCTCTGCAACCTTTCAGGAGGGAAACACATTTGTGCCTTTAACAGCTTTTCATGTTAGCCCTTGTTGGCCACCCTCAAGGGAGGAGCAGTTCAAATGGCCCTTGGCCTGTGTCCCATCTGATGAAGAGAGCCAGTGTGGAATAGTGGTTAGGAACATAAGTAGAGCATGTTGGATCAGGCCAATGGACCACCTAGACCAGCATCCTGTTCTTACTAGTCGCGTGTTGAGGTCCCCAAGCCACCCCAAATAAAGCACAATTCACACTGAATTTTGGTTTAAGGGTTTTGACATAATTTTGGCCACAACTTTATTAAAATACAAAAAATGTGAGTGGTTACTTAGGCATTGGTTGCGACTACCTGACCCCGCACGGGGACAGACAGACATTCGCACACCCGCAAAGTCCAAAAGGGAAAACATTTTGGGGAGATAGATGAGAATGGGTACCATGCCCTCAACTCTCCCCAAATGCTCCCAGGGGCTCTTGCATGGCCCTAGCCCCTTGACAGGGGTTTGGACAAAAGCATGGCGAACCCCTGGATTCCTTTAACGGAATACCCTGGCAGCAGCAGCATTGGAGGGGCAGGCACAGCCAATCCATACCCCTCCACCAACCAATTCGTAAAACCAATGCCTAACCGCAACCTTACAAGTTGTGACAATAGAGTTAATTGTATTAGAAAGAGGATTTTGGAGAACTGTTGCAAAGGAGATACAATGAAATTCAGTTAGGGGGGAATCGAGGAAGTCAGACTACAATGAAAGTTAACATGGATTTTGGAAGTAATGACAGTTTATATTCTTTTTTCTTTTAGTATTGTAAGATGTTTTGTTTTGTGTTTTTTATATGTTATAATTGTTATTATTGTGGAAAATCAATAAAAAATTTTGAAGGGGGAAAAAACAAGTTGTGACGATTTGCTGCGCAGTAGGCAAAAGCCAAATGGCACCAACCAAGCAGCCAAATGGACAAAATTCCTACTGGGCTCCTGCCACAAAAGCAGATGACCCCATGGTAGGCATAGCAAGGTCAATGCGAACAACCCTAAAAATAGGGAGGGTAGACGGTGATCCAATGTGTGCAGTGAAAAGAGGAAGCTCAACGCTGCACGCAGGGAATATATAGGTTCTGGCTGTCAATCACAAAATGGTAACCTATAAATCTCCCCGACAACAAGAAGAGCCCAATCGTAATGGTGGCCAACACTTTTTTACTCGCCCAGCAACAGTGGGGTGTCTTGTTAGCCCCCACCGCAACACGTGCTCTCCATGAAGGAGAACACGCTGTACTCATGGGAAACCCGCAAGCAGGATTCAAGCACAAGAGCCCACTCCCCTCCTGTGGTTTTCGGCAACTGATATTCAGAAACATCGCTGACTCCAACTGTGGCAGCAGAACATAGCCATTTGTGGCTAGGACCCATTGATAGCCTTTTAAAGCCATTGAACTCAGTCGCCATCTTGCAGGAGCTGATTCTGTAGTTTTACGGCAGAAAGTAGATGAGGATCTGATGGCAGGTCTCCAAGTGATCTGCAGTGGATCAGAACGAAACGGCTTTCTACCCACTTCAAAATTGGACTTCTGAGATGATGGTGGAATGCAGGACTACGAGCTTGGTTTTGATGCTGAAAACGAGTTCCTGGGTGGGAATAAATGCTCACAGGCATTAGTTTAAGGACCAGTTTAAGGACCAGCCTAGGCATTAGTTTAAGGACCTAGTTTAAGGACCAGCCACCCTTTTGCATGCGGGACGTGGGTGGCGCTTTGGTCTAAACCTCAGAGCCAAGGGCTTGCTGATCAGAAGGTCAGCGTTTCGAATCCCCGCAACAGGGTGAGCTCCCATTGCTTGGTCCCTGCTCCTGCCAACCTAGCAGTTTGAAAGCACGTCAAAGTGCAAGTAAATAAATAGGTACCGCTCTGGCGGGAAGGTAAACGGCGTTTCCATGCGCTGCTCTGGTTCGC
Organism: Podarcis raffonei; assembly: GCF_027172205.1. Taxonomy (NCBI): domain Eukaryota; kingdom Metazoa; phylum Chordata; class Lepidosauria; order Squamata; family Lacertidae; genus Podarcis; species Podarcis raffonei. The sequence goes on from NC_070607.1 coordinate 95,835,190, forward strand.
CAGAAGCGGCTTAGTCATGCTGGCCACATGGCCCGGTAGCTGTCTGCAGACAAACACCGGCTCCCTCGGCGAGATGAGTAAAGCGAGATGAGTTCTGCAATCCCAAAGTCGTTCGTGACTGGACTTCACAGTCAGGCGTCCCTTTACCTTTTTACCTTTTGCACCTGGCTCTGGTTGGTGGACTTCAGGGGTACAGAAAACAAAACAAAAACAAAGTAGATCTTGCAAACCTGAAATTTGCTTGCACTGTGTAAAGCAGGGATAGGCAACCTAAGGCCCGGGGGCCGGATGCAGCCGAATCGCCTTCTCAATCTGGCCAGCAGATGGTCCAGGAATCAGCGTGTTTTTACATGAGTAGAATGTGTCCTTTTATTTAAAATGCATCTCTGGGTTATTTGTGGGGCCTGCCTGGTGTTTTTACATGAGTAGAATGTGTGCTTTTATTTAAAATGCATCTCTGGGTTATTTGTGGGGCATAGGAATTCATTCATTTCCCCCCAAAAAATATAGTCCGGCCCACCACATGGTCTGAGGGACGATGGACCTGCCCACAGCTAAAAAGGTTTGCTGACCCCTGGCATAAAGACTATACAGTCATACCTCTTGTTACGTTTGCTTCAGGTTAAATCTTTTCAGGTTGCATCCTGCGGCGACCCGGAAGTACCGGAAAGGATTACTTCCGGGTTTTGCCACTCACGCATGCGCAGATGCTCAAAATGACGTCACACGCATGCACAGAAGCGGCAAATCGCAATCCGTGCATGCGCAGATGCGGGTTGCGTTCTGCTCATGTTGCGAACGGGGCTCCGGAACGGATCCTGTTCGCAACCAGAGGTACTACTGTACTGTATTAGCTTTCCCAGTCACTGACTACTTCCTCCTTGGGATACATGAAAGAGGCATTGGAGATGGTTCTTGTTAAGTTTTGGGTGAACATATCAGACGACACAGTGATTCTCCAAACAGCTCTTGTTTATTCACAGGTCAGAACAGAACTGAACTGAACTGAACTGAAGGGTTCAGCCAGCCTGCTTATATAGAGCTCCAGTACAACGTAACTGTAACAACTTTCTGTAACCAATCACTGAACGTCACTTTCGATCCCTTATTTGCATATGTGGACCTGAACTATCTACTGTATCCCCCTGCTGGCCCAGGGTGAGAACTTCAGTACATAACAGTTCTGGAGGAGACTGTATCCCCTTTGGTCTTGGGGAATGGTGTGCTTCAACTTGAAGTCCCTTCTAGATGGTACCATCCATTGGGTTCCTTCACAGAATGCAGCCTTGACGCAGCCTGTCCACAGATTTCAGACATCAGCAATATCAGATACATGGAACAGCGACGGCAGATAGCAAAGGAAAAGTTCTGGGATTTGAACAGCTTGGGGGAAGCTCTATCAACAAGGCAGGAGGGGAAACTGGGGTCCCGGTCTCATGCGCCCCAACAGAAGAGTCTTTAATGGGTCCAATATGTGTGCATTTTGTCCAGGGGGAGAGTTGAAATTGGCACGGTGGTTTTGCTCTGCCCAGGAGAGCAATTTGAAAGATTACCACCAGGAAATTGTTTACAGGGTGGGCGGTTGCAGATATGCAGGCCAACGGCTTTTGTTTACCGAACGGGTTTTTCATGTCAGCAAAGGGAAAATTGCTATGTGTTAATGTGTGCGGCTTTGAGGAGATGGCGAGCGGGAAGTTCATGAATGGGGCTCTTTGGGGGTGCAAAGACGAGGGCCTCCTCTGCAAGGATTTCCATGGAACCTAAGGCTCCCCTTTTCAGAACATGCCAACTGGTGTGCCCACTGAGCTCAAGGGTGGTTGGATAATTCAGTCATGTAGGTCTCCAGGGAAAATAACATGGGCTGGTAGGAGAAGGCTGTTTTGCAAACAATATACAGTGGTACCTCAGGTTACAGACCCTTCAGGTTACAGACTCCGCTAACCCTGAAATAGTACCTCGGGTTAAGAACTTTGCTTCAGGATGAGAACAGAAATCGCACGGTGGCAGCAGGAGGCCCCATTAGCTAAAGTGGTGTCTCAAGTTAAGAGCAGTTTTAGGTTAAAAACAGACCTCCAGAATGAATTAAGTTCTTGACCCGAGGTACTGCTGTACCTTATTGTACCATGTATAAGACTAAGTTTTTTTATTAAATAATTAAGCCAAAAAATTGGGGTCATTTTATACATGGATAGTGGAGAGGTTGGATGAGCGATTTGTGGCGGGTTTGGCAATGTGTGTGCGATTGGCTGTTGTGGTCCTGCAGTCCCAAAAAAGAGGGGGCGTCTTATACACGGGGGCGTCTTATATGTGGAAAAATACAGTTCATGACCTGTATTCCTATGCCGAATATGGTGTTGATGAAACTACTGGCAGTGGTTAACAGAGCGTTTGTAAAACCATGTGAAGTAAGACAGGGGAGCCTTAAACCAGAAAACACATGGAGAATGGAAAATACATAGGATTATATTGTAAATATGATACCATCTTAGCAGAACTGGAATGATACTTGTGAACAATAGATAAATGAAATAAATATTATAGCGGAATGTAAGAAAAAAGATATGAAACAAAACTGTGCGATAACACCATGACAACAGAAAAAGTATAACGAGAACAATTGGAAGTTTCTTGCAAAGAATTTTTATTTGATAGATATGATGATGTATAAATCTTTGGTTTTCTTTTCTCCCCCCCCCCTTTTTTCTTGTTTTTTCAAACTTTTTTGTATTTTGGGTTTTTTTACATCGTGAGGTTTTCTTTCTTTTCTTTCTTTTTTTTATTTCTTTCTGTATTTAACTTTCTGGTGCAACGAGACACCATGATGGAAACCAGAGCGCACGGAAACACCATTTACCTTCCTGCCACAGAGGTACCTATTTATCTACTTGCACTGGCGTGCTTTCGAACTGCTAGGTTGGCAGGAGCTGGAACAGGGCAACAGGAGCTCACCCCATCATGGGGATTCGAACCGCCGACCTTCTGATCGGCAAGCCCAAGAGGCTCGGTAGTTTAGCCCACAGCACCACCCGCATCCCTAGATGACCCATGTGGTTCCTCCAGCTCCACAATTTTATGATTCTTTTATTCTTGTGCTTGTAGGTTTCTCATACTGGGATTTGGCTGGCCACTGTGAGAACAGGATTGCTGACCAGATGGGCCATGGCCTGATCCAGCAGCCTCTTCTTACCTTCTTATGTTATAGTCTAAAATTGAGACCAAGAGGGATGGGGGCCCTGTGGCTCCCCAGGCTATACTTCAGCCATCTGGCTAGACTAAGTTGGCCTGATGGAGCAAGCCCAGTTCTTCGGAATTGTTGTTAAACAAAGCCCTGCATGTTGCCAGCAGTAAGAACTTGGTTCTTTACGGGAAAATAAGGCCTTGGGAAGCAGCGGAGGACTCTGAGGTCATGCGAGTTTCTGGGGCTTGGCAGGCAGTAAAGTTGACTTTCACACCACGCATTTAAAGCAGCATCGTACCACTTTATTTTTTTATTACACACACATACACACTTTATTGCATTTGCAAAATTTACACAGAAAAAAGACAAATTAATTCTAAACTACATATTCTAAGATAAAAACAGATATTACAAAATGCATAGCAGAAATATTTAAAGATCTGTGATAAATAGAATAACCTTGAAAAGAAAAAACCAAAACTAAAAAATACAAAAAAAATACTTATCAAAAGCAAACATGAATTAGGAAATTCAACCCAATACACAAAGTCCTTCATACTGGTTAATTTCACTGAAAAGGGAAATTTTTCTTCCTGTTTGGACAAACAAACAAACAAACAAACAAACAGAGTATTGAATTGCAATAGTTGAGTCGAAGCCGCAAAGAGGTAGACAGAAGTCAAGAAATCTGTAAGGAACTCAAACCAGCATCATACCACATTAAAAAGTCCTGGCTTCCCCCAAAGGATTCTGGGAACATCAAGGACATCAAGAGTTCTTAGAAGACCCCCCTCCATTCCCCTTCAAGAGCTGAAATTCCCAGAGTTCCCTGTGAAGAAGGATTGACTGTGTACCCACTCTGGGAAATGTTGCTCATATGATAGGCATTTACGAAATCGTGCAAGGCATGGAGAAAGTGTACAGAGGAAGGTTTTGCTCCCCCTTTGGTAACGCTAGAATTTGTGGGGAACCCATGAAGTTGAATGTTGGAGGATAAATGAAAGGACTTCTTCATGCAGCACTTTGTCAGACTGTGGAACTCCCTGCCACAAGAGGCAATGATGGCCACTGAAATATACTTGGAGTTGCGTAGTGATTTCATGCTCTTTATTGCAGCTCGTAAAACAGTGAATGAATCCCCCCCCCAAAAAAATCAGGCTTTATATACATTATTTGCACAATGAGTCCCATCTGATTGGCTGATTCTGCTTCCCTCCTGAAGCCTGATTGGGCTGCTCCTGCGGGCCAATCAGTTGTTGCATTCTAGGATCCTACCAGCCTAATAGGCTGATTAACTTCCTCCTGGGGTCTGATTGGGCTGCTTCTGCCAGCCAATCAGGTTGTTGCATTCTAGGGTCCTACCTGCCTATTGTTCTAGGATCCAAGCTTAGTACATAACAGCCACCGACATGGATGGCTTTTAAAGATGATTAAACTACTGTATTTTTTCTTTGTAAATTACGATTCCCTCTCCCCCCCTCCAGCTTCTTAGTCGAAGTCAGGCACAGGCTGGAGAGGCGATGCGAGGCTGTGCCCAAAAAGTTGAATAACTTTAAAATACCGATTTCTTTGTTTCTTAATTTTGGGGTTGTGTTATATACATGGAAAAATATGGTAATTCGTGGAGGAGAGGGCAATCCATGACTACTAGACTTTTTGGCTCTGCTTTTACTCCACGGCTGGAGTCAGCAACGATTCTGAATACCAGTTGCTATATAAACTAATATAAACTAATGCAGATGACACAACCTTGATGGCAGAAATTGAGGAGGAATTAAAGGATCTTTTAATGAGGGTGAAAGAGGAGAGCGCAAAATATGGTCTGAAGTTCAACATAAAAAAAAACAAAGATCATGGCCACTGGCCCCATCACCTCCTGGCATATAGAAGGGGAAGAAATGGAGGCAGGGAGAGATTTTACTTTCTTGGGCTCCATGATCACAGCAGATGGTGACAGCAGTCACGAAATTAAAAGACGCCTGCTCCTTGGGAGAAAGGCGATGGCAGACCTAGACAGCGTCTTTAAAAGCAGAGACATCACCTTGCCAACAAAGGTCCGTATAGTTAATGCCATGGTTTTCCCAGTAGTGATGTACGGAAGTGAGACCTGGACCATAAAGAAGGCTGACCGCTGAAGAATTGACGCTTTTGAATTCTGGCGCTGGAGGAGACTCTTGAGAGTCCCATGGACTGCAAGAAGATCAAACCTATCCTTTCTGAAGGAAATCAGCCCTGAGTGCTCACTGGAAGGACAGATCCTGAAGCTGAGGCTCCATTACTTTGGGCACCTCATGAGAAGAGAAGACTCCCTGGAAAAGACCCTGTTGGGAAAGATGGAGGGCACAAGAAGAAGAGGACGACAGAGGACGAGATGGTTGGATAGTGTTCTCGAAGCTACCAGCATGAGTTTGACCAAACTGCGGGAGGCAGTGGAAGACAGGAGTGCCTGGCGTGCTCTGGTCCAGGGGGTCACAAAGAGGCGGACACGACTAAACAACTAAACAACAAACAATATAAACTAAAGCTGTGGAGAGGGCTGCCGTGTTCAAATCCTGCTTGTGGGTCTCCCAAGAAGCATCTGACTGGCCACTGCAATGCTGGACAATATAGGCCAGTTGCTTGATCTGAAGTCTTATGTTCTCATGATTGGTCCATCAAGTTTGGTGTTGTCTACACTGACTGACAGCAACTCTCTGGGATTTCAGGCAACAGGAGCCATTTCCCAGACCTGTCTGGAGACAGCAGTGCTCAGACCTGAGACCTTTCTCCATGGAAAGCAGACAGAGTACCAGTGAGCTGCAAGAACCATGTGATTTTGCTGGAGCATTTTTGTCCAGGAGAGCTCTGACTGTTGCCCCACCAAGAACCCTTCCTTGGGAGCCAGCCATGGCACTGGGGCAAGTGAGGACTCCATGAGAACAGGAGCTGGCACACAGCCTACTTCCATGCTCCCGGTTCCATGGATTGGGGCCTGATGAAGGGGGAAAAGCAGGTCAGGGAAGGGGAACCCTGTCCGTTCTCCTCCTCCAGTAGTAGCTGGCATGCTAAACTGGGTGGTTAGAATCCCGCCAACCCCTCGCCACATGTAAGCCATTAAGATCTGCTGAAAAGGCCTTTATTGTGATGCTTTGTTCTTTATTTCCTACAAATTAGATTTACTGAGGGAATATGTTTTGATTGGGAAATTATTTTGAAAATAGCTCCTTGGGGTTTTTTAATTTCCTTTGTATTAAAGTTTTACAACTTTTAAAAGATGACCACAAAGAAAACGAGAGAGAGAGAGAGAGAGAGAGAGAGAGAGAGAGAGAGAGAGAGCGCAAGAGAGCTGGGGCAGGGGAATATCCACACAGGACAAAAAACGATGGAGGGAGGGATAATATTTTCTTTCTTTAAGGAACATGAAGGACATAAAGGTAAAGGGACCCCTGACCATTCGGTCCAGTCGTGGCCGACTCTTGGGTTCCAGTGTTCATCTCGCTTTATTGGCCGAGGGAGCCGGCGTACAGCTTCCGGGTCATGTGGCCGGCAGGACTAAGCCGCTACTGACGAACCAGAGCAGCGCATGGAAACGCCGTTTACCTTCCCGCCGGAGCAATACCTATTTATCTACTTGCACTCTGATGTGCTTTCGTACTGCTAGGTGGGCAGGAGCAGGGACTGAGCAACAGGAGCTCACCCTGTCGTGGGGATTCGAACTGCCGACCTTCTGATCAGCAAGTCCTAGGCTCTGTGGTTTAACCCACAGCGCCACCTGTGTCCCTATGAAGGACATGGGTGAATCCAAATTCAAACACAGAGAGCGGGAACTGTTGTTCCTGAGTCTTTACCTACCTCCTTGCTGCCCACAAGCATCAAGGGCATCTTGATCAAATTTGCAGATGACACCAAACTGGGAGGGGTGGCTAACACCCCAAAGGACAGGATCACACTTCAAAACGACCTTGACAGATTAGAGAACTGGGCCAAAACAAACAAGATGAATTTTAGCAGGGAGAAATGTAAAGTATTGCACTTGGGCAAAAAAAATGAGAGGCACAAATACAAGATGGGTGACACTGGCTTGAGAGCACTACATGTGAAAAGGATCTAGGAGTCTTGGTTGACCACAAACTTAACATGAGCCAACAGTGTGACGCGGCAGCTAAAAAAGCCAATGCAATTCTGGGCTGCATCAATAGGAGTATAGCATCTAGATCAAGGGAAGTAATGGTGCCACTGTATTCTGCTCTGGTCAGACCTCACCTGGAGTACTGTGTCCAGTTCTGGGCACCACAGTTCAAGAAGGACACTGACAAACTGGAATGTGTCCAGAGGAGGGCAACCAAAATGGTCAAAGGCCTGGAAACAATGCCTTATGAGGAACGGCTAAGGGAGCTGGGCATGTTTAGACTGGAGAAGAGGAGGTTAAGGGGTGATATGATAGCCATGTTCAAATATATAAAAGGATGTCACATAGAGGAGGGAGAAAGGTTGTTTTCTGCTGCTCCAGAGAAGCGGACACGGAGCAATGGATCCAAACTACAAGAAAGAAGATTCCACCTAAACATGAGGAAGAACTTCCTGACAGTAAGAGCTGTTCGACAGTGGAATTTGCTGCCAAGGAGTGTGGTGGAGTCTCCTTCTTTGGAGGTCTTTAAGCAGAGGCTTGACAACCATATGTCAGGAGTGCTCTGATGGTGTTTCCTGCTTGGCAGGGGGTTGGACTCGATGGCCCTTGTGGTCTCTTCCAACTCTAGGATTCTATGATTCTATGATTCTATGATTCTATGATTCTATGATTCTATGATTCTAAGCCCGCAGTTGTATTAAGGGAGAAAGAACGATTGTGTTTTATTTTGCACATGAAGTGGGCGAAGTTCATTTCGCTCACAAGAAACATGTAGCCAAGGTGCTTTGATGGTTTTTGAATGTGCCAAATTCATCCTTCTCCTCCTCCTCCTCCTCCTCCTCCTCTTCCTCCTCTTCCGTATCCCTTGCTTGGATGTCCTATTTCACAAAGGACACCTGGTCCAAGTCCAGTTTAAAGATGTGAAACTATTAAACGGCAGGCAAGGAGGACCTCAAAGCTGCCCACTCCCCAATTCGAAGATCAAACCACTTCATTCTGAAGGAAATCAGCCCTGAGTGCTCACTGGAAGGACAGATCCTGAAGATGAGGCTCCAATACTTTGGCCACCTTATGAGAGGAGAAGACTTCCTGGAAAAGACCCTGATGTTGAGAAAGATGGAGGGCGCAAGGAGAAGGGGATGACAGAGGACGAGATGGTTGGACAGTATTCTCGAAGCTACCAGCATGAGTTTGACCAAACTGTGGGAGGCAGTGGAAGACAGGAGGGCCTGGCATGCTCTGGTCCAGGGGGTCACGAAGAGTCGGACACGACTAAATGACTAAACAACAACAACAGCAGATGGCACACTGAGCAGACCTACCTGATCACAGCCTCCCTGTTAGGGTGAGAGAGGACACATCTGTATAAATTATACTCATCATTTCCAGATTTGCACTTACGCATATCAGTTGTCATGTGGAAATTTTATGTGGAGCCTAAAAGAAAAAAATGTTCTCTTTTTTGGGGGGCGATGCACTGAATGGGTCACTCTGCTTGGCACCAACCAGATAGAAGGAAGTGCTAGCATTGTTGCCTCTGACCATTGAGGCAGAGCGAGGAAAGTTAGATAGACCTCTCTGCCATGAATTTGTCTCTTTTAAAGGCACCCAGGTTGGCAGCCATCACTGTGGGAGTGAGTTCCATAGTTTAACTATGAAAGACGTTGGCCGTGTGGAGGACTTTCTCTCTTCTATCCTGAATCTTCTAGCATTCGGCTTCATTGGGGTGGAAGCTGCATATAACAAATGCCGTGAAAATGCTTTTAAGAAAATGTTTTGAAAATTTTATTGAATTTGCCATAAGCTCCCCATTGCCATCTAGTGTCACATTTGCATAATGCACTTAAAACGTTATATTTGCAGGTGTGTAGCTCAGTTCTTGATGTCCTCAAAGTCTAGTGTTATGAGAGAGGGAGAAAAACTGTTCTTACTCCACTTAATCCATGTCACGTATCATTTTATAAATGTCTATCACGTCATCATTTACTCGCCTATTTCAACATCCTGTTTCCAGCAGACCCACCTGGTAAGCCCACCATAGGAGCCAACTCCTATGGGCCGAGGTCCCTTTGCCCCCCCCCCATAAAATATTTGAGGGAGGCAAAGTTGATGGGCATTGCCAATCAAAAGGTGTGTGTATGCCATGTCATGTGATCATTTATGTGGGGTGGGGCTTACCTGGGCCCTTCCAATCTTTTATTTAAGTTGGCAACCCTGAAGCCCACAAGATGGCCATAGGAAGCTGCCTTATACCGAGTAAAATAATCTATACCAACACACACAAACACACACACACACAAATAAAGGAGCCCCCCCCCCCTTGCTGGCACCTGGGCCAAAAGGAAGAAAATCAGCCAGGACTTCTCCACAAACACCTAGGTCAATTGGAGGACCCTGGGGATTATAAATTGTTTGCATTTTTTTTGGCAAATAGAGTGAAAAGAAATCTAAAAGAATTTATTCATCGTGACCAGGCTGGATTCCTTCCAAGCAGACAAATTAAAGATAATATCAGAAATGTACTGAGTATTATAGAATACCTGGAAGTGAGAAATGAGGGAAAAAAGCAGCATTAATGTTTATAGATGCTGAAAAAGCATTTGATAATGTTTCATGGAGCTTCATAAAGAGGGTGATGGAAGAGATGGGATTTGGAGTAAATTTCAACAGGGGAATGCAGGCTGTTTACTCAGACCAAAATGCAAAAATAATTGTAAATCGGGTGATTTACCTAATGGTGCCGAGTTCTGGTGCCGCCCAAAAAACTGGGAACAAGGATGTGATGACAACAGTGCCTCTGGGCAGCAGTATTGCTGCAGGGATCCACCTGCCTGCCTTTCAACTGTGCCACAAAATCAGAAAGTGATATTTTAAAAGGCATCTGGCAACACCTCGCTCTCCTGGGACGATCTCATGGAGCATCCCTCACCCCATCTCCCCATCTTTGGTTAGGGGGAGACCACTGCTGGTCCCTTCCTGGGAGAGAGCAAAATTCAGACTCAGGACCCAACCCACAAAGCAGGTGCCTGGTGATGTTCTCTCCCATAACCCTTGCTTTCTCCAAAATCCCTTCTCAGTCCTGGTTCCCTTCAGTCCTCTTTCAAACACCTAGCTCTGCATTTGCAAGGCTTCTCTGAGCATTTCTTAACTAGCAAAGTGGAAAAATTATTGATTGCTCCCTACCCCAAACGACAATGAACGGGACCTTCAAATACCCTTTGCGGTATATGATTGTTCAGTAGGTAAATGCCCCTTTAATAAAGGCCGGTAATATTTTCACACAGACCCCTCAGTCCTGTTTTAAGTGAAATTATTTTTTAAAAAAGAAAATCACCGCTTTGCTGTGATTGCATCGCCTTGATGTTCCTCCTTCAAGTGGTCTGCAGGCTCCGAGAATGTGAGATTGTTTTTCCGATCTGACCACAGGGTGGTATTTCTCAAAGCCTGCGAATTTGGAGAGCCTTTTGCTGTGTAGCAGTTTTCTGGCTGATGTGAGAGAGCAAAGCTTTAAACTGAAGCAACTCCCCAAACCATTTCATAGCTTAGGGGAACCCACCCTTATGTTCTGAAGGGAAATTGCTTGTCAGAATTTTCCCGCAATTGCAACATTAATGGCGCCTGGGCTTGACAGGAAACAGCCTTGTCTCAAATGTGTGCCTGTCAACTTCTTAGATGTATAAAGCTGAAGACAAAATTGCCCCTCTACCCCCCATGTTTAAATTAAGGCATGGTAGGTGCTTTACGCCTCATAAAAGCAGAAATATTAAAATCCAGCCACATGATCAATTTTCCAGGAATTCCTCTGAAAGGGGGAAGGATAGTTCATTCACTCAAAGTGAGGGCAATGTTGACTCAAAAAGCTTTGACCTCCCTCTCAGTTGGCTTCATTTGTCCTCAGTGATGTCATCAGCGACGCCATCAGATCTGATAAGCTATGTAGATGCGACTGTCCTCGTGGAGAAGACCTCCTTGCAAAATGGCTCTGCTCCCAAACAGCAACAGAGAAAAGAAATAACAGCAATCGGCAAAAATGAACAGGGATCAACTCCCCACCCAAAAGCCATTGCAACATGTGTGAACATTCAGCAGAGCTCTATGTGAAGCTAAAGTTGCTATTGAAATTCCACTTAAGAAGGAATTTGAAGAAAATTATTCCCCTGATGAAGCGTCTGAGAAATTTCAAAAGAAGATGAGTGTTTCAGAAAGACTAAAAAAGTTTCTCAAGAGATTTCTGGGCTTTCCTAGGATGCTTTGGAAACCAAAATTGAAAAGCTGAGATGTAAGCATTGTTCTCAGCTCTTGTCCCTCTAAACCTTAAAGTTTAAGAAATTAATTAAGGACAGAATTTGACTCATGTGGCTCTTCCCCAGCAAAGTGCAATAGACACCGTACCTAGAAGAATTCCACCTCGCCCCCTCATTGTATGCCTAACACAGTTGCACTGCACAGAATGTGGGCTGAAAATTTCTTCCTATATAAATAAGAATGTAGCATGTCGACACGTTCTGCAGTTTGCGTGGCCACCAACACAGTGTGCTTCCATCTGGAAGTATTAATTAAAGCTTTTGTATTTCAGAGAATGATAGTAACCTCTAATTATTTGTATATAATGCTTATTGTCATTGGGTTACTGAGATTATACAGAATAATATATTTAAAAAATGGAATCCCTCCTCCAGGTTTTGCCTCTCAGGATCTAACGGCTCGGGACAAGTGGGGGTTGTGCACTGCGGACGCTCAGCCAAGTGGCTAAGCTCAGCCCAGGAAACAGCTGCTTAACAGAGTTGTCTTTACTAAGCCAACACCAACACACACTTTTATACGTAAACACACTATTCACAGATGTTGCAAGTAGTCTTCACTCTCTGAGCCCAGAGAGGGCTCCTTGCTTACAAAGTCCTTGCTGTGGACTTTGTCAAAGTCCGTAAGTCCAGAGTTTAGTTGCCTGCAAAGTCCTGCAACTCTTCACAAAGTTCTCCTCTACAAAGTGCTCCACAGTCTCTGCACTATCCCAAAACAAAACAAATGAAATACCGTGAAAATCGACTAGAAATATTATCTTGTGGAAATAAACTAAATAATAAAAATCAAAAAGTTTAAGGGAAAAAATTAGAAAAACCTAAAATTGAACAAAGCCTTAATGGGATGCTGGCTACAAACCTCGTTTCACTGAATTATTCAGTTTCCTTTGCTTTACCTTGGTTGAGCTAGGATTATAATACTTCAGAATTTTGGGGGGTTCTACCCTTTTTTTGAATTTTGGTCATTTAAAGTTTATGATTTTTCTATTTCCTTCTGAGGAAACTGAATAATTCAGTGAAATAATTCAGGCTTTGTTCAATTTTAGGTTTTTCTCATTTTTTTCCTTAAACTTTTTGATTTTTATTATTTAGTTTATTTCCACAAGATAATATTTCTAGTCGATTACTTCTCGTTTCAGGGATTTTCACGGTATTTCATTTGTTTTGTGCAATTTCTCCAAAATTGATCGGCAGAACTCCAGGAGAACCCTGGATACGCTTAGATACAGTGATGTCCAAACTGTTGCGTTTAGGATTTTACCCCAGGAAATAAACTGCCACAGGGGCCAGATTAAACAGACCAGCAGGCCGGATTAGGCCCCCAAAACGGACTTTGGACATGCCTGACTTAGAAGCTAGTTAAAGGCAGGAATTTACTCAGAAAGACACATTCTAGCTGCGGGAGGCAGACCGTGCACGTTTGTGTCAGAAGTTCCAAAAAACATGAGCACAGGTGAAGAGCCTGACTACTGGATGAGGCCAAAGAAGAGAAGTAGCTGCCCTTAAAAAATGCTTGGAAGCTGCAGCTGGTGGAGATTGCTGCAGCCAGATTGCTGACTGTGGCCATTTGCAAGAACCATGCCACTCCCCTGTTAATTCGACTTCACCGGCTACCAGTCCATTTCTGGGAACAATTCAAAGTGCTGGTTATGAACTACAAAGCCCTATATGGCTTGGGCCCAGGCTACCTGAAATTCATATCTCCCTTTGGGAATTGATGTATACTGTAATGAATTGGGAGGGGTGGCTAACACCCCAGAGGACAGGATCACACTTCAAAATGACCTTGACAGATTAGAGAACTGGGCCAAAACAAACAAGATGAATTTTAACAGCGAGAAATGTAAAGTATTGCACTTGGGCAAAAAAAATGAGAGGCACAAATACAAGATGGGTGACACCTGGCTTAAGAGCACTACATGTGAAAAGGATCTAGGAGTCTTGCTTGACCACAAACTAGACATGAGCCAACAGTGTGACGCGGCAGCTAAAAAAGCCAATGCAATTCTGGGCTGCATCAATAGGAGTATAGCATCTAGATCAAGGGAAGTAATAGTGCCACTGTATTCTGCTCTGGTCAGACCTCACCTGGAGTACTGTGTCCAGTTCTGGGCACCACAGTTCAAGAAGGACACTGACAAACTGGAACGTGTCCAGAGGAGGGCAACCAAAATGGTCAAAGGCCTGGAAACGATGCCTTATGAGGAACGGCTAAGGGAGCTGGGCATGTTTAGCCTGGAGAAGAGGAGGTTAGGGGGTGATATGATAGCCATGGTCAAATATATAAAAGGATGTCACATAGAGGAGGGAGAAAGGTTGTTTTCTGCTGCTCCAGAGAAGCGGACACGGAGCAATGGATCCAAACTACAAGAAAGAAGATTCCACCTAAACATGAGGAAGAACTTCCTGACAGTAAGAGCTGTTCGACAGTGGAATTTGCTGCCAAGGAGTGTGGTGGAGTCTCCTTCTTTGGAGGTCTTTAAGCAAAGGCTTGACAACCATATGTCAGGAGTGCTCTGATGGTGTTTCCTGCTTGGCAGGGGGTTGGACTCGATGGCCCTTGTGGTCTCTTCCAACTCTATGATTCTATGATTCTATGAATTAAAGATGTTGTTCAGATATACCTTTCCCAAAAAAACCGGAAGCATTTTTGCTAGGTTTGATGGGAAATGAGATCTCGAAGGTGGATCAAAGACTGTTTATGTACACCGCAGTTGCAGCAAGGATGTTGTTGGCCAAAAAATAGAAATTGTAAGAAGTACCTACCATTGCGGAGTGGCAGGCGAAGGTGATGGACTTTGCAGAGTTGGCCAAACTGACTTGCAGGATGCGAGACCAGGACGGTCAGAAATTCCAAAGAGACTGGAGTAAATTTATTGCATATTTGAATGACAATTGTAAGAATTTGAAGACACTAGCAGGATTGAAATAAATCCTATAATTTAGACATAAAGAGATAAATTGCAGGATTTGATATGGGATACCTGTTGAAGGGAGGGAGGGAAACCGTAGGCTCGGCAGAGCAAAAAGGGTTTTTTGTGTTGGTTATTGTATGGTTGGAAATGTTGTTTAATGGAAAACAATAAAATTATATAGTCATATCTCCCTTGACAAACCTGCCCAGATGCTATGATCCTCAGGTGAGCATCTTCTCTTGATACCTTCAAGATCAGAGGCATAGTTAGTGGTGGAGAAGGAGAGAGAGAGAGACTTTTCTGTGGCTGCTCCCATATTGCAGAAGTCCTTGCCCAGAGAGGGATTAGCCTGGCTCCCTCCTTGTTATCTTTCCACAGCCAAGCAAAGACCTAGATAGGCCTTTAGAAATTACGTGCAGGCAATGTTGACCACTGAGCCATTTTTCAAGCAACTGGATATTTTAATGCTGGTTCTAAATGTGTTTTTTGTCCCTTCCAACTCTGTGAGATAGGGACAGAGAGAGGTCCAGCATCCAGCTTTCACAGTGACCAACCAGATGCCCTGATAGAAGATTCATAAACAGGACACAAGCATTTCGGCACTCCCCGCGCAAATGACCCCCCAAAAACCAGATATTCTGAGGCAGGCTGCCTCTGGACATGCTTAGGTGTCATGGCTACTGCGCCTCTCCTTCAATATTGCCCCCAGCTGTGGAGGCAGCGCATGGCTGTTTTGGCTGAACTTCAGATTTCCCAGAGGGAGGAAAAACCAAGTGAGAATGAATTATCCTCTTGGCCTCTGGCTCCCAGCCTTCCCCAGCAAATGTTGTCCCCAATACATCAAATCCTCTTTCTTCCTGGAGTCCTCAGAAATTGGGGTGGGGGTTGTGTGTCAACGAGACGCACATGTG
This sequence comes from Podarcis raffonei, assembly GCF_027172205.1. Taxonomy (NCBI): domain Eukaryota; kingdom Metazoa; phylum Chordata; class Lepidosauria; order Squamata; family Lacertidae; genus Podarcis; species Podarcis raffonei. The sequence continues at coordinate 95,850,603 of NC_070607.1, forward strand.
CCGAAAAGGGGAGGTGGGGATTTTCCTACAGACCCAAAATTCAAAACATATTTGGAGACACAGTAGCAGGGGGGGAAGGAAACGGAAGGCAAGAGGAACATTCGGAGCAAGCCGCATAGCTTTCATCAGAAATGTTAAAAGCGAAGGCAATTAGCACTTCCAAACTCCCAGCATGCTTGAATTAAAGATTTGAAGCAGACATAAACGCTGGTTGGGTTGGGTTGCCAATAGGCTTTGGAAAACAATGAAGGCAGCGAAATCTCCATTCTGCTCCTCTCTCTCTCTCTTTCTTTCTTCCCAGAACCATGTCTTAAAGCTGTGGTCTGGTCTTGCTTGCCCTGAGCCCACCATGACTCATCAGATGGCTACATCCAAGAATGATTTGATTTTTGAGAAGGGTAAAACACTGGAGGCATCATTAGCTTGTTCCACATATCCTGGATTCCAACTGAGGTTAATAACCAGGGGGATTTACGGCACAAGCGATATTGAACGGGGGACAAAACCGGGGAGAGAGAGGGGTTGGTTTCCATCCAGATGTGCTCACCACTGTCTTCTTGACCCAGCACCGCACCTTTTCAATGAAAAGCACATGTTGGAGCTTCACGGGACAGATTTATTAGAGAAAATTGTGGAGGGCTATCGATGGCTCCTGGCCACAGTGGCTCTGCTCTGCTTCCACAGCCAGAAGAAGCGATGCTTCTGAAGACCAGATGCTGGAAACCACAGGAGGGGAGAAAGGTCTTGTGTTCGAATCCTGATTGCAAGTTTCCCATTGAGGCATCTGACTGGCCAGGATGCTGGACTGGATGAGCCATGGGCCTGATCCAGCAGGCCGTTCTTACGTTCTTATTTTTTGTTTAAAAAATTGGTGAAGACTTTGTAACAAAGGAGGAATTTGAAACATAAGAAAGATATAAGATCCCTATCGGATCAGACCAAAAACTGGGTCAAAATGATTACCTTTTCAGGCTCAGTTCATTTTCATCTGCAATTTTTAAAATCTTTCCTTCGATTCCAATTCAGGTGCTTCTGGGATAGCTCAGTCAGTAGAGAATGAGACTCTTAAATTCAAGGTTGTGGGTTCGAGCCCCACACTGGGCAAAAGATTCCTGCATTGCAGGGGTTGGACTAGATGTCCATTGTGGTCCCCTTCAGCTCTCCAATTCTATGATTGTATGATTCAGGGCTAAGGGACCTTTGGCCCTCCAAATGTTGCTGAACCACAAATCCCATCATCCCTATCCCACTGGTTGCGTTGGCTGCAGGGGCTGATGGGTATTGGAGTCCAGCCACATTTGGAGGTCCCAGGGTCTGCAGCCGTGCTTTGAAGAGTGGTTAGCAGCTGAATCAAGTACATTGCATATTGTTGTTGTTGTTTAGTTGTATAGTCGTGTCCGACTCTTTGTGACCCCCTGGACCAGAGCACGCCAGGCACTCCTGTCTTCCACTGCCTCCCTCATGCTGGTAGCTTCGAGAACACTGTCCCACCATCTCGTCCTCTGTCGTCCCCTTCTCCTTGTGCCCTCCATCTTTCTCAACATCAGGGTCTTTTCCAGGGAGTCTTCTCTTCTCATGAGGTGGCCAAAGTCTTGGAGCCTCAGCTTCACGATCTGTCCTTCCAGTGAGCACTCAGGGCTGATTTCCTTCAGAATGGAGAGGTTTGATCTTCTTGCAGTCCACGGGACTCTCAAGAGTCTCCTTCAGCACCATAATTCAAAAACATTGCATATAAACAGATGTAAAAAAACAACCACAAAACCATTCCCTGCAGTTGTAATGAACATCGAGCAAGAGAGGGAGGAAAGGGAGGAAGACTTCTCACTATCTGCTTTCTCAAGCCTGCCCCTGATAGCTATTCCTGAAAGCAAAATTGCATACTCAAAAGCAAAGCCTGGGAGCAACATCACGTGTACTTTGGGAGCAAGACCCTAAGAGCCTGTTGAACCGTAATCCTGTCAGAAGAAAAGTATTCTCAGTGGACATTTAAAGGCCACAAGGAAGCGCCATTCATTTGCTCCACCAATAGTGAAAAGGACTGTTGTTCGGGAAGCGTTCTTGAAAGCGTAACTCTTTAAAACGAACTTTATGGTACTCTCGGGAGGCTGAATTTCAAAGCAGGATTGAGGGGGTCTGTGATCTCCCACTGGGAAGGCTGGCTCGCTTCTGCCTCTGACGTCCCAAGTGATGACTCCTTCGCCGCAGGTGAAATTGAAGCAAATGTCGGAGAATCTCTACATGCAAAGAACTTGCAGGATTTTCAGGCATGCCCAGAAGAGGTTCCTTAAGACTTGCAGCGTTTCTCAGAGAGGCCTCCCGCCGTGTCCCTCCTCAGAGGAGGGGAGGGGGCCAGCTGAGCCAAATTTTCATGGTTTTTCATTTTCTTACTAAAATTGACATTTCCAGCAGATGGGATTATTTTAAAAAATCTATTAAAAAAAAGGCTACTCCATCTCAATCTTTTACAGTAAAGTGCAGTCGTGTGAATCTACATACTCAGATTTCAGGATGGTGTTACTCCGTGACACAGAACGCAACACCTCTGGGCTCTAGTAAATGTAGCCTGACAATCAAATCCAATAATAAACTAGGGAATCTACTACCACAAAATTTAGCCATGCCCAATTTAAGACAATTATACAAGGGAATTAGGCAGGTGGCAGTAGCCAATGGGTCTCAAACCCTTCGTGAGTTAGGTATTTTCCCTGCATCCAAAGCCAGGCTCCAGTGGACTGAGTGGACAAAATCAATAGAGGGTTCACTTTGCCAACAAAGGTCTGGATAGTGAAAGCTATGGTTTTCCCAGTAGTGATGTATGGAAGTGAGAGCTGGACCATAAAGAAGGCTGATCGCTGAAGAATTGATGCTTTTGAATTATGGTGCTGGAAGAGACTCTTGAGAGTCCCATGGACTGCAAGAAGATCAAACCTATCCATTCTGAAGGAAATCAGCCCTGAGTGCTCACTGGAAGGACAGATCCTGAAGCTGAGACTCCAAGACTTTGGCCAACTCATGAGAAGAGAAGACTCCCTGGAAAAGACCCTGATGTTGGGAAAGATGGAGGGCACAAAGAGAAGGGGACGATGGAGGACGAGATGGTTGGATAGTGTTCTCGAAGCTACGAACATGAGTTTGACCAAACTGCAGGAGGCAGTGGAAGACAGGAGTGCCTGGCGTGCTCTGGTCCAGGGGGTCACGAAGAGTCCGACACGACTAAACGACTAAACAACAACAACATGGCCAAGAAGGCTGTTTCTGCACGTGTTGTAGAGGGAAGTGAGGGGCAGATGGGGCTTGTCAACCTAGGAAGGGAGCCCATCTAGGAGAAGGAAAACTCTGGTCGTAAACCTCTCTTGCCTTGCAGATACATTCATTTGTGAGAGAGGCTTCAGGACTAAAGCCTGAGGAACAACCCCTTCCCCTCTGCCTTGCAGGACATTTTCGGGAGAAATAAAGGCTAGGGAGTAACCCCTTAGGAGTCCCTAAGAGAGTTGGATGGTGCCTTGTCCGCCTCCTTCCAGCAACTCCCACAGCCAAGCTGTTGCCAAATGTATTGCTCTGCTTTCCTTCGGACCGCATCAGAGAGGCTGAGAGGGGGATCTTGAGAGCCAGTGTGGTGTAGTGGTTAAGAGCGGTAGACTCATAATCTGGGTAACCGGGTTCGCGTCTCCGCTCCTCCACATGCAGCTGCTGGGTGACCTTGGGCCAGTCACGCTTCTCTGAAGTCTCTCAGCCCCACTCACCTCCCAGAGTGTTTGTTGTGGGGGAGGAAGGGAAAGGAGAATGTGAGCCACTCTGAGACTCCTTTGGGTAGTGATAAAGCGGGATATCAAATCCAAACTCTTCTTCTTCATCATCCAGTAAGCCTAGGACCTCCATACAAACTGCCCAGGCTTGCCTGTCTTCTGGGGTAGGTGGGGACGCGTGAGAAACGTTTAGCAGAAAGGAAAACACAATTGTGTTGCCTTCGGCCACCTCACAACAATTCCAGAGAGCTGTTGTTGCCAGGCTGAAAAAGCTGGGTTGTGTGGTAAATGGTGATGCCTTCACATATTCATCATTGAAAGACCATGACTCTTCAGGAAACGGGATGCAATTCAGACCAAGTGCCAGAGCTGATTACTGGCTGAAGACGTTCTGCTTTCCAGGCTCAGCTTCTCCTCCCCAGGAGGACCTCATAAGAAGTTCCAGTTGCTGTGACTTTTGCAGAATCAGAGGCTCATCCGAGCACCGTTCCCAAACGTTCCTCACTGTGGTTCTTGGTCAGAATTACTTGGTGGTATGGAATGTTGGCTGTGCCATTAAAGGATCACGACGGCGTCACAGGAAGGTAAGAAATCCCTTCCTGCTTCGCCCTTTTCCACCCTTCCCAAAAATGCCCAGTTTTATAGGAAGCCACTTCTGAATAATCAGGCAGCAGCAGAGGCAGCTGCTGTTGTTTTTCCATTGCCAACGCACAATCATTTCGGGCTGACCGGTGGATTGAGAAATCTGTTTTCTGTCCTCCTTGTTAAAGTCAGATATTGCTCCAGTGCCCTTCTGCGAGGAGCTGCGAGCCAAGGGAAAACTACGGAGGCCAAGGAGGAATGTGGTTTGCGTGACGGTGGTGGGGCAGCGTACTAGCTTCTGTGGCCACTGACACATCGTTCTGCTGGCTGCGTGCAGCTGCGGTCAACATCCTCCCATCATCAACTGAGCGCAAGGACGGGTCTAATTTGCCCAATCCTAATCATCCGAGCATAACTAGGATGGGCCACCACCTGGTCAGGGGCACAAAAAATAGGCATCATAGAATTGTAGAGTTGGAAGGGAACCCCAAGGTCAATCTAGTCCAACCCCCTGCAATGCAGGAATCTCAGCTAAAGCATCCCTGACAGATGGCCATCCAACCTTTGCTTAGAAACCTCAAATGTGTGGGAATGTTCAGGGAGGCAGGAGAGGATATATTGTTTATTAATACCCTTCCTAACATGCACTAGCAAGTTATTTTACTTAGCAGAGTTTTACATTCCCCTTTTAAACATGCACAGCAGATAGCTGGTTGCAGGCTTGTGTAAGCCTCTCACTTTCATACAATTCAGTACAGTCATACCTCAGGTTACAGATGCTTCAGGTTGCGTTTTTTCGGGTTGTGGACCGCCAAAACACAGAAGTACCAGAATGGGTACTTCCGGGTTTCAGCAGTCGTGCATGCGCAGAAGCGTTAAATCGTGCTTTGCGCATGCGCACCGAATCGCAACCCGCGCGTGTGCAGACACGCTGCTGTGGGTTGCTGATGCTGCGGGTTGCGAACGTGCATCCCGCACGGATCACGTTCGCAACCTGAGCATCCACTGTATTGAATTGTATATTCCTGGTAAGTTCCCTTTTTTTATCCCTCTTAAAAAGAATCAACACACAACAATCTTATTTCAAGCATACAAAAGAAGTTTACTCACATCAGTTCACAGATGGATTCCTGAATGCAGAAATATACATGTGGACCTATCCCATATGGGGGAATGATCCCAGTGACTGCAAGGCAGCAGTCACTCAAGCTGACATGATGAAACAAAGATGGAAAAGAGAGTGTGCTGTGTGCCCTGTCCTTTTGTTACCTGGGCAGGTAAGGTCATGCCCACCTACTAATCACATGCAAAGGAAGTATGTCCCAGCCAGGAGGAAACAGGAAGTTTTCGACTGGCTGGACCAAACATTCCCCTGCATGTCCACTCTAGGAAACAAGGAATGTTGTATTTGACTGCTCCCAGTAGATTACATCCCACAAAATGGAGCAGAGTACCCCACCTTCTGAGGCGATGGCATTTCGTATATTGCCAGTGATTAAAATTTTGGATAACCAACATGGTATCCTCCTGACATTGACTACCACTCCCATCATCCTTGACCATTGGTCACACGGGCTGCGGCTGATAAGACAGAAATCCAGTTACATTTTCAGAGGGAAGCATAGGCTGTTCTTTAATGAGTTTTATTTTTTGTTTCTGCGTCTGGTTCAAACAATTTAACCTGTTTCCAGGGTGATGGGCAAGTGCAGAGAACCCAAGCAATGTCATAAGGAGTGTCAGACAGGATCAAAGCTCCATCTGTTGGTGTTGGTGTTGACCTTTAAAGCTCTAAACGGCCTCAGCCCAGTATACCTGAAGGAGCATCTCCACCCCAATTGTTCTGCCCTGACACTGAGGTCCAGTGCCAAGAGCCTTCTGGCAGATCCCTCACTGCAAGAAGCAAAGCTACAGGGAACCAGGCAGAGGGTCTTCTCGGTAGTGGCGTCCGCTCTCCCACCAGATATCAAAGAGATAAACAACTACCTGACATTTGAAGACATCTGAAGGCAGCCCTGTTCAGGGAAGTTTTTAATGTGTAACATTTGAATGTATTTTAAATCTTTGTTGGATGCTGCCCAGAGTGGCTGGGGAAACCCAGCCCGATGGGTGGGGTACAAATTATAAATTATTATTATTATTATTATTATTATTATTATTATTATTATTATTATTATTATTATATCTGGTCCAGCTTCCTATTCCCACAGTGGCTACCTAGACACTTCCTGGTTTGCTATCATCTCCTCCGTGACCTCCACTTCCTCTTCCTTTGCTGGTGCAGCAGATGTGCTTCCAGAAGTACCACAACGGAAGAAGGAAGGAGAGCGAAGGGGACAAGGTCGTTTTCCCCCTCCAATTTTTGGGTTCCGTGCTCCAGTGGAAGCCAACTGTCTCGTGCCACAGTGCAGAATGGGGGGGGGGAATACTCCTCTTCTTGTCCCATGTTCTGGTGTGGCCAGAGCATTGGAACCAAAATGGGCCACTTTGTGGGGAGGGGACGGTCAATGTGAAAACAAGATGCTGGACTAGATGGGTCCGTGGCCCGATCCAGCAAAGCTCTTCTGATGTAGACTTCTATACATATAATTTAACATGTTCAAATGTGGATCCTCATGGGCCCATGCCCTTGTGATAGGAATTTTGAGGTCTTAGATATATGTTAAATGCTCATAAGTGTACCAACCAAGCACATACATAGATCAGCATAGGAAGACCGACCTGAAACCATTTTTGATTCCCAAACTGACCTCAATTATTTCTCTGCAAGGTCAAAGTGGGAAACCTCCCCATTGTCTCTTTCCTCACAAATCCTGTCTTGAGGGCACATTTAAGATATGAATAGGGTGTGAGCCTGTGACCTGGCTCAGGAACTAAGTATTTATCATTACAAAAGACTGGCCAGGCTCCCCAGGCCATCCAATCAAGTGACCATTCAACAGGTAACCTTGCAGACAAGAGGTAAACAAAGCACTCAGATTTCTGCTGTAGACCGCCCTTTCTGTGATGTATGTATGATGTTTCTGGGGGTGGTCTTGATCTAAAACTTAACGGGACCCCTGACCATTAGGTCCAGTCGTGGCCGACTCTGGGGTTGCGGCGCTCATCTCGCTTTATTGTCCGAGGGAGCCAGCGTATAGCTTCCGGGTCATGTGGCCAGCATGACTAAGCCACTTTTGGCGAACCAGAGCAGCGCACGGAAATGCCGTTTACCTTCCTGCCAGAGCGGTACCTATTTATCTACTTGCACTTTGGTGTGCTTTCAAACTGCTAGGTTGGCAGAAGCGGGGATTTGAACCTTCTGGTCGGCAAGTCCTAGGCTCTGTGGTTTAACCCACAGCACCATCCGCATCCCAGGTCTTGATCTACAGGGCGGCCATTTCAAAAGTCTATATAAGAACTTGCACACCATTGTTCTGGGTTCCTCCTCTCTTCTGCGTGTGGTGGGTGAGGACCCTGTTGCAACAGATCAATAAAGATCAGGCTTACTAGCTGCTTTGCTTCTCAATATTCTCTGGTTGGCCTCTGTTATTTTCTCCTACCAATAGGGAACCTACGTAAGGACTCTCTATGGGCTCTTGTATACCCCATAAGGGGGAAAAGGGCAGATTTTTGTTTACAACACCCTGCACCTTTTAAGCATCCAGCAATGCCCTCACAGAATTTCTTTTCCTCCTTCTTGCTCTCCCTCTGACCGACCTGTCGATCAGCTTTCCCCTTTGAGATGGTTGGTCTGTCCCGCTATCTGTGCAACAGGGACTCCATGCAAGGAGCTGTCTCACGCTGCCATAAACACCCTTTGCAGCTCTCACCAGCTAATTAATGGCTCCGTTCAAGTCGCCCACTGCGGTTTTCGTCGTTCAGTACCTCCCACAACGTTCCCCAGACCACAGCGATGTGAGAGGAGCTGGGCAGTTTCATGTGGCCTTTGGCTTCCATCGTAAAGAAGCCACAGCCCTCGACTCACAGGCTTATGGGAGAGGTTTGCTTGGCTTCCTCTGCTTGCTCCTTGGCCTGGAGGAAAACTGTGAGTTCAGCAGCATTCAAAACTCCTGGCTCCAGCGAACACATTGACTGCTCAGCTACTTGCACACTGAGGAAGGTAAAAGGAAAAGATAAAGGACATAAGAAGAAGAGTTTGGATTTGATATCCCGCTTTATCACTACCCGAAGGAGTCTCAAAGCAGCTAACATTCTCCTTTCCCTTCCTCCCCCACAACAAACACTCTGTGAGGTGAGTGGGGCTGAGAGACTTCAGAGAAGTGTGACTAGCCCAAGGTCACCCCGCAGCTGCATGTGGAGGAGCAGGGAAGCGAACCTGGTTCACCAGATTACGAGTCTACCACTCTTAAACACTACACCACACTGGCTCACAATGGTGACAGCTAAGTCCAGTCGAATTCAACGGGGGGGGGGGGTACAGCGGTCATCTCATTTTCAGACTGAGAGAGCCTGCGTTTGTCAGCAGACAGCTTTTTCCAGGTCATGTGCCAGCATGGCTAAACCGCTTCTGGCACAACGGGACACCATGACGAATGCCAGAGCGCATGGAAACGCCGTTTACCTTCCCACCGCAGTGGTACCTATTTATCTACTTGCGCTGGTGTGATTTTGAACTGCTAGGTTGGCAGGAGCTGGGACAGAGAAATGGGAGCTCACCCCGTCGTGGGGATTCGAACTGCCGACCTTCCGAACGGCAAGCTCAAGAGTCTCAGTGGTTTAGCCCACAGCGTCGCCTGTGTCTTTTTACCTTACTTTTACACTGAGTATGGGTCCGGATCCAGAGTGCGCAGACAGCCCACGCAGAGGTCTCGTCATTGCCCTGTGTGAACTGTGAATGCACACTTAAAAGGTCTGAGAGCCAGTGTGGAGTAGTGGTTAGAGCGCTGAACTAGGATGTGGGAGACTAGGGTTCAAATCCTCACTTAGCCATGTGTGATAATAATTCTTCAGGAATTATTCTTAGTTCTTAGGGAATTACCTGAAGGAGTGTCTCCACCCCCGTCATTCTGCCCGGACACTGAGGTCCAGCTCCAAGTGTCTTCTGGTGGTTCCCTCACTGCGAGAAGCAAAGTTACAGTGAACCAGACAGTGGGCCTTCTCGATGGTGGGGCCTGCCCTGTGGAATTCCCTCCCTTCAGATGTCAAAGAGATCAAGATGTTAAGGCGCCACTACCAAGAAGGCCCTCTGCCTGGTTCCCTGTAACTTGGCTTCTCACAGTGAGGGAACCACCAGAAGGCGCTGGATCTCAGTGTCCAAGCTAAACGATGGGGGTGGAGATGCTCCTTCAGGTATATTGGACTGAGGCCGTTTAGGGCTTTAAAGGTCAGCACCAACACTTTGAATTTTGCTCGGAAACTGTTATATACTGAAGTTCTCACCCAGGGCCAGCAGGAGGATACTGTAGATAGTTTTCACTCAGTTCCGCATATGCAAATAAGGAATTGAAAGTGACATTCAGTGATTGGATAGTTACAGAAAGTTGTTACTGTTGCTTTGTAGTTGAGCTCTATATAAGCAGGCTGACTGAACCCTTCAGTTCTGTTCTGGCCTGTGAATAAACAAGAGCTGTCTGAAGAATCGCTGTGTCGTCTGATATGTTCACCCACAACTTAACAGAAACGTAGGGGGAGACAATGTAGGTCTTTCAAGACCAGTGTTATGTGGTCTCGGCGGCCGCTCCCAGTCACCAGTCTAGCTGCTGCATTCTGGATTAATTGCAGTTTCCGGGTCACCTTCAAAGGTAGCCCCACGTAGAGCACATTGCAGTAGTCCAAGCGGGGAATAACTAGAGCATGCACCACTCTGGCAAGACAGTCCGCAGGCAGGTAGGGTCTCAGCCTGCGTACCAGATAGAGCTGGTAAACAGCTGCCCTGGACACAGAATTGACCTGTGCCTCCATGGACAGCTATGAGTCCAGAATGACTCCCAGGTTGCTTACCTGGTCCTTCAGGGACACAGTTACTCCATTCAGGGCCAGGGAGTCTTCCACACCTGCCCGCCTCCTGTCCCCGAAGAACAGTACTTTTGTCTTGTCAGGATTCAACCTCAATCTGTTAGCCGCCATCCATGAAGACGATTAAACTTTGGGCCTAAGTTTGGGTTTAGGGCCTAAACAGCAGTGTTGCTAGCAATATGTTCCTGAGCTCAGCCTGGCTGCTGCAGTCTGCACTAGCCGTAGTTTCTGCATCGGATACGAGGGCAGCCCCACATAAAGCTCTCTACAGTAGTCAAGCCTTGAGGTTGCCAGTGCAGGGCCTCTGACCATCAGGTCAAGTGGAAGCAATTAAATGGACAGAATGGAACATTGCCTTTCTTCCACTGCTGATGACGCACGACAGCCCAACGCAAGCACAGCCATAAATCCAACAGGACTATTTTATTAAAAGATAATATAGTTGTTCTGTTTCCCCCTCTGCCTTACGTACTACACTGGCGCAGCTGCCTCAAACGCGGGTTGCCAGCAAACAAAGCAGGATTGCAAACATATTTTTTTCCAACACACACACACACCCAATTGACTCGGCTTACGTTCCTCACATGGGTCACTGCCTCTGAAAGCTTGCCATGCATTTACCAGAGCATCTTTCGAATGAGGGAGTTGGGTATGCTTGGCCTGGTGAAGAATGAGAGGTGATTTCCTAGCCATCTTTTTTTTTAAAAATATATATATTATCTTTATTAAACATTCAACACATATTTACCCAACAATTTGCCACATTACAGTTTATGCACAAACACTACACAAGAAAAAGAAAAATACAAAAATAAATAAATAAAAAGGAAAGGGAAATAAAAAATGAAAGAAGGATAAAATAAACTTCCGCTTCTTCTCAGAAAACTAAGTCTTTTTTGTTATTTTTTTTGCACAGCATCATACTTTGTTTCCTTAATTTCCTTCAGAGAAATATTCTTTAGTTTGTTGTCTATACATTACAAGAATCATTTAAGGTCTGCCAGGAGGTTTTTGCTGTCATAATAGGTTTTCAAATATTCTTTAAATACTATCCATTCTTTATTCACCTCTAACTCTCCTTGACATTATTGCCAATTGGGATGTATTCTGTCATTTTTACCTGCCATTCCGACTTTGTAGGTGTAATTTCACTCTTCCAATTCATCGCGACCAGAATCCTGGCAGCAGATGTTGCATACATGAAAAGTAGTCTTACTTCTTTCTTGATTTCAGTTGACATTATCCCTAATGAAAAGAAGGCCTCTGGTCTTTTTGTGAAAGTGAATTTGAATATCTTTTTTGATTCGTTGTACACAGTGTCCCAAAACTCTTTGATTTTTTTTCCCACATTCCCACCACATATGCATATATGAACCTCTCCCCTTTTTACATCTCCAACAAATTTCAGATCTTCAAATATCTGAAGGGCTGCCACATGGAAGAGGGCGCTAGGTTGTGTTTTTTTTTTTTTGTTTTTTTTTGTTTGTTTTTTTTGCTGCTCCAGAGGGAAGTAAACACGAATTAATGGCTTCAAAAGTCAAGGAAAGAGATTCCAATGAAACTTTTTGACAGTAAAAGCTGTTCGCTGGTGGAACGGTCTCCCTCAGAAGATGGTGGACTCTCCTTCACGGGAAGTTAAAAAAAATTATTATTAATTTTTTTAACATATCATTTCCAACAATCATATAACATAACTTCTTATCTTATACAATGTTTTAGACTTCCGTCAACACCTCTGATGGTTTTCCGTTCTTTATCACTTATTCTGCATTTCTTAATTTATCTATTACTCTTAATTGTCATTAACTAATAATTCTCATAGTCTTTCTTGCAATATTTCAAATAGTCCCCCTTACAAAACTTATTGCAGTCCTACTTGCGTAATCTGTTCATTACTATTACTTTTCAAATAGTTCCTATATTTACTCCAGTCTTCTAAGAATCTCTGGTCCCGCAGGTTTCGAATCCTTCCTGTTAATTTTTCCAATTCTGCGTAGTCCATCAGTTTCATCCGCCATTCTTCTTTCCTCAGTAATTCTTCTTGCTTCCATTTTTGTGCAAATCGTATTCTTGCTGCCGTCATTGCATATAAAAACAACTTACAGTCCTGTCTATTAATATCATCTCCTACAATGCCAAGTAAAAATGCTTCTGGTTTCTTAATAAATGTATATTTCAACATCTTTTTCATCTCATTATATATCATTTCCCAGAAGTTTTTCACTTTTTTACATTCCCATCACCTTCATGGGAGGTTTTTAAGCAGAGGTTGGATGGTCATGTCTCAGATTCTTTAGCTGTGGTTCCTGCAGATGAGGCTTGGGCTCTCCTTCGAACACGACACTTCAATGATTCTATGAGTGGTTAAGGAAAGAAGTTGATGCACAAAGAGGCAGCCTCAGAGACCTTGACTCATGTCATTCAGGAAAGCCAAAGTAAATTTGTGAGTCGAGGACCCGCCACCCGCATAGGAATATAATAAAACAAAAGGACACATTATTTTGGGTTAATGGGCAAAATTAGGCCACAACTTTTATTGGTTACAGCATGTGAGTAGTAGTGGCTTAGGCATTGGATGAAACAGCAATACAAGACTCCACCCCACACAGCCGGGAGTCATATCAGGGTTAACAATCAGTGGGAGGAGCTTGCTGATGCAAATACAACTGGAAGCTCCCCCATGACGTCACTGGGGGTCGTGCCATGGCCCTAGCCACCAGCAGGGCATCGGACAGGATCATAGCTGTCAATTTTCAGATTTGAAAATAAGGGATCAGCAGCGTCACCTGTCTCGGAGACAGTCTACGGGATATCTAACAATCCAGGACAGCAGCGGGAAGCAGCGGGAAACGGCACTGAAATAAGGGAATTTCTCGCAAAAAAAGGGAAGGTTGACTGCTATGGACAGGATCCATGACCGCCAGATTCCTTTAACAGAATACCCAAAAGAGGAGGTGTAGATGATTGCCCTCCAACACAGCACAAATATTCCAATGCCTAACCGCCAATACCAGAAAGTTGGGACGAATTGCTATGAGGTAGGTGAAAAAACCAAGAGGCTGGTGCCAATTTGCCAAATGGATAAAAAAAGTCCTACCAGGCACCTTGGGCAACCAGGGCAACCAACCAAAGTCCATAGCAAGGTCAATACGCAAAAAGAAGCTGACCTAAGAGGGAGGGCAGGCGGGAGATCTGAAGAAAGCAGGAACCGACTGGGAGCAGAGCGCTGCCGCGGCCGTTTAAATACGGCTAGCCCCGCCCTCCAGCCGGCCCTATTGGTTGGTTGGAAGGCTTGGCCGCGGCAGCAGAAGCAATCAGGAGCAGGGAACCGAGCATAACTCCCTGTCCCAGCAGGAAGTTGCTCCCGCTCACAACCCCTACCCTCTGGGGGGAGGAAAGGCCTTGCCATCTTTTCTGAAATGACAGATTCCAAGTCATTATCTGCATATCAATGGACCAATGTCCAGAACTCCTGTCTGCACTACAAAGGAAGCTTTACGCTGTGTCCAGGATTGCCATGAAATTGTCACTATTTTTAAAAAGAGTTCACTAATTTTTAGCAATTAAACAGGTATAATATTGTTTAAAGAAACAAAGATTTATTCATACAGTGGTACAGCAAAACATCAGTTCAACAAATGTAATAAATGTTTGCAAAAATATTTATAGAATGCCATTTCATTTATAAAAAAAAAAATCAAAGTGGTTGACAACAGTACTACATCAATAGTAAATTAATAGTACATCAAACCATACAGTACAAGCTGTACAAACCACATAAAAGGCTAAAATGAGTTATCAATTAACTGCTGCAGAAAGATGCATTCTGAACTGCCCACATTGTCGGCATCCGTCTGTCTGGAGAGACTATGGAGTGTGCCTCCGGTATTCTTATTTTAAGCGACCAAATTAGAGGCACTTCTCTCCTGAGCCAACTTGCTGCTGTTGCCTGCATCGATCTAGTAGAACAGACACAGGCGTAGATTATAATCTTTATTTGCATCAGCCACAAGGCATGGCAGAGTAGAAAAGTTTCTAGCAAGAAGTTGGCCCAGAAGGTGCTGACTGAATGTCTACAAACAGAGAGTTCCAATGGGCCAATGACACAAAAGGTGTCAGTTTCTAGCTGTTATTGAATGATCCTTAAAGTCTGTTGGGATCTCTTCTCTTTCCCAGATTTTTTCCATGAGCTTGTGAAATTGTTGTGTAAGTTCAATTAGGCCCACTTTGAAGATTTCGGCAGGTATCCCATCAGGTCCACTGGCTTTGTTGTTTTTCATTTGGTTAATAGCTGTGCACAACTCTCCCAGATTTGGAGATATTGCAAGCTCATCTTTCACTTGTTTTTGTGGAATTTGTGAGAGGACCTCAGCAGCCACAGGAGAGTTGTGGTTAAGGAGATGTTGGTAATGTTCTTTCCAGCGCAGCGCAATAGCTTCTTTATCTTTTAGAAGTGTGGTACTGTCTGTTGGGGATGCGGGTGGCGCTGTGGGTTAAACCACAGAGCCTAGGACTTGCCGATCAGAAGGTCGGCGGTTCGAATCCCCGTGACGGGGTGAGCTCCCATTGCTTGGTCCCTGCTCCTGCCAACCTAGCAGTTTGAAAGCACACCAAAGTGCAAGTAGATAAATAGGTACCACTCCGGCGGGAAGGTAAACGGCGTTTCCGTGCGCTGCTCTGGTTCGCCAGAAGCGGCTTAGTCATGCTGGCCACATGAGCTGCACGCCGGCTCCCTCGGCCAATAAAGCGAGATGAGCGCTGCAACCCCAGAGTCGGCCACGACTGGACCTAATGGTCAGTAAAGGGTAAAGGGCAAAAATGGCTTAAGAGGGTAACTCTCAGTTTCAGGAGAGCCCAAACAAATTTGTAACGGAGTGGGCGGTATCCAGTAACTTGATATTTCACTCAGTTTCATTCCACTTTTGATTTGTATACCGCTTTTCTATATTACTACACACAAGCCGGTTTGCAGCAACATAATATACAACAAATAACACATGCCTTATAATAATCTGATCCTATACAGAAAGTCGTAATAAAGCATAACTTTAAAATGGAACAGCTTATATCAAATAAAGTAATATTCAATATTCTATTAGAATATTACAGTACACAATGAAATTAACTCTCAAAACATAAGCAAATAATAATTAAAGTGAAATTCACTCTTAACAATTGCAATAATTGCTGAACTATGGTCAGTAAAAATAACTGCAAGTCACAATGCAGCAAATACCACAACGCGTACAAACTAATGTAAAAGGTTCACATTGAAAAACAAAGACACACAACTTATAATTATTATTTTTAATGGGGTCTCAACTGGCAGCGACTCTCCAGCAAAGTGATCTTGGGGTCATGGTGAATGAAGTTTGTTTTTATTTATTTCGTAAGATTTACGCAGTACCATATCTTAAGCAGCTTGCCAGAAGTATTAAGACCATCAAGAAAAAGCAGGTAAAAATGTATGAAAACAACCGAGATTTACGGTAAAAGAGATTAAAGCACATCAACATGCATGCGCCTTGATTGGGTTGGCGAGACAATAAATGACTCAAATGGAAAACTTGCATCTATTTGCAGCGGGAGAGCAGATCAATTCTGTCCTAGGAATTATTAGGAATTATGAGGAAAGGGAAGGAAATTGAAAACAACTTGCATCGTAATGATCCGACATAAATCTATGGTGACGGCTAGATTTGGAAGATCGCGCATGGTGTGTGGGTTGCTTCATCTCAAAATGGGTATTTTCAAGCTAGGAAAACATGTGTTTAGCGGGAACATGGAGCACTTTCCCAAGAAGGGTGCGCTTCATCAACTGGGCGCCTTCCAGCTGGGGCCGGCGGGAGTTATAGTCCAAACATCTGGAGGGCACCCGGTTGCCAAAGGCTGAACAAAAGCATTGCGAAGTTTTTAATTTTGGGGGGGGGGGGGAGAACTACCGTATTTTTTGCTCTATAAGATGAACCCAACCGTAAGACGCACTAGTTTTAGAGGGGGAGAACAAGGGGAAAAAATATTCTCTCCCTCTCTGCGCAGCGCCCCTTCAGCAAAGCGGCAGGAGAACCTTAGCCCCTTCCATTTCTCCTCCCGCTTCGCTGAAGGGGCACTGCGCAGAGAGGGAAAGCTGTGCAGCGCCTCTCCAGCGAAGCGAAGCCAGGAGAGCAAGAGGGATCGGTGCACACCGACCACTCTTGCTCTCCTGGCTTCAACGAAAGCAACGCAAAGCCTCCGGAGGCTTCACGTTGCTTTCGCTGAAGCCATGGAGCCTGCATTCGCTCCATAAGACGCACACACATTTCCCCTTACTTTTTAGGAGGGGAAAAGTGCGTCATATAGAGCGAAAAATATGGTAAGAGGGAAACAAAAATCAATTATGTCTAGCATGGAGAAAGTGGACAGGTTTTCCCTTCTTCTTTTCTCATTATTCACGCCGGAGAATCATAGAATTGTACGGCTGGGAGGGACCACTGGGGTCTAATCCAGCACCCTGCAATGCAGAAATATTTTGCCCAACGTGGAACTTGAACCCACAACCTTTCGTGCTCTACCAGCTGAGCTATGAATCACTTGCTAGGTAGCATCCAGAAGCGGTTTTGCAACCCAATAATAACATGAATTATATCTAACCGATCACCAATATAAAAACACGGCTGTGTATATACAACAATATTTGATTGATTACCGTATTTTTTCATGTATAAGACTAGGTTTTCCCCCTAAAAAATAATGTCCAAAATTTGGGGGCGTCTTATACACGGATAGATCTTTTCTTAAATTGGAATCCCCAAAAATAGGAGGCGTCTTATACATGGGGGAGTCTTATAGACAGAAAAATACGGTAATTGAAATATGCATAGACTGCCTTTAAGGGTCAAAACCGTCCCAAGGCAGTGTTTGGCAAAACATGTAAGTGCAGAATTTTATAAATGTCTATCATGTCACCTTTTGCTTGCCTTTCCTTCAAACTAAGAAGTCCAAACGCTGCAAACTTTCTTCATAAAGGAGTCGCTTCATCCCCTTGATCATTTTCTGAACCTTTTCCAACTCCACAATATTCAATAAGTTTTTCCAACACTACAATATATAGAGAGAAAGCCACACTAAAACACTGATTTTTTTAATGATGGTTTAAGACACACAAACAAACACAAACGTGATGTGGAAATCTGGCAAAGTGAACTCAAGCATGGGATAATGAAAAAGTGAGAGAAAGCAAAATTGACAGATCCCTCTCATCTGCCCCAAAACCATTCCCAGGGCTCTGTTGGAGAGTTCTCGTAAGCCTCCTTGGGATTACTCCATGGCAAAGCGATTCGAGAACCAAATGCCTTCTGGAAACTGAGACAACACGTCAGCCCCAACACCTCTGGCTGACTTCGCCCAGCTGTCTCGTACAAATTGTTTCAAAACCTCGCAACAAGCCGTTTCGGGGAATTGTGGAATTTAAAAGTTGGAAGGGACCCCAAGGGCCAATTTGTCCAATCCCCTCCAGTGCAGGAATCTCAACAAAAGCATCCATGACAGATGTCCATCCAAACTCTGCTCAAAAACCGGCAAGGAAGGAGAGTCCATAACCTTCCGAGGGAGACTGTTGAGCAGCTCTTGCTGTCAGAAAGTTCTTCCAGATCTTCCAGATCTTTAGTTTTGAATCTCCATTCTTGTAACACAAAGGCATCGGTTCGAGTCCTACCCTTGATTCACCAAGCTTGTAACTCTGCAGAGAAAAAAAGGAAAGAAAAGAGATTAATTTGGTTTGACTTGTTTTTGAGAGACCAATGATGGGTCTTAGTAATCACAACATCCTTTTCTAAGTGCTCACAGACTGCGGAATTATCAGATAGTTGAATAAACAACTATCTGACATTTAGAAGACATCTGAAGGCAGCCCTGTTTAGGGAAATTTTTAATGACTGATGTTTTAATCTTGCTGTCCATGGAGGTGCAGGTCAATTCTGTGTCCAGGGCAGCTGTCTACCAGCTCCATCTGGTACGCAGGCTGAGACCCTACCTGCCTGCAGACTGTCTCACCAGAGTGGTACATGCTCTGGTTATCTCCCACTTGGACTACTGCAATGCGCTCTACGTGGGGCTACCTTTGAAGGTGACCCAGAAACTGCAATTAATCCAGAATGCGGCAGCTAGACTGGTGACCGGGAGCGGCCGCCGGGACCACATAACACCAGTCCTGAGAGATCTGCATTGGCTCCCAGTACGTTTCCGAGCACAATTCAAAGACGGCCTCGGTCCTGTATATCTGAAGGAGCGTCTCCACCCCCATCTTTCTGCCCGGACACTGAGATCCAGCACCGAAGGCCTTCTGGCGGTTCCCTCATTGTGAGAAGTGAGGTTACAGGGAACCAGGCAGAGGGCCTTCTCGGTGGTGGCACTCGCCCTGTGGAATGCATTGGCTATCCCTGCCATAGGGAACACTTGAAATTTATTATTAGTATTTGCATTATTTGGCCACTTTTCATCCTAAGATCCTCAGGCAGTGAAAAGGATGGGCCGCCCCCAAAGACCAAGGCAGTTTCAATTCCGTGAGCAGGCCTGAAGCCGGACTGGATTTCAGCTCCTCTCCCAGGGGAAGTGTCGTTTTATGGAAGAGGTCGGGCTGAAGAGAGCGTTTTCCCCATTTTCAGAAAATGGGAAGCCAGGACAGCAGAACTGATGTAGGGCAAAAATGCCCATGGATTCTTTCCCTGTCTGCTCAACACATGAAAGACCGCGATGGCGATGGTCAAGGTACATATCATTTAGTTTTAGCACGATGAGTGGTTCCCTTTGCTTAGCTGAACAGCAGATATACCTGTTCTGTTTTAAATTAAAACAAGCTTTCAAGGATGCTGACTCGTGAAGCTGGCCAACCGTCCGAGATTTAACAAAGCAAATCCGAATCCATTTGCAAAGAATCCTCTGTGAGCAGAGAAAGAACAATTTGCAGGTATTGCAGAGCAAGGAAGGAGCTGGCTTGCAAAGTGTTTGTCGCAACCAAGCTCTCTTCCGGGCGTTTACCACGCTCGAGAATATTCTTTTGGAAAGTCCCGAGGAAATTAAGCCGAACAAAATGGAAAGGTGTAATAGTTTTGAGAGTGGGAGGCTGGGCGATCAACCGTAGAACTGGGTGCTTCTGGGCACCCAAAGGTGGTGGTTTGGAGTCGCTGCATTCTGTTAGGAGGACTAATAGAGTAAAAACAAAGGCTGAGACAGAGTCTGCTTTGCTAAAGAGCTGGGATAAAGACCAGAAATGCCATCAAAGCCCATTAGCTAAAGACTCCACCTGGCATCCATGCTGGGAATTTCCAGAACCCAGAAACATCCCGTTTTTGCTAAAAAAAACCTTTTATGCCTAAAGAGCCGTGCTGAGTCTTCTAAGAACAGGATGCGGGACTGGATGGGCCTGATCCTGCAAGACCCTTCTTATTTTCTTACTTCAAGGACTCAAGGCATAGGAATACATTTTGTATAGGTTGATTGATAGGCACTGAATTTAAGCTACCGTATTTTTCGCCCTATAGGACACACTTTTTCCCCTCCAAAAATGAAGGGGAAATGTGTGTGCGTCCTATGGGGCGAATACAGGCTTCAGGAAGCTCTGCGTCACCCTCCGGAGCCCAGCGCGAAGCCGCGCCGGGCTCTGGAGGGTTGCGCAGAGCTGCCTGCCCTCCTGGAGTCCGCGCAGCTCTGCGCAACCCTACGGAGCCCGGCGCCAAGCTGCACCGGGCTCTGGAGGGTCGCGCAGAGCTGCCTGCCCTCCCGGGGTGCGCGCAGCTCTGCGCAACCCTACGGAGCCCGGCGCCAAGCTGCACCGGGCTCTGGAGGGTCGCGCAGAGCTGCCTGCCCTCCCGGGGTCCGCGCAGCTCTGCGCAACCCTACGGAGCCCGGCGCCAAGCCGCACCGGGCTCTGGAGGGTCGCGCAGAGCTGCCTGCCCTCCCGGGGTCCGCGCAGCTCTGCGCAACCCTACGGAGCCCGGCGCCAAGCCGCGCCGACCTCCGAAGGGTCGCGAAGAGCTGCCCTCCCGTGGTCCGCGCCGGACTCCAGAGGATTGCGCAGAGCTGCCTGCATTCCGAAGCCTCGGGCGCACTGAAGAGCGCGCCCGGGCTTCGCGCAGCTGTCCACAAGCCTGGGGAGACCGGCGCGGCTCCCTAGGCTTGCAGATAGCAGGCTGTTCTGGGGTCGGGGGAAGCTTGGGCTTCTCCCGCGCCAGCCCCGTGCCTGGGGGGGAAATAATTTTTTTTCTTTATTTCCCCCCTAAAAAAAAATCTAGGTGCGTCCTATAGGGCGGTGCGTCCTATGGGGCGAAAAATACGGTAACTTTTAGGGTTGGTGTGAAGGCATAATCTGCCTCTTCCTCTTCAGGGGTCTCAGTTGCAAGAGGGTTTTCTCGGTCCAATACAACGCACGGGGACTGGACCCACCCACCCACAATGTACTGGCAAGAACAGCTGCTTATGTACATATTAAACCTGAAACAAGTCTGTCCAACAGCCAACATGACTTCTCCTTTACACAGACATAATCCTTTCTGCACATCATCCAACTATGGCAAGTCCTTGCAAGCTCCTAATCAATAACATTTGCACAATAACAATTGGCAGGAGAGGGGAAGAGGCAGGAGATCTGGAGCCTGGCATTAATGGCCGAGGGCCACTAGGCTACCCACTAACAGCGTCCCTGCTGTGCGACGGCTTGGCTTCTCTGGAACACTCCCAACGGCTTCGGGGAAGAGGGAGAAATCCACATGTTTTCTTGTTGGCATCTGTTTCTCTTGATAGACAACGGAGTGGGCCTCCAGGGGTGTAGTCAAACTGCTGTGTTAGCAGCACCAAAGTGACCTTTCCAGGATGCAAGCCTGGGCAGCGTGGGTGGAGGTCCTGGGCTGCCCAGAGAAGACCCCCCTCTCGACCTCACGGATGGGGTCCAAAGGAAAGTAGAGCAAGACGTTTGGAGACAGCTTGGCTGCTGCAGCTGCTGGAAGGAGGCAGACGAGCCGCCATCCAACTGTCTTAGGGACTCCACTCTGGATTTTTGTAGGATTTACTCCTCCTTGTTGTTGCTGCTGTTTAGTCGTTTAGTCGTGTCCGACTCTTCGTTACGCCCTGGACCAGAGCACGCCAGGCACTCCTGTCTTCCACTGCCTCCTGCAGTTTGGTCAAACTCATGCTGGTAGCTTCGAGAACAGGGCTGCCTTCCAAGGCTGCCTTCAGATGACTTCTAAACATCATATAGTTGTTTATTTCTTTGACATCTGATGGGAAGGCGTTCCCCAGGGCAGGCACCACTACTGAGAAGGCCTTTCTTCTGCTGAAGATGTCCTACAAGGCAACAGAAGTTTAGGATCAGTGTTTTCCTTCTCCTAGATGGGCTCCCTTCCCAGGTTGACAAGTCCCATCTGCCCATCACTTCCCTCTGAAGCATGGGCAGAAAAAACCTTCTTGACTGCTGGACCCATTCTTGGTCTCGTCCGTTCAATCTGCCGCAGCCTGAATGCCCATGCAGGGGAAGCCCCTAGCTCACTGAGGGATTGAGAACCATTGGCTTCCAATGAGGAAATCCCAACGAAAGAACAGTGGCAAGGAAAATTGATGAGCTATACAGAGTTGGCTGAATTGACATACAAACTGCGGGACAAGGACAACTGTGACTTTAAGGAAGAATGGGAGCTTTTTACAACTTATCTAAAAGGACAACAAAATGAATTGGACTCCTTGACAGGTTTTGAATGAACATAGAGTCATACCTCGAGTTGAATATGCTTTAGGTTGAGCGCTTCCGGGTTGCGCTCCGCGGCAACCCGGAAGTAACGGAGCGCATTGCTTCTGGGTTTTGCCGCTTTCGCATGCGCTCAAAATGTCACACACATGCGCGGAAGTGGCGAAACGCAAACCGCGCATGTGCAGATGCGCTGTCACGTCTTACGTTCCATTCAGGATGCGAATGGGGTTCCGGAACGGATCCCGTTAGCATCCCGAGGTACCACTGTACACAAATTTATTAGCTGATAACATGGTAGATAGATAATGTAAGGACATGTATAATTTTATAACATGCAGAGAGTAATATGTACTGAGAAACCAGAGAGAGGAGTTGAGGGAAGTCTGGGGGGGAGGGGGTTTGAGGGGGGGAGGGGGAAAATAATGAATATGATATGTTTTGACAATTCGTTATGTGGACTTTGTTAATAAAAACTTTTTTTTTCAAGAGAACCACCTGGTTGAGCCAGCCAGTTGAAGCAGTTTCCCATGGTGTGACTGTTGTCACATGCTGACAGCTTCTAGGAGCCACAAGTGAGAGCAGAGTGCAGTGTGGGGACAAAAGGTGGGCAAACGACCCCAGAAGGAGCGCATGCCCCCCGCCAGAGGTTCTACTCCTCCTCTAACACCATATGGGGACCCCTGGATGGTTAAGTCCAGTCAAAGGCGACTATGGAGCTGCAGCGCTCATCTCGCTTTCAGGCCGAGCGAGCCGGCGTTTGTCCACAGACAGCTTTCCGGGTCATGTGGCCAGCATGACTAAGCCGCTTCTGGCGAACCAGAGCAGCGCATGGAAACGCCATTTACCTTCCTGCCGCAGAGGTACCTATTTATCTACTTGCACTGGTGTGCTTTCGAACTACTAGGTTGGCAGGAGCTGGGACAGAGCAACGGCAGCTCACCCCGTCACGGGGATTCGAACCGCCAACCTCCTGAATAGCAAGCCCAAGAGTGGTTTAGACCACAGCGCCACCCACGTCCCGTTAACACCCCATCACCTCCAGTAATACAAAAGGAAAAAGGAATTGGACGTGTCGTGTATGGAGGCGAAATGAATGTGGTTCATAATCCGGATTGTATTGTGTGTATTTTCTGGTATGGGTGCTATATAAAAATGGAAGAGAAAAAACATTCTGGCTTGCTTCTGCAAATAAGGTCCTCCTGGCACACAGGATCATCTTTTATTTCTGCTTCAAAGTCAATTCCACTCTGGTTTTTCTCCTTCGTGTGCTGGCAAAAGCAGCCGAGATTGAGAAGGGTCCGCAGGGGAGCTCGCAGCTCCATTCCTTGACATGAAGAGAACCGATTCCCACCCAAGCCCTCGGGATGAGGCTGAACTAGACGTTTAAGTGAAGGCAGCTTCGTATAGAGGAGGGGGCGGGGGAGCCACCGCCAACTTTAAAATTAAAAAAAGTGCTAGGGAATATTACAGAATCAAACAATTCATAGCGATCTTTGAATGTATAGTCCACCCAGTCTCTAAGGGCAAGAAGCGGGCAAGAGGAGAGAAAACTGGACCACGCTGCAAATATTCCAATATTCTCCACCCTATTTATGGGGTTGATAAATGAGGTACCGAATTTCTCCAAGGGGAAGGGGAACGATGGTGCTCCTCGTGATCAGGGAGGAGAACACAGCTTCATCCTCTCTCCCCATGTTGAAGATGCTGCTACAAGCAAGCAACATAAGTAGGCACAGCCATTAAAGCACTTTGGAATAACATCTACAGTGAATTAAAAAACCTAAGTTTTCATTTAAGAAAAAACCTGAAACCTTTCTCCTGGGAATCATGTCACCAGATATCAAAAAAGAAAATAGACCACTTTTTATGTATACAGTGGTACCTCGGGTTAAGTACTTAATTCGTTCCGGAGGTCTGTACTTAACCTGAAACTGTTCTTAACCTAAAGCACCACTTTAGCTAATGGGGCCTCCTGCTGCCACCATGCCGCTGCTGCACGATTTCTGTTCTCATCCTGAAGCAAAGTTCTTAACCTGAAGCACTATTTCTGGGTTAGCGGAGTCTGTAACCTGAAGCGTATGTAACCTGAAGCATATGTAACCTGAGGTACCACTGTACAACAGTAGCAGCCAGGATCTTAATCGCAAAAAAACTGGAAAAGTGGCAAAACACCTATGATAAATGAGTGGCAGGTCCAAATGATAGAATATCTACAGATGGCCATGATGACAGGGAGAATTAGAGGGTATCCAAAACAGAAAGTACGAAAGAATGGAAAATCTTTAAAGAGTATTTGGAAAAGTATTACAATAACATCTCCTGGCAGAAATAGAATGGTCCTTGTAAAACAACAAATATGTTTCTTGATATCTGATGAAAAACAAAGAAATACAATAATTTGGAACTGTGTGTGAAAAAACTGTAGAAATAATAATACAATGAGTCTAATCGGAAGTCAAATATGTTTGTTTTGCTTTGTTTTCTTCCTCCTCTTTTCTTTTTTACCCTTCCCTTCACACACACCCCTTTTTCTTCCTTTCTTTTTGTGTTTCCTTTCTTGGTATTTCTCTCTTTGATATGTTAAGAAAAAGATAGAGAGACAAAAGTGTATTGTGGAAACCTCAGTAAGTTAAAAGTGATTTCTTTATTAGGTAAAGGTAAAGGGACCCCTGCCTATTAGGTCCAGTTGTGACCGACTCTGGTGTTGCGGCGCTCATCTCGCTTTACTGGCCGAGGGAGCCGGCGTACAGCTTCCGGGTCATGTGGCCAGCATGACTAAGCCGCTTCTGGCGAACCAGAGCAGCGCATGGAAACGCCGTTTACCTTCCTGCTGGAGTGGTACCTATTTATCTACTTGCACTATGACGTGCTTTCGAACTGCTAGGTTGGCAGGAGCCGGGACTGAGCAACGGGAGCTCACCCTGTCGTGGGGATTCGAACCGTCGACCTTCTGATTGGCAAGTCCTAGGCTCTGTGGTTTAACCTGCAGCGCCACCCATGTCCCTAAAGACCTAGACAGGCCTTTGGAAATGACTTGCAGGCAGTGTTGACCACTGAGCACCACCCGCATCCCGATTTCTTTATTAGTATTTGTAAAATGTTAAAACTGGTTAATTGTAATGATTTGATGTAACAACTACTATAGTTCCCCCCCCTTTGTTATTGTCAAATTCTAAATAAAGTTTTATTCATCGCGCAAAAAAAACAAACAAAACCAAGTTAGCAACATAAAGATAGCTTTAGCAGGATCAGGCCAATGGCCCAACCAGAAACTGGTTTTCTTTTTTCCTAAATTTATTTGGTTTTTCAGATTAAAGTTTTACAATCACATGTCCAACATACAAGGTAAAAACAAGATTCTGAAGAATCTCTTGGACTTCCCTCCTCCCTTTTGTGGGTCCTTTTGTTAACCATTTCCTCCTGCATCTTTTATGATAATCCAAATCTTTTACATCTCCGTTATGTCCAAAATTCACCATTAAACTACAAGTGTTATTCCAGGCCTACTAACGATTTTAGCCGTTTACAATGGTTTTTAAGATAAGTTATAAATTTTCCCTATTCCTTATTAAAATTTTGGTCTTCCAGTTTTCTGATTCTTCCAGTCATTTTAGCCATTTCGGCATAATCCATCAACTTAAATCTGCCATTATTTTCTTTCCATCTCTGGACCAACAACATCTGCGCAGCCGTGGTCGCATACAAAAATAGTCTTTTCTGATCCCTTGGGATTTTGGCACCTAGAATTTCTAAAAGAAAGGCTTCAGGGGTTTTTTTTAGAAAAAGTTATTTTAAACATTTTTTTCAACTCATATCATTTCCCAAAATTATTTTACTACCTTACATTTCCACCACACATGATAAAAGGTGCCTTCTTTTTCCTTACATTTCCAATATGCATTTGACCCTGTCAGAAACTGGTTTTCAAAGGCACAGCACCTCCAAGAGTGGATTAAAAATAAAAATATTTTTCAACATTTAAATATTTTTATTTAAAATATGTTTATATCTCCACTCATTACAATGATCCCAGGGTCGTTGGCCGCAATAGGATGAATGCCTTCCATATCTATATGTGGAAAGTTGATATTATTAGTCGCTAACTAGAAAAAAGAAAGAAGAAAACTATTGCAAACTGGTCATAATATTAGTGTGAATTTCATATAATATACACGTGTGTGTGTGTGTGTGTGTGTGTGTGTGTGTGTGTGTATTAAGTGTTCGAATGAACCAAAGGTCATTAGGGTGGATCTACACACAGGGAAAAACCACTATAAATAAACCAGATATTAAATTGTTATAACAAGGGGGGAAGGCACTATGTAAAATCACATAGAAAAGTTTTCTGCTCTACAGCACCATCTGGTGTCGCATGTTTATAACACATTCAAAATGCTGTTTTTTGACTAATGTAGCTGAGTCCAACTCCCTGCATTGCAGAAAGAGCGTGGGTGCTTATGGGCCTGTGTGCAAATAGTTTTCCGCAATAAAATGCTTTTTCAATGTTATTTTGCACTGATCCATGCATTTTTGTATGCCATGGTTGAAGTATTGCACCACAAAATTCAGAGAAGTGTGGATTTGAATGGCTATATTAGGCAGTTCCTCGTTAAAATACAAAGAAAGCTGAATTCCTCCCTGCTCCCGTCCAGGAACAATGTCCCCCAAGATTTGAGCCAATGTGGGTTTTGGTTTTTGTCTGGGAGAAAGTTTAAAAGAACCATTTTTTAGAATGACTGTTTTAAGAGGCAAGTTAAGGAACTCAAAGCTGTGCAGGTCTGGGAGTTGGGGGGGAATAACACATGCCAGCAGGGTGGATTTGATTGAAATCAAATTGATTTAAATCATGATTTAAATCACTTGTCAGTAAGAATTTAAATCATATTTTTTTACAGAAAGACTCATTCTTGCTGGTTTAATCTTAATATTTACAACCAGATGAAGGTTTCATTTTTGGAAGAAAGTTTCGCCCGAAGGCCAGCACTCCTCCTGCGAGTACTCAGGTCTCTCCTTCTCTCAGACCTCAGTCTCTGCAGCTCGGGAAACGTCGGTGGGTTACTAGACTCAGGGGCCGCCTCAGCCTCCCCTGACCCAACTGGTAGTGGAGCAGCTGTAAGTGATGGCCCAGCTGAAGGCAACGAGGTCATCCCCGCATCTGGAGCCAGGGCAGGCTCAGGCCCCTGACTCAGCCCAGCTGGTGTTTGTTGTAGGGGAACCTGTGCAGACTCGGATTCTTCAGGATCAGGCCCCAGACTTGGTTCAGATGATGCCTGAGGCAAAGGATCCGGTGTGGACTGAGACTCCACTGGTTCCAAGTCCAAGTCCCAGGCCATCACACACACTATATAAGGGTCTGGTGACTTCTGTCTCAGTGTATCTGAAGAAGTGTGCATGCACACGAAAGCTCAAACTTAAGGTAAAGGGATCCCTGACCATTAGGTCCAGTCGTGACCAACTCTGGGGTTGCGGTGCTCATCTCGCTTTACTGGCCGAGGGAGCCGGCGTACAGCTCATGTGGTCATGTGGCCAGCATGACTAAGCCGCTTCTGGTGAACCAGAACAGCGCACGGAAACGCCATTTACCTTCCCGCCGGAGTGGTACCTATTTATCTACTTGCACTTTGACGTGCTTTCGAACTGCTAGGTTGGCAGGAGCGGGGACCGAGCAGCGGGAGCTCACCCCTTCGCAGGAATTCGAACCGCCGACCTTCTGATAAGCAAGTCCTAGGCTCTGTGGTTTAACCCACAGCGCCACTCGCGTCCCCAGAACAAACTTAGTTGGTCTCTAAGGTGCTACTGGACAATTTATTAATTTTATTTATTTATTCAGACCCTCCCAATTTGTGATGTATGCATGATGTAATTTTAGGGGTGTTGCGGGTATCTTTGTAAAACTGATAAAAGTGGGAGCCGTCCTTTGTTCTGGGCTTCTTCCTGCTTCTCCCATGTGGTGGGGGTGGAAGTCCTGTTGCAAGAGTCCTTAAAAAATAAAAGACCAGGCCTGCTGGCTGCTGTTTGGCTCCTATATTCCTGGCTGGTGTCTTTGTTTGGCAATCCAAGTGAGCCCAAGGATTTTCCCATAACAGCTTTGAGAAACACGCGTCTTATAGCTGCACTCAGGGAAATAGGTGCCATCAGTCCGGCTTCCGCGGACTTCCGCGCTGGTCATGGGACCGAGACGGCTCTGGTCGCCCTAACAGATGATCTCCGCAGGCAGCTGGATCGAGGCGGGTCAGGGCTGCTGATTCTTCTAGACCTGTCAGCAGCCTTTGACATGGTCGATCACGAACTCCTAGACCACCGCCTTGCCGACGTGGGGATCCAGGGCACAGTCCTCCAATGGCTGCGCTCGTTTCTCTCTGGTCGGGGACAGAGGGTGGCGCTTGGGGGGGAATTGTCATCGCGCCACTCCTTGGTGTGTGGAGTGCCTCAGGGTGCGATTCTCTCCCCGATGCTTTTTAACATCTTTATGCGCCCCCTCGCCCAGCTTGTTCGGAGTTTTGGGCTGGGTTGCCATCAGTATGCCGATGACACCCAACTCTATCTGTTGATGGATGGCCATCCTGACTCGGCCCCAGACACACTGACCAGATGCCTGGAGGCTGTGGCTGGATGGTTACGTGGGAGCCGGTTGAAGTTAAATCCTTCGAAGACAGAGGTCCTCTGGCTGGGACGGGACGATATGGGATTGAGGGGGCAACTCCCATCTCTTGCGGGGGTGCAGTTAGTGCCAGCACCGTCCGTTAAGAGTTTGGGTGTAATCTTCGATACCTCCCTCTCTATGGAGGCGCAGATTACAGCTATAACAAAGGCGGCATTTTTTCATCTCCGCCAAGCTAAGCAGTTGGCCCCTTATCTCTCTCGCCCTGACCTAGCCACTGTGATCCATGCGACGGTCACCTCCAGACTGGATTATTGTAACTCGCTCTACGTGGGGCTGCCCTTGAGACTGACCCAGAAACTCCAGCGGGTGCAGAATGCCGCGGCGAGACTCCTTATGGGGTCTTCGCTGCGAGACCACATTCATCCGGTGCTATATCAGCTGCACTGGCTCCCGGTGGAGTACAGGATCAGGTTTAAGGTGCTGGTTTTAACCTTTAAAGCCCTATACGGCCTAGGACCCTCGTACCTACGGGACCGCCTCTCCTGGTATGCCCCACAAAGAAACCTACGGTCTGCAAATAAAAACATCCTGAAGGTCCCAGGCCTCAGAGAGGTTAGGCTGGCCTCAACTAGAGCCAGGGCCTTCTCGGCTGCGGCTCCAATCTGGTGGAACGCTCTGTCACAAGAGACTAGGGCCCTGCGGGACTTGACATCTTTCCGCAGGGCCTGCAAGACAGAGTTGTTCCACCAGGCCTTTGGTCAGGGCGCAGCCTGACTCCCTCCTCTGGCAACCTGCACAGAGTTTTGCTTAATGGTTGCCATTAACTTGATTTTAATTAATTTTTATAATGAAATATTTTTAGAATGTTGGTTTATTTGATTGTTTGATTATTTGATTGTTGTTAGCCGCCCTGAGCCCGGCTTCGGCTGGGGAGGGCGGGATATAAATAAAATTTTTTTATTATTATTATTATTATTATTATTATTATTATTATTATCAGCTGTTCATGGAAACAAAAGCACAGCATCAAAAGAAATACAGAGCAAAGCCACAAGCTATGAATAGAGGTGGTTGCGCCCCCAAATGCAGTTCAGGTACCTTTGCAGCTTCCAACGATTACAGGTGTGTAATCCACTTCCGCGTTGCTGGCTCCCCGTTCCTCCAGCGATGGAAGCCTCTCCGTCTCCCGACCCACATAAACAACAGAGAAGGGAGCGAAAGCACAAAATTGAAATCTCAGAAAGGGGGCTTTAGAAAGGGTGGGGCGCCCTCCAGTGGCCCTTCTGAGATCGCCATGCAACTTCTATTTGATACCATTGGAGGTTAACTCAAGCCAAGGGGTCATCAAACTTTCTCAGCAGGGGGCCGGTCCACTGTCCCTCAGACCTTGTGGGGGGCCAGACTACATTTGGGGGGGGGGAATGAACAAATTCCTATGCTCCACAAATAACCCAGAGATGCATTTTAAATAAAAGGACACATTCTACTAATGTAAAAACACACTGATTCCCAGACTGTCCGCAGGCCGGATTTAGAAGGCGATTGGGCCGGATCCGGCCCCTGGGCCTTAAGTTTGCCTACCCATGCTCAAGACCTTTGAATGAAGCATGCTTGTTTATCGTATATACAGTGGTAACTTGGTTCTCAAGATTAATCCGTTTTGAAAGTCCGTTCCCAAACCAAAGCGTTCCAAAACCAAGGCGCAGTTTCCCACAGAAAGTTACAGATGGGTAGCCGTGTTGGTTTGCCATAGTCAGACCGACACGGAAGGATTTTGTTTGTTTGTTTTGTTTCCCATAGAAAGTAATGCAAAACGGATTAATCCATTCCAGACTTTTAAAAACCAACCCCTAAAACAGCAATTTAACATGGATTTTACCATTGATCCATAACATGAAAGCAATAATCAATGTACAGTACCATAAAATAAATAAGACAGTATTGTAAATGATAAATATTTGTAAAGAAAATATGGAGTTGTTTGTACAATATTATTATTACTGATCTGCTGTAATAAAGCATTGCTCCCTTACTCCCGAGTCAGAGGGGCGAGCCAGGAGGCAAGAAAGGCCAGCATCGCAAGCTCACTTAGCACCAGTGATTCAGGACCAATCCTGGTGACCTGCGCTCTTCCTCTCGGCCCTGATCCCAACCGACTTGCGAGTCTCTTGCAAGAGCTGGGCGCATGGAACATGGAACCCTGGGGGTCTCTGTTGCACGGCAACCAGATAAGTCGGCAAAGCAAAGCTGGAGGCCATGTTATCGCCCTGGCCTCTGCCCCCCTTCTTCTGTACCCTTTGGACCATGTGGGGCAGGTGGCAGTAGCCATGGCGGAGAGAGCCCGGAAAACACATGGTCAGTAGTAAAGCATGGGAAGGGTTGGAGGGGTGTGCGAGGGGGGTAGCCTGGCTATAGGGGGCTTCCCCAGTGGGGAGAACAGAGGTAGCTAGGCACAGGCTTTGTTGTTGTTGTTCAGTTTTTTAGTCGTGTGCGACACTGGTTTCAAATCCGGGTACTTTAAGATCTTCCCAATGCATAGAGGATGCAATTCAGAGATTCTCCTGAGTCCTCTTAATTTCAGATTTCTGGAAAGTTAGGAAGCCCCAACATTCCTTAGATTGTTGTTGTTGTTTAGTCGTCTAGTTGTGTCCAACTCTTCGTGACCCCATGGACCAGAGCACGCCAGGCCCTCCTGTCTTCCACTGCCTCCCGCAGTTTGGTCAAACTCATGCTGGTAGCTTCGAGAACACTGTCCCACCATCTCGTCCTCCGTCGTCCCCTTCTCCTTGTGCCCTCCATCTTTCCCAACATCAGGGTCTTTTCCAGGGAGTCTTCTCTTCTCAGGAGGTGGCCAAAGTCTTAGAGCCTCAGCTTCAGGATCTGTCCTTCCAGTGAGCACTCGGGGCTGATTTCCTTTAGAATGGATAGGTTTGACCTTCTTGCAGTCCATGGGACTCTGAAGAGTCTCCTCCAGCACCAGAATTCAAAAGCATCCATTCTCTGGTGATCAGCCTTCTTTACGGCCCAGCTCTCACTTCCATACATCACTACAGTGGTACCTCGGGTTACAGACGCTTCAGGTTACAGATTCCGCTAACCCAGAAATAGTACCTCGGGTTAAGAACTTTGCTTCAAGATGAGAACAGAAATTGTGCTCCGGTGGCGCGGTGTCAGCAGGAGGCCCGATTAGCTAAAGTGGTGCTTCAGGCTAAGAACAGTTTCAGGTTAAGAATAGACCTCCGGAAATAATTAAGTTCTTAACCCGAGGTACCACTGTACTGGGAAAACCAGTAGTAACCCTTTTATTTGTTTATATTTATTTCATAAAAATTCACATACCTGATTGTAAAACAAAGAAACAAACCTCAAAGCAGTTCACCAGAAGAGTAAAACAACAAAATTATTAGTAATTATTAGTATTATCATTATGCATTTATGTATACCTTTTTTTATTTTTTTATTAAAGGATTTTTTTTTATAACAACAAAAACATAACAATGCGATACAATAAACACAACAAACAAACAAAAAAACAAGTACAATTTCAGATCTTGTTTTCTTATACCTTGCTTCTCCGAATTCCTCATGCCTCCCTTTTCTGTATTCCAATTTCTAATCATTTATTCAGCAAATCTTCCCTTATTTTAATTTAGTTTGATCTTACTTATTCTCCTTATCTTATCCATTACTAATAGTAACCATTTATTTTCTAATCCAACATCATTTTAACTTTCATTAATTTTGTAATATTTCTTTAAATAGTCCTTAAATTTTTTCCATTCTTCTTCCGCTGCTTCTCTTCCCTGGTTTGATTCTTGATTCTGCATTTATGTATACCCCACACCTTTTTCCCTGTTGGGTTTTACAGATTAAAACATTCCGTAAACTGAAAATATCCACTAACTGTATAGAATCATAGAATCATAGAGTTGGAAGAGACCACAAGGGCCATCGAGTCCAACCCCCTGCCAAGCAGGAAACACCATCAGAGCACTCCTGACATATGGTTGTCAAGCCTCTGCTTAAAGACCTCCAAAGTAGGAGACTCCACCACACTCCTTGGCAGCAAATTCCACTGTCGAACAGCTCTTACTGTCAGGAAGTTCTTCCTAATGTTTAGGTGGAATCTTCTTTCCTGCAGTTTAGATCCATTGCTCCGTGTCCGCTTCTCTGGAGCAGCAGAAAACAACCTTTCTCCCTCCTCTATGTGACACCCTTTTATATATTTGAACATGGCTATCATATCACCCCTTAACCTCCTTTTCTCCAGGCTAAACATGCCCAGCTCCCTTAGCCGTTCCTCATAAGGCATCGTTTCCAGGCCTTTGACCATTTTGGTCAAATATATAAACACTGTATAAACAGTTTGACCTGGTCAAATATATAAACACTGTATAAACAGTGTATAAACACACCAGCATTCTAGATATCTGGGAAGGCTGGTCTAAACAAAGTTCTTTTTAGCAGAAAAGGGTGCAGTGAAGGCTTAGGACACCGTCCCTTGAAATCAGACGTGGGCGTAGCCAAGGGAGGGGCAGGGAGGCAGCTGCCCCCCTAAACCCTCAAAAAGTATTGAAAAGCATTAACAATACTCTATTAACTGAGGGTCTGCCCCCCGGCCCCAGCAGAAGCCTGTCCCCCTAACAAAAGCCTGCCCCCCACAATGTCCTCTTTTTGGGGGGGGTTTACCTGTGATCTCCCAACAAAAAGATCAATAACTTTTTATACCACCCCCCAAGAAAAATCCTGGCTGCGCCCATGCGCTGGAGAAATGTTGGAGGATATGAACTTGAATGCTAACTCAACAATGGGATCCTGCATTCGATTTCACGCCTTGCTGCTGCATCGAGAACCCCAGAGATTAGGATTCGGGCATCCCACAGACTGACCACCCCAAACTCACGATACTTGTGACTGTCTGGAGGCGGTTGGAGGATCGATGGCGACTATCAGATTGAGGTTGAATCCTGACCAGACAGAAGTACGGTTTGCGGGGGACAGGAGGCGGGCGGGTGTGGAGGACTCCCTGGTCCTGAATGCGGTGGCTGTGCCCCTGAAGGACCAGGTGCGCAGCCTGGGAGTCATTTTGGACTCACAGCTGTCCATGGAGGCGCAGGTCAATTCTGTGTCCAGGGCAGCTGCTTACCAGCTCCATCTGGTACACAGGCTGAGACCCTACCTGCCTGCGGACTGTCTTGCCAGAGTAGTGCATGCTCTGGTTATCTCCCGTTTGGACTACAGCAATGTGCTCTACGTGGGACTACCTTTGAAGGTGACCCAGAAACTGCAATTAATCCAGAATGCGGCAGCTAGACTTGTGACTGGGAGTGGCCGCTGAGACCACATAACACCAGTCTTGAAAGACCTACATTGGCTCCCAGTACATTTCTGAGCACAATTCAAAGTGTTGGTGCTGACCTTTAAAGCCCTAAACAGCCTTGGTCCAGTATATCTGAAGGAGCATCTCCACCCCCATCGTTCTGCCCGGACACAGGTCCAGCGCAAAGAGCCTTCTGGCGGTTCACTCACTGCGAGAAGCCAAGTTACAGGGAACCAGGCAGAGGGCCTTCTCGGTAGTGGCGCCCTCCCTGTGGAACACCCTCCCACCAGATGTCAAAGAGAACAACTACTACTAGACTTTTAGATGACATCCGAAGGCAGCCGTGTTTAGGGAAGTTTTTAATGTTTCATGCATTACGGTATTTTAATATTTTGTTGGAAGCTGCCCAGAGTGGCTGGGGAAGCCCAGCCAGATGGGCGGGGTATAAATAATAAATTATTATTATATATTATAACTTTCAGGGCAGCGTGTTTGCATTTCTCCTACTCCTCCCCACTTTCCGCTTGCGGCCTTGCTTTTTCTTCCCCCGTATTTTTTAAAAAAAATGCTTTATTAATTGAGAAGTGCATAACAGAAATACTCAGTAAATGCAAAGAGAAAAAATGGTAACAAATAATCTACAACCATTTGTTCCTCCATTATTTGCCTTTTATATTGTTTGCAATTCTAGCCAGCGTGACCTCCGATCTTCCCTTTTATGTTTCCAAATTATATTTCTTCAATGCACCTTTGACTTGACTGCGGCCTTGCTTTTTCCCCGGCGCAAAACCACCCCGAACCCGGAGCCCGTTTCCGTCCTTCCCGTGCGCTCTGGCGCATAAAAGCACCAGCGCGCACGCCAACTTGGCGCGCGGTTGCCTCGCTTCGCCATGGACGCGATGCTCCCCTTCTTTGCGCTTTGCCGGCGCCGTCGGAACCCCAACGCCCGGCTCCGCGTTGGCTGCCGGGCTTGTGAGTGCAGAGAGCCGGGGACTCTAACCGGGGAAAGGCTTCCTCCTCCCTCTTTTCCCTTTGCGCGCGCGCGGGGGAGGCTGCTTCCCCGGTCGCCACTTTCGCTTTCGCAGCGCGCCTAACCGGAGAGGGACCCTCCTGCGCCGGCGGCTGGTTTTGTGTGCGAGGCCCTTTCTTCTCTTTCTCCTCCTCCTCCTCCTAATCCTTCCTCCTTCCTTCTCTCCTTCCTTCCCCACGTGCAGGCGGCGGCGGCGGCGGCGGCCGGGACGGCGCCATGGCCGGGCTGGAGCTCCTCTACCACTCGGTCTCCCCGGACATCTCCAGCCCGCAGGACGCCTTGATCTGCTACCTGCACTGGAAGCTCATCACGCAAGGCTTCCGCTGCCTCGGCGCCGGCGACGAGGTGAGAGCAGAAGGGAAGGAGGGTTGCCAACGCTCTCCCCCCCTCTCGGCGCCTCTGCCCAGGTGCGTCGCGGAGAAGGGGGCGCGAGGTCGTCTTGGGTAGCTGCGTCGAGGCGGCAGGCTGCGGGAAGGGCAGGGGTTAATGCTGGCGCTGCTTACCAGGCTGGAAAAATAGGGGGGGTTGCCAACTCTTGCCGCTCCCCCTCGGCGCCTCTGCCCAGGTGCGTCGCGGCGAAGGGGGCGTGAGATCGTCTGGGCAGCTGCGTAGTGGCGGCCTCCACTTTGGCAGGCTGTGAAAAGGGCGAAGGAGTAGGCAACGTTTTTCAGCAGGGGGCCGGTCCATTGTCCCTCAGACCTTGTGGGGGGCCGGACTATATTTAGGGGAGGGGGGAATGAACAAATTGCTATGCGCCACAAATAACCCAGAGATGCAGCCCTCTTCAGGGAAGTTTTTAATGTGTGACGTATTAATGTATTTTTAACCTTTGTTGGAAGCCGCCCAGAGTGGCTGGGGAAACCCAGCCAGATGGGCGGGGTGCAAATAATAAAATATTATTATATTATTAATAAAAGCACACATTCTACTCATTTAAAAACACACCGATTCCAGGACCCTCTGCAGGCTGGTTTTAGAAGGCGATTGGGCCGGATCCGGCCCCAGGCCTTCGTTTGCCTACCCATGGAGTAAGCTGTCTCCTCTTAACTTCCTGGGGCAAAAAAGGAGAGGGGTTGCCAACTCCTTCCTCGTCTCTGGACGCCTCAGACCAGCTGCATCGCTGGGCCACCCAGGCCAGTGAGAAGCAGTGATCACCAGCCTGGCAGGATGTGGTATTTGTATTATTATTATTATTATTATTATTATTATTATTATTATTATTATTATTTTATTTATACACCGCCCATCTGGCTGGGCTTCCCCAGCCACTCTGGGCGGCTTCCAACAAAATATTAAAATACAGTAATACATCGAACATTAAAAGCTTCCCTAAACAGGGCTGCCTTCAGATGTCTTCTAAAAGTCTGGTAGTTGTTGTTCTCTTTGACATCTGGTGAGAGGGCGTTCCACAGGGCGGGCGCCACCACCGAGAAGGCCCTCTGCCTGGTTCCCTGTAACTTGGCTTCTCGCAGCAAGAGAAGGCCCTTGGCACTGGACCTCAGTGTCCGGGCAGAACGATAGGGGTGGAGACGTTCCTTCAGGTATACTAGACCGAGGCCGTTTAGGGCTTTAAGGGTCAGCACCAACACTTTGAATTGTGCTTGGAAACGTACTGGGAGCCAATGTAGGTCTTTGAAGACCGGTGTTATATGGTCTCAGCGGCCACTTCCAGTCACCAGTCTAGCTGCCGCATTCTGGATTAATTGCAGTTTCCGGGTCACCTTCAAAGGTAGTCCCACGTAGAGCGCATTGCAGTAGTCCAAGCGGGAGATAACCAGAGCATGCACCACTCTGGCGAGACAGTCCGCGGGCAGGTAGGGTCTCATCCTGCGTACCAGATAGAGCTGGTAGACAGCTGCCCTGGACACAGAATCTTACATGTTGTGCCTCTCCCCATAACTTACCTTCCTCCCCCACTCCTCAAAAGCCCAGGTGGGAGGTGGTGCGCTCTCCTTCCTTGGGGGATTTTAAGCAGAGGTTCGATGGCCATCTGTCATGCGTGGTCTAGTTGAGGTTCTGCTCTGCAGAGGGTTGGACTAGATGACCCCCTGGATCCCTTCAGTTCTATGATTCTGTTTTAATTTTGGCTTCCTATTCCCGTTCTATTATATATATCTCTCTTTTAAGGGTGTGGCAACCAGAACTGTAGGCAGGTGCTTGCTTTGGTTTTAATTTTTTTATATATATAATATAATTTTTATTAAATTTTCACTTTAAACAATAAACAGTAATTTCAAATATTCATCTACATCTCTCATTCCCTACAGCTCTGGCGAGCTTATGACTTCCCTCCATCACGCCAATAGGCTTTCCCTTTTCAAATCTACAGGTGAAACTCAAAAAATTTGAATATCATGGAAAAGTTCATTTATTTCAGTAATTCAACTTAAAAGGTGAAAAAACTAATATATGAGATGGACTCATGACATGCAAAGCGAAATATGGCAAGCCTTTGTTATAATTGTGATGATTATGGCGTACAGCTGATGAAAACCCCAAATTAACAATCTCAGAAAATTACAATATTGTGAAAAGGTGCAGTAGCTACTCAATCCATAACATAACCCTGCAATGGGTTCCTGAGCCTTTAAATGGTCTCTCAGTTAATACCTCCACAGGTGATATCCACCATGGTGTTTTCCTCTCCAGCAGGTTCTTATTCCTTTCCCAAACCTCATATATAGATCTTATCACATGATTTGTAAAACCTCTATGTACTTTGACTTTATCATACCAAAGATAAGAGTGCCAGTGCTTTGGTTTTAATTTTTATTGATCTCTGTATTGTAAAAACTACCCAAAGAACTTGGCTGGATACATAGCTTGCAAACGTCGTTCTTCCTGCACATGTTGTTGTTGTTGTTTACCTGCCCTTCCCCCTAAGGTCCTATGGCGCGTTGCAGTATTAAAATGTCAGAATTGCTTGTGTATATTTATTTGTATGGCCTACCTTATTTTTATGATTGCATGCTGTTTTGAACTGTTTTTAATATTGTGACCTGCCCTGGGACCTTAGGGGGAAGGGCGAGTTGTTGTTGTTGTTGTTTATGACAATGATAAGGAGCCAATCCAGCTTCCCTGGGAAGGGCGTTCGAGTCTGGAAGCTGCCACCACTGAGAAGGTCCTTTCCAGGCCATGTTTAAGGACTGGTACCAGACTCAAGAAAGTGCTTGTACTCTTCCTCCTCCCTCCCCAACCCATTTTCCTTTCATGCCGTCTCTTTAACCTGTGAATCGGCTGGTAAGGAATGGAGGGTTTTTAAAAAATGTAAGCCCCCCTGGGTGCCTTTTCAGCTGAAGGTAAAAATGCTTTAAATAGCTAGAATAGTGCCCAAAGTCCACCCAAGTGCACCTTCCATCAGAGGTCAAAGAGATGCAGTCCAGTGAATTTTTTAAAGTTTCGCCTCTCTCTTCCGGGGTGTCGTTGCACAGCCAGGCGCCAACGAGAGGAAGTCTGAGATGCTGCCTGCCGGGTGGAACGCAGACAGCGACCTGTTCACCCTCCGCTACAGGATGAAGGACGATTCCCGTGACCTACTGCTGAAGGGGATCATGATGGACGGCAGCATCATCCTCAATGCCATGGTGAGGCGGCTCTGCAGGCAGCTGATGGATGATGATGATGATGATGATAA
This sequence comes from Podarcis raffonei, assembly GCF_027172205.1. Lineage (NCBI taxonomy): Eukaryota > Metazoa > Chordata > Lepidosauria > Squamata > Lacertidae > Podarcis > Podarcis raffonei. The sequence continues at coordinate 95,889,190 of NC_070607.1, forward strand.
TAATAATAATAATTAATAATTATTATTTATTTATACCCCACCCATCTGGCTGTGTTTCCCCAGCCACTCTGGGCCGCTTCTAACAGAACACTAAAATACAATAACCTATCAAACATTAAAAGCTTCCTTAAACAAGGCTGCCTTCAGATGTCTTCTAAAAGTTTGGTAGTTATTTTTCTCTTTGGCATCTGGTGGGAGGGCTTTCCACAGGGCGGGTGCCACCACCGAGAAGGCCCTCTGCCTGGTTCCCTGTAACTTTTCTTCTCGCAGTGAGGGAACCACCAGAAGGCCATCGGTGCTGGACCTCAGTGTCCTGGTAGAATGATGGAGGTGGAGATGCTCCTTCAGATATACTGGACCGAGGCCGTTTAGGGCTTTAAAGGTCAGCACCAATACTTTGAATTGTGCTCAGAAACGTACTGGGAGCCAATGAAGATCTTTCAGGACCAGTGTTATGTGGTCTTGGCGGCTGCTCCCAGTCACCAATCTAGCTGCCGCATTCTGGTTTAGTTGCAGTTTCCAGGTCCCCTTCAAAGGTAGCCCCACATAGAGCGCATTGGTGTAGCCAATGCTACACCATTGGAGAGCCAGCGTGGTGTAGTGGTTAAGAGCGGTGGACTCGTAATCTGGGGAACCGGGTTTGATTCCCCGCTCCTCCACATGCAGCTGCTGGGTGACCTTGGGCCAGTCACACTTCTCTGAAGTCTCTCAGCCCCACTCACCTCACAGAGTGTTTGTTGTGGGGGAGGAAGGGAAAGGAGAATGTTAGCCGCTTTGAGACTCCTTCGGGTAGTGATAAAGCGGGATATCAAATCCAAACTCCTCCATTGCAGTAGTCCAAGCGAGAGATAACCAGAGCATGCACCACTCTGGCGAGACAGTCTGCGGGCAGGTAGGGTCTCAGCCTGCATACCAGATGGAGCTGATAAACAGCTGCCGTGGACATGGGAAGCTGCCTTATGTAGTCTGTTGGGCCCATCCAGCCCAGTATTGTCTCCACTGGCTGGCAGCAGCTGTCCAGGATTTCAAGCCCTACCTAGAGTTGGTCCCTTGTGTCCTTCTGCACGCAAGGATGATGCTCTGCTCATGACCTGCAGCCCTTTTCCAGCAGCAGAAAGGTCTTTGCTAGAGCAGGAAACTCTTCATCTCAAGGTCAGGGGTTCAATCCCCACGTTGGGCTGAAAATATTCCTGCACTGCAGGGAGTTGGACTTTCCTGTTTGGTTCAATTGTACTTATTTAATTTGAGCACTGGAATCCATTTTCAGTGCTTGGGATCAAACCTGCCATAGGAGGATAATTGGAGAAGAGTGCCTCTGACCATGCGCAGAGCGAGATTCCTTCCCAGCGCCTTTAATCACACACAAGGCGGTCCAAACTTTCAGGAGGGAGATCTTCCTTGCTGCCGCCCCCCCCCCACTCAATAGGGGGTGGGTTCATACTCCTCCCGCTTTTCCACCTCCGTCCTTCCCAAACTCAGCCCTGTCTCTTTTCTGTTTTCCCTCCAGGATCCCAAGTTACAGAAAGTGACAGCTTTGACCTTGAAAGTGTCCGACTTCGTCGACCCGGAACACCTGGCTGATTTTGACAAGTAATTTCATCATCAAATCTTTTATTGGGATCACATACAAACATCTGAAGGGACGCGGGTGGCGCTGTGGGTTAAACCTCAGAGCCTAGGGCTTGCCGATCAGAAGGTCGGTGGTTCAAATCCCCGCAACAGGATGAGCTCCCATTACTCGGTCCCTGCTCCTGCCAACCTAGCAGTTCAAAAGCACATCAAAGTGCAAGTAGATAAATAGGTACCGCTCCGGCAGGAAAGTAAACAGCGTTTCCGTGTGCTGCTCTGGTTCGCCAGAAGCAGCTTAGACATGCTGGCCACATGACCCGGAAGCTGTACACCGGCTCCCTTGGCCAGTAAAGCGAGATGAGCGCCGCAACCCCAGAGTTGGCCACAACTGGACATAATGGTCAGGGGTCCCTCTACCTTTACCTTACAAACATCCAAAACAAATCAATACAGAATTACCACTTCCCCAGGGGCACAAAATATTTGCTAAAACAAAGGAGGCAGAGCAGTCTATCGTCGCATCTCTTGGTCTCCAGGGAGATCAGACGTCTGCAATGTATTTCAACATCGAAAAACCAAATAGAGATATTTAGCCACTAACTTGGTGAGCTCCTGATCATTCCCTAGTACAGTGGTATTTCGGGTTACATACGCTTCAGGTTACAGACTCCACTAACCCAGAAATAGTACTTTGGGTTAAGAACTTTGCCTCAGTATGAGAACAGAAATTGTGCAGTGGCGGCACGACGGCAGCAGGAGGCCCCATTAGCTAAAGTGGTCCTTCAGGTTAAGAACAGTTTCAGGTTAAGAACGGACCTCTGGAACAAATTAAGTTCTTAACCCGAGGTACCACTGAAATAGAAAATGTATGACCTCCAACTCTGGTTTCCATTTGGGGATACAGAGTTGATCTAGAAATTGCTGACGGAGATCAGCATATAGTTTACAATTGAGAACCGTATGTGTGAGAGTTTCCAGCAGGTGCTCTTCACGTGGGCAAGTTCTTTCTCCTTCCACCGTGCCTGAGAACCTTCCCCAAAGGAGGTTGGATAGATTTGAATTAAACCTGGCCAGCGAAAATGCCCTTCTTTCTTGAGGGAAATTCAAGGTAATTGTGGTTAGTTTCTTGTGCCCAAGAAAGTTGAAAATAAAAAGAACATGTTTTCTTTGCTGCTATTGTTAGTTCTTGGTGTTCAATATCCCACAACCTAGTTTTTATTATAGCCTTGGTAGGGACATCGATTGCAAAAGTTCCACTGACAGCCCGAGTTGCTGCCCCTGCTTATTAAACTGTTGTAGCCCTGGGGAAAGAAAGGGGTCTAACAAAACTTCGCTTATCTGATGTAAGGCAGATGTTTAACCAGCAAAGAAGAAATATCTCTACCTTGTGTTGACCTCCCTCTAGTAATTGCAGCTCTTTGTAAAGGTCTTGGGTGCATTCGGAAGAAGAGCGATGTCTGTTTGCGAAGGGGCCCTTGGGTGGGGGGAAACATGCGTGGCCTTTCCACAGCTGTGGGAACATAAGCCGAGAACCCCCAGCCAGATCAGACATGCATGGGGAAAACTAATCATTTTATGTTCAATAGTGGGCAAGCAAAACACACATGTATATTTTTCACTTCATAAGACGCACCAGACCATAAGACGCACCTAGTTGTTTAGAGGAGGAAAACAAGGGGGAAAAATATTCTGAACAAAACAGTGGATGTATGATTTTTGTGGTTCATGTTGTGGCCACAGACATGTGATTTGACTGTGAGTTTGGGGTAGCCCAGTGCAAAAATCCTGAGGATGCATGTGGATCCGTGCTTTGTAACCATTTTTTTTTTTGTTCCATTGTGGCCCCACGAAACAGTGGATGCGTGATTTTTTTTGGTGCAGGCTGTAGCCATGGACATGCTATGTGATCTGATGGTGAATTTGGGGTGACCCAATGTAAAAATCCTGAGGATCCTCCCCCCCTCGCAGGCAGCCTCCTTTATCGCTAGCCTCCCTTATCTCCCGATCGCTTGCCAATCAGCTGTTTCCTTTCAACACCCCCTTCCCTCTTTCAAAAAAAAAAAAGCATGATCTGCTTTTCGCCCCTGGGCAATTCGGCTCCAGGGACCACGCATTCGCTCCTTAAGACGTAGAGACATTTCCCCTTACTTTTTAGGAAGAAAAAAGTGTGTCTTATGGAGTGAAAAATACGGTACATCATTTTATTTGCATGTTGTCTTTCCATAGTTCAAACCATGCTCAAAGGCAGCTTGCAACATGGAAAAGTACAACATTGCAAACAAAACAAAAGGAGTCATAAACAAGAAAGATAACACCTAGAGTTGGAAGGGACCTGAGGGTCATCTAGTCCAAGCCCCTGCCGTGCAGGAATCTCAGTTTGAGCAGGAATCTCAACATCAAAAAGCACACGGCCAAATTAGACATTTTCCCACTGATGGATTTATGAATTATATCCCACCTTTTCTCCAAGGAGCTCAAGGTGGAATGCACTGTTCTCCCCGCTCCTCATTCATCCCCCTAACAGCCCTGTGAGGTAGGCCAGGCTGAGAGGAGCAACCTGCCAAGCTTTTTGAGAAGACATTTAGTGACTGAGCCTGAAACCTCTTGAGGGCTTGTTCTCTGCCAACAGTTAGATACCTTAGATAGCCCTTTTTTAAACAAACATAATGGGGTCCAGTATACTCTAAATAGTCTTTTTTGTTGTAGAATTATTATTATTATTATTATTATTATTATTATTATTATTATTATTTTATTTATACCCCGCCCATCTGGTTGGGTTTCCCCAGCCACTCTGGACGGCTTCCAACAAAAGATTAAAATACAGTAATACATCGAACATTAAAAGCTTCCCTAAACAGGGCTGCTAGGCTGTTTTTCTCTTTGACATCTGGTGGGAGGGTGTTCCACAGGGCGGGTGCCACTACCGAGAAGGCCCTCTGCAAGAAAGACTATGAGGAGAATTATTAGTTAATGGTAATTAAGAGTAATAGAGAAACTAAGAAATGCAGAATAAGTGATAAAAAACGGGAAATCATCAGAGATGTTGACAGAAGTCTTAATTATTATATAAGATAAGAATAAAAGAAAATAAAAATAAAAGAACGATGGGGGTGGAGACGCTCCTTCGGGTATACTGGGCTGAGGCCATTTAGGGCTTTAAAGGTCAGCGCCAAGACTTAGAATTGTGCTCGGAAACGTACTAGTGTGAGCCTCAATGTAAGGTCCAGAGGCACCCTTGTTACAGCAGTTAAAACAGTTTCCCACTGTGTGGTCAAAACGGAGATCTCTAATTCTGCCTTCTCTCCCGCCTCAGAGTGTACCAGAACACAGAGGAGCTGCAGGCACAGGTCACGGCCCACATCGTCTCTCCCTTCGAGGCGGCCAAAGAGAGGAGCGTGGCCAAGGAGGAGCCCCGGCGTGAGCGGAACCCGTCTCCTCCCAACCCTCCGGACCATGACCCGCTGTGGATCCCGCCTCGCCATCCCCACGGCAGCCGGCAGCCCAACTGGTAAAGCCCCTTGTAATGCGGCAGAGAGTGGGGAGGGACTGGCTTTGGTCCAGAGGTTGCCCCAGGGATGCTCCTAACACAACGGTCAACTTTTCCTTTTTTTTAAGGGAAATTCCCTTATTCCGAATAGGATTCCTCGCAAGAAAAGGGAAAAGTTGACAGCTGTGGCTCCTAGGTTCACATGTGCAAGGCTGGATCCTAGCGCTGAGCTGAGCGTTGCTTAGATTTCCTTGTCTTCTCTCTTTTTTTAAAAAAAAAAGCGTTTTATTTATTTGCTAACATCTTTATATTACATCGGTAAACGTTGTCATATTACATTAGAGGACTTACTATAATATAATTTCCAACACGTATACATAAATTATATATGAATTTTATATACCTAGAAAGAAAATGAAAGAAAAAAGAGAAAAAAACAAAAATAAATCTCCCCCCCCCCCAAAAAAAATCGTATACATATCAACACACTAGACTTCTTGCCTTTCCCGTTGTATATTCCTTTTTTTTCAAATGAATGTACTCTTATTATTGTATATTTCTTTACATATTATCTAATATGTTCCTATATCAATATGTGCTCTAGTCTTATTTCTCAACTCAGTCTCACTCCAACGTCAATCAAATGCTAGCATAGATAGCAAACCTTTACAGTGGTACCTCGGGTTAGATACGCTTCAGGTTACAGACTCCGCTAACGCAGAAATAGTGCTTCAGCTTAAGAACTTTGCTTCAGGATGAGAACAGAAATCGTGCTCTGGCGGCGCAGCGGCAGTACCAGGCCCCATTAGCTAAAGTGGTCCTTCAGGTTAAGAACAATTTCAGCTTAAGAACGGACCTCTGGAATGAATTAAGTACTTAACCAGAGGTACCACTGTACTGTATTTTTGAACATATGTTTTATATCTATCCAACTTTTCCACAAATTTTTGTTTTGAATTGCATCTCAGGGTATTGGTTAACTGCGCCATTTCAGCAAATTCTTGTAGCTTGCAACGCCAGTCCGTTATTGTCGGGGCTTCTTGTTCCTTCCACCCCTTTGCCACCAAAGTCCGAAGCTGTGGCCGTTGCATATAAAAATACCTCCCTAAAGGCCTTTGGGATATCCCTGCAAACAATGCTTCACAGAAATGCCTCTGGTCTTTTTAAAAAAGTTATTCCAAACATTTCCTTGTCTTCTCTGATCTAATCCTGACAAGACAGAAGTACTGTTTTGGGGGGACAGGGGACAGGCAGGTCCTGAATGGGGTAACTGTGCCCCTGAAGGACCAGGTGCGCAGCCTGGGAGTCATTTTGGACTCACAGCTGTCCATGGAGGCGCAGGTCCATTCTGTGTCCAGGGCAGCTGTTTATCAGCTCCATCTGGTACTCAGGATGAGACCCTACCTGCCCATGGACTGTCTCGCCAGAGTGGTGCATGCTCTAGTTATCTCCCGCTTGGACTACTGCAATACGCTCTACGTGGGGCTACCTTTGAAGGTGACCCGGAAAGTGCAATTAATCCAGAATGCGGCAGCTAGACTGGTGACTGGGAGTGGCCGCTGGGACCACATAACACTGGTCCTGAGAGATCTGCACTGGCTCCCAGTACGTTTCCGAGAACAATTCAAAGTGTTGGTGCTGACCTTGAAAGCCCTAAACAGCCTCGGTCGTGTATACCTGAAGGAGCGTCTCCAACTCCATCATTCTGCCCGGACACTGAGGTGCAGCTCCGAGGGCCTTCTGGCGGTTCCCTCCCTGCAAGAAGTGAGGGTTACAGGGAACCAGGCAGAGAGCCTTCTCGGTAGTGGCACCCGCCCTGTGGAACGCCCTCCCTTCAGATGTGAAGGAAATAAGCAGCTATCCTATCTTTAAAAGACATCTGAAGGCAGCCCTGTTTAGGGAAGTTTTTAATATTTAATGCTGTATTGTTTTTAACATTCGATTGGGAGCCACCCAGAGTGGCTGGGGAAACTCAGCCAGATGGGTGGGGTATAAATAATAAATTATTATTATTATTATTATTATTATTATTAGCCGAGAGTGAAAACGCCATTTCCGTTTCAGGCCAGACCCCATGGGGCCCTTCGCCGTTGGAGGAGAAGACCTGAACCCCTTTGGGTAAGTCAGTCCCCTTTACCTGTAAGGCTGTTTTTTAAATAAAATAAAATAAGAAATTTACAGTTCATGTTCCCCCATGGATCTTCTCCAATCTCCCCAAATTCTTCTTGCTCAGGGGCCGAAGCGGTGGGATGATCATGGATCCGCTGCGTTCAGGGTTTCCAAATCCCATTCGCGACCCGTCTTCAGGACTCCCCAACAGGCTGCCTCCAGGATCCGTGCCTCCTGGTGCCAGATTTGACCCCTTTGGGCCCCCTGGGGCAAACCGGAGTGGGTAAGTAGGGGGGCAAGTTTGCTGGGGGGATGGGACAGGGACGGACACCAGCCTAGAATTTTAGTGTTGAAAACGTTGCTGCGTTCGAGACATTTTCATGCCAGAGGCAGGAAATCAAAACAGCTGCTCCCTTTTCACTAATTGAACCAATACAGTGGTGCCCCGCAAGACGAAAGCCTCGCAAGACGGAAAACCCGCTAGACGAAAGGGTTTTCCGTTTGCGATGCGCTTCGCAAGACGAATTTCCCTATGGGCTTGCTTCGCAAGACGAAAACGTCTTGCGAGTCTCGCCATTTCCCCCCCTTTTTCCCCCCTTTTTCAAAGGCGCTAAGTCACTAATAGCCTTTTAGCAGCTTAGCCGCTAATCCTTTGATAGCCGCTAAGCCGCTAAATCACTAATAGCGCTAATCTTCTTAGCCGCTAATGGGGTTGCTTCGCAAGACGAAAAAACCGCTAGACGAAGAGAATCGCAGAACGGATTCTTTTCGTCTTGCGAGGCACCACTGTAATTCAACCCGTACCCAACGGAAAGAATAGCATCCTGCCATCTGCAGGAGCTGCAGAGATTTAGCTAGGTTTTAACAATGGGGCCTGCTTTTCAGGATTGCCGTAGTTCAGGCTCAGTGCATCTGCTTGGAATGCAGAATGCTGCTGGTTCGATTCCTGGCATCTCCAGGCAGGGAAGGGAAGGACACACTCTCTCTCTCTATATATATATATATATATATATATCCTGCATGTGAAACTGAAAATGCAAAAATAATCTCCCTCTCTCTTCTCTCTCTCTCTCTCTCAATATATATATACACACACACACAGACAGACACACACAGAGAGAGAGAGTTTATTTTAGCATTTTCAATTTTACATGCAATAACAATAAAATAAAACATAATAATAATAATAATCTCCCCAGCCACTCTGGGCGGCTTCTAACAAGGCTGAAAAATACATTAAAATGTCACACATTAAAAACTTCCCTGAACGCCTTCAGTTGTCTTCAGGTGTCTTCTAAAGGTCAGATAGTTGTTCTCCTTGATATCTGTTGGGAGGGTGTTCCACAGGGAGGGTGCCACTACTGAGAAGGCCCTCTGCCTGGTTTCCTGTAGCTTTACTTCTCGCAGTGAGGGAACCTCCAGAAGGCCCTCGGAGCTGGACCTCAGCGTCTTGTGGGGCCGGACTACTTTTTGGGGGGGAATGAACGAATTCCTGTGCCCCACAAATAACCCAGAGATGCATTTTAAATAAAAACACACATTCTATTCATGTAAAAACACACTGATTCCTGGAATGTCAGCGGGCCGGATTGAGAAGGCGATTTGGCCGGATCCGGCCCCCGGGCCTTAGTTTGCCTACCCATTCTGTAGACGGAATGGGTAGCATTTTATTCTTGCTCACCCTAGAACAGGCATAGGCAAACTCCAGCCCTCCAGATGTTTGGGACTATAATTTTCATCATCCTTAGCTAACGGGACCAGTGGTCAGGGATGATGGGACTTGTAGTCCCAAAAACCTGGAGGGCCGGAGTTTGCCTATGCCTGCCCTAGAATATGGGGAGTGACGGTTGATGCTCTTTGTTCACCTTCCAGGCCAAACCCTGACCACCTGCCGCCGCCCAACTACGACGACATGTTCATGTGAGGACTGCTGAGGACCTGCTCCCCTCGGGTTGATCGGCGCTCATCTCTGACCCCCAAGTGTTTGGGGCACGGGCTTCCGTCTGCTAGCAGGCCGCCACCCTGTCTCCTGCTTTGATTTCCCACCACATAAACCGGAAGAGGAAGGCGTGTGCATAGAAATGTTTATGTATATATCTATTTTCCCCTTCTCTCTTCTCCTGCTGCCCCAAACACTTTAGGTTGACTTCCCCGCCGCCCTGAAACGGCAGGCGCCAGTGAAAACGGACTGCCATGCTCTTAACATCTGCTGGGGGGTTGGTTTTCGAAGGATGCGCAGGGGCCAGGGAGGAATTGTCCCCTTCCAAAACCTGGGTGTGCCCAGCAACCCAGTTGGCCACTGATGGTTTCTGACGCTAGTCATAGCAGGGGCAGGTAGGGAAGAGTTGGACCAATCGAAAGCCCACCCTCCAAAATGCCTCCACCCTCCCCAGCTTGTCACTCAAAACAAGCTCCAACTTAAAAACCCCTTTTTTCCTTGAAAGGCCATTTCCCCGTCCCCCTATTTTCCTAGCTTCTGATGAAACCAACCGGCTACCTGGCAAGTAAAAAAAAAACAACCCACAAAAAAGGCTTCTTCTTTTCCCAGGTGGCACACTTGGGTTGGCACAGAGTGGGCTAGTAAGAAGCTGAAATAGCAGCAGGGTGATTGGGTGTTAGTGGCAGGCAAATTGAGTTGGCTCCTTGGTCTGGGCAGAACCAGCGTTTTGCCGCTTGCATCCCTGTCTTGTGATGATGTGTTTTGCTTTTTAGAGGGTATCTCTTGCATGCTGGCTCGAGAACAGGCTTCCCAAACTGGAATTCCCTCCAGAAGTCTAGGACTACAATCCCCATCAGGCTCAGCTTGTGGGGGGAGATAGGTGGGTCCCCAGAATTGCCTCTGAAAGCACAGTAACTGTGGTTCCCCTTCTCCCGTTGCCACACACACACAGCCGTCCCCAGCAAAGTAGGCCCAGATCAACCTCTTTGTGTTGCATGCAAGGATGTGGACTTCCTTTGCGGACTCTGTGCCTTTTGAACTGCAGGCTGGCAGCAGAAATTCAACAGGTGAAGTTTCCTCCTCTTATACTAAGGAACAGCATCCCTCTCGCTCAGCTGCTGTTAAGGGAACAGATCCATTAAAAAACACACACACAGAAACAAAATAATATTGGATAGCCTACATGCAAAAAAAGGTCAATTGTTTATATCTGTCTCTGCCACTTGCGGACTTGGATTCTGTTCCCCTTAAGTACAAAAGGGCTTTTTATGCTGCCTGGCTGCTGTTTTGGCTTCTCTGGGGACTAGGGCTTGAAGCGGAGGCGAACATATTCTACCCTCTCCATTCAGGGTAGAGAGCTGGCCGGCCAACACCGCAGGGCCGTGTGGAAAAGTCTTGCCCCCTCTCTCTCTCTCTTGGGCCAGAAATGGCGTTCTCTGCCTTATCTTCCAGGCGCTGCCAAACAGCGTTTCTTGCGGAAGGGGAACCTGTGACCCTCCGGTCATCTGATTCCCATCAGCCCTGAGCATTGGCCATGCTACCTGCAAGGGCTGATAGGAGTCCGTCAGCATCCGTAGAGCATCAGCCTCTCTGTCTCTGATGCGGCTGAAAGACTTAGCAGTATACTCTGCCTTAGAGCAAGTTCCCGCAATCCTTTTCCAGCACGGTGGTCACAGTGGCCTTCGAGTTAGCTTTGTGTGTCTGTGAAAGAGAGAGAGAGGACAGTTTTCTTCCTCTACTTGGCGAGTGTCTATTATTCCGCCCCGTCCATCCCTTCAAAGAGGAGGCACTGCTGTGATTTTTCAGGTCAGCTGATATTATCGGATTGTTTTTTCCTGCAAGGCTTGCAGCCACCACAAGATGGCTTTAAAAAAAAATATTGAAATTGCGTGATTCTCTGAGTGGTGCAGTTGCTCTGCTCTTCAGCACGCCACTGGGAGGTCTTGGGAACTGCCTGCCACCAGAGATGGCAAGATTTCTGCTTGGAGCAGTTACCATACCAGCCAGGGGGCTATTTGGGTGTGGACTGGCAGCACATGACTTCTGAAAGCCATCTAAGCTCTTAATAAGCACAGGGAGTAAACCTGGAGCATTTGTTTCCCTTTGGGGCATTTCAGTGGCTTTGAGACTTCCAAACAGCTGCATTTTCTACTTGCTTGAGAACAAAAAGCGGACGGTCCCTGCTCCGCAGGGACTTAGTCTCTACAGACAGGCTGTGATTTGATATAATAAGGACTGTGTGTGTTGTCACAGGGGTGACCTGAGTAGGTGTGTTGCAAGTTAACCCCTTTAAAGTAATAATAAAAGTTCGTGCTCTTTCACGTGGTGGTTGTTGATTCTTTGGGCTACGGCACTCAGACGACTACCATAGATCCATAGTCCAGCCCCCTGCAATGCAGGACTCACAGCTGGGTTGTGTGGAGGTGCGCTCTCTGTGTCACCAGGACTTAAATGCTGGCAAGAAGCACAATGTCAAAAGTATAATGCATGTCCTTGCTGGAGAGAATAGGCTTCTAAACCCTAGTCTGTGCTTTTCCCCCAAAGGCCCATGAGGAAGGTATTGGGTTAAAGAAAGAAAAAAAATTCAAATAGCTGAATCAAAAGCTAAGGGCAATGGATAATAAACCATTAGGCCAGCCCCCACCATAAGGTAAAGGTAAAGGGACCCCTGACCATTAGGTTCAGTTGTGGCCGACTCTGGGGTTGCGGTGCTCATCTCCCTTTACTGGCCGAGGGAGCGGGCGTACAGCTTCCGGGTCATGTGGCCAGCATGACTAAGCCGCTTCTGGCGAACCAGAGCAGCGCACGGAAACACCGTTTACCTTCCCGCCAGAGCGGTACCTGTTTATCTACTTGCACTTTGACGTGCTTTCAAACTGCTAGGTGGGCAGGAGCAGGGACCGAGCAACGGGAGCTCACCCCGTCGCGAGGATTCGAACCACCAACCTTCTGACCGGCTAGTCCTAGGCTCTGTGGTTTAACCCACAGCGCCACCCACGTCCCTTCGCCCCCACCATACTGGACTACAACTCCCAGCCAGCACGACCAATACCCAAGGATGATGGGATATGTAGTCAGCCTTTGTCAGGGGCACACATTCCCCGTTCCTAGTGTAAAAGCAGACTCGCAAAATAAACTCCAGAACTCTAGCTGTCTGCCTCTGGTCCATTTTGCCAGCTGATGTGCGCAGTGTGTGAATTGAATCAATTCAACCCCATTTGAGAAATACTTTATTATCCTAGCGGACTGTTATTTGATTAAAAGAATTGCCACTCGCTTAATTGTTTGCCTTCAGATAGGATTGGCTGGGTAATCAGTTGATATAAACGAGTCTGTTGCCGAAAATTCAGTACAGTCATACCTCATGTTGCGTTTGCTTCAGGTTGCGTCCCGCAGAGACCTGGAAGTAACGGAACGGGTTACTTCTGGGTTTCGCCGCATGCGCAGATGCACAAAATGACGGCATGCACAGAAGCGGCGAATTGTGGCACACACAGACGCGGCTTGCATTCTTTTCAGGTTGTGAATGGGCCTCCGGAACAAATCCCGTTCGCGACCAGAGGTACCACTGTAGATGTGCCTTTCGAGATACGAAATGAATGGAAAGACAATTTAGTAGAGGAAAGCAAGTACAGTGGATGCTCGGATTGTGAACGTGATCCGTGCGGGAGGCATGTTCATAACCTGCAGCATTCGCAACCCGCGTCTGCGCATGCGTGAGTTGCGGTTCAGCGCTTTGCACATGTGCAAAGCGCGATTTAGCGTTTCTGCGCATGCGCAACTGCCTAAACCCGGAAGTAACGTGTTCCGGTACTTCTGGGTTTCAGCGGTCCGCAACCTGAAAAAATGCAACCTGAAGCGGCTGTAACCTGAGGTATGACTGTATCAGCCATGGAAGAGAGGGTCATCTCAACGCCAATACTCATTCAAGTCTCCCTGTGAGTTTGTGGCTAGAACTACCCCACTAGTACATAAGAGAGAAGTGCAGCTGGCAGACTAGTTAACTCCCAAGATGTGAGCAACCGTAAAAAAGGAAAAAAACTGCAGCACGGAGTCCCGCAAGTAGTCTTAAAGTAACTCAGTGGGATGTTGAGAGGTGCAAGCTGGAACAGGAACATGGATCTATGTATAAAGGGTAGGAAAAAAAACAGCTTTCTGTCTGGGTGGGCCACTTTTGTCCCTGGAAAATGCAGAGAAATAGCTTGTAGGCGTGAATCAGGAAGAGAGTGTTTCTGGTAGGGGTCAGTGGGGGAACTAAAGAATTTAATGCAAGTGGGATTAAGCACACAGGATTTCACTCACGGACCATGGACTACTGTACAAGTGAGAGAGGAATGAAGTGGCTGAAGCTCTGGACAAAAGCACACTGCGCTGCAACACTTAGTTGCAGGCTCGAGTCGGCCGTTGCTGATTTCTTCTTCTGTAGCAGCAACACACCGGAAACAAAGTAGCTGCAAAGAACAAGTGTCCCTTTAAATATAAGCCCTTCTTATTAAATGATCGTGAAGTTAACCCTTTACCAGGATTAATTTACCAAAGCCCTACTATGACTGCTTTTGGCAGCAAGCTTTGTAGCGATATTTTGACCAAAGAACTGGGAATGGGTGGCCCAGAGAACATCGGTTTTTGGTGTATCTACCTGGCTCGCTTCAGGCAGGTATGTCCCCCCCCCAACCTCCACCTTTGGGTACATGTGTGTTTTCCATCCACCAGTTCCAAAAACGCCATGAGCAGCGTGTGACCCCAAGAGCCCTCTGAAAGAACGGCAGAGATATGTTAAGTATTACAGGATCAACTTTTAATTTGATGGAGGAACACAGTGGGGGATGGGGGAAGAAATATACACAAATACATCATTGGGGGGAACATTTCTTAAAACACCCACAGTCACCTATTGGGTGTTGCTGACTGTGACTACGAATGGTGGAAACACAGAACTGCAGTTTTGTTCCCCGGAGTTGGCAAAAAAAGACCCTCTGTCTCTTGAAATCTCTAGAGCAGCCTCCGCCAACCTGGTTTGCTGCCCCCGCCAGGTTTTGGGCTACAACTTCAATTGGACCCATCCAGCAGGGCCTCGCTACTGTTAGCCCCATCATCATCCAGCAGGGCCTCACTACTGTTAGCCCCATCATCGTACAGCTGTGTTCCCTAGCGATGGTGGGAATTGAAGCCCAAAACCTCTGGAAGGCTGGCCTAGAGCCACAGAAGCTGTTTCAGCCTTCCTCCTTGGGGAGGTCAAGGTTTGGGGTCTGTAAGGCAGGAGGGGCTGGTGGCCCTTTGGCTAATGCCCCACAGCTACCCTACCACAGCTACCTGGCTAGTAAGGGAGAGTCCCTATAACTCAGTGGCAGAGCATCTCCTTTGAGGTCCAAGACCCTGGCTTCTCCACTTTCTTGGGGAAGAAGCTTAGGAGAGATGGTCCTCAAAGACCCAAAGGAGATGTGAAATTTGGCGATAGACGATGTTTGGCTAGGTAGACCAATGGTCTGGTCGAAAATAAGGCCACTTGGTGGATGTCCCTACTAGAGAGGGCCTCTTCTGCTCTTCGCTTGGCTGAATGAACGAAGAACGACTGCTGGTCCTATTAGTACTGTCCCTTTTTGCAACAGCTCCACCTAAGTGTCAGGCGTGGTACGGAAAGTGGAAGCGATTTGGTCGCTACCAAGAGCTTAGCTGGGGTGGCTCTCCAAACTTCAACTCCCTTCAGCCAGCACGGCCGATGCTCAGGGATGATGGGAACTTGAGCGCAGAAAGATCTAGAGAGCCACAGGATCCCTATTTCCTCTCTTAGGGCTTTCGCTTGACCCGTATTTCGGTCATATTGTGTACCAATCAGTTCCCCCGGGTCTGAGAGCTTCTCTCGTCATTCCACCACCGTGCCTTGGGAAAATCCAATCTTGCCCACTGAATTGAAGCCCGGCTAAGCATAATCTGATGGGGAGAGGAGTACAAACTGACTTGGGGAAGGCTGGCTGAGTTATATGGCAAAGGCGCCGTTTTTACTGAAGTCCAGTAGTTGCATTTTATGAGTGCTGAGCCTTAATTTTACAAAAAGAAGACCTGTTACAGAGACTGGCTTAGTCATCTCCCCAGCTCAGCTCTCTCCTTCCTCTGTGAGTGTTAGTTGAAGGTGCAAGGCACAGCTCGTAATTGTAGGTTAGGTTAAAGGCTTGTTGTGGTCAGTGCTGCTCAGATGACAACTGCAATCTGAGCAGGGACCAGAGGAAGCTGTGGGGTTGGGTCTAAAAAGGTTGGGCTGCTGGTGTAGGCGATGCTGAGCTGGGCAGAGCAAGGGTCCGACTCAGGAGATGGCAGTGTCATAAGCGTCACAACCTCCCTGCTCCATATACACAGACTGGCCTCATCAGAAAGAAGCAGCTCAATGTTTACACAAAGGCCTTGACCATGGTGGCCCCCAGGAAACCCTGCACCCTTCCTTGTGGTCCCTTTGTGTGCAACAACCAAAGGCCGGCCCAATACATTTTGCTGCCCGAGGCGAACCGGAAAATGATGTCCCCCCGGGAAGTGTAGTTAGATATAAGGATAGGGACACCACCCTCTGTGCCTCTCTGTCAGAGCTAAATGCACCTCCTACAGCTGACTTGAGTCTCTCTGATGGGCTGAAATATGCCTTTGTGTGGGGAGAAGGTGCTGTGGTGGTTGGAGAGCACCAGGCCAATTCTGCACCCAAAAGATGTCTGCAAACTCGCCGGCTGGGAATCGCTTGCAGATGACCGCAGTGCCTGGAGACAGACGGTCCTGCCGTGCGTCCACAGCAGTGGCCAGAGAAGGAATGACCGCTGGGAGGAGCGCAGAGAGAGGAAAAGCCCTGGCACATCTTCAGCAGCACAACCTGACGCCTTCACTTGCCCAAGCTGCAACGAAACATGTCTCTCCCTCATCGGTCTCCACAGCCACAGCAGGCCACAGCAGGCGCTGCAACTTCACTCTTCCAGTGTCTCCCAAGACAGACGGATGCCAACCAACCAACTTGTGGCTGCAGGGTGCTCATCTCACGGCCACCACCACCCTTACCTGAATGGAGGATAAAAAGGGATGTGCACGTGTGAATAGACTACACCAGGGAGGAGAAGGGAGCAGGAAGGGAAGCAGATGCGCCACTCGGATCCAAATCTGCCATCTCTCCCAGAGTGCCGTTGGAGGCGGCTGCCTCAGGAAACCTCATGGTAGTGTTGGCCCTGCTCCAACCACAACACACAGGTTCCAGCTTCCAGCTTCCAGCTTGGGTTAGCTGGACGGCTCGCCAGGGTTGCATCCTGCAAAGAGTCATCGGACCGGCTGACCAAGCTCATGCCAAGGCCAGAGACATTTTTAGGCCAACGCTGGTGAGGAGCTGCTGCCAGCCGTGGAGGCCACCATGGAGGAGAAAGAAGAGGGGAGGGACGTGGCTCTGCTATCCAGTAGAGAACAGCTCTCTTTAAGACCATCACCAGAAGCTCGGCTCTGCCCTCGCCGGTCCTGGAAGGATCCTTTTAAAAAGTCCCATATGCTCAGAGACTTTGCGCCTGTTCATTGGGGGAGATAGGAAGCCCAGAGCACTTGTTCTTTAGATGTCCCTTTTATGACGAGGCACATAGTGAGACCATTGATCCCCTGCTGGTGAGGCTTGCTGACCTCCCGGAAAAGCAAAAAACTGACCTTTTCCTGTTAGGCAAAGATCATAAGACGACCCGGATGGTCGCCAGATTCTGTGTAGGCGCAGACCATCCCCCGACCCAAACTAGTTCGTTAAGAAAATCCCCAAACTCGGTTCCATGGGTGACTCTGAGTCATCTCTCTGCAGTAGCTTATCTTAAAGTTTTAAGTGTCTATACGCTTATCGCATTTATAAATTTTAAATTTAGTGTTGTACATTGTTTTAAATGTTTGCTTTCCTTCAGGGATTGTGCCCCCAAGTGTGTTTTATAAGCTGGTCTCCGACCGTAATAAATTTATCTATCTCTGACCATCTTCTGGTGGGTGCTCCTTGTAGCATCTTTTCCACTTGTCCCTAGAGGTGAACTTGTCTCTGAGTGAAGACGCTCTTCTGTGCAGGTATAGGGCTGGCTGACAGGTCTCCTGAAGTTTTAGGGCCACAGCTTCCTTTTCGGAACTTCATGCGGAAGGAGCAAGATTCAGAATGGTTGGAAGGTTCAGGGCAGATTTTTAAAAGCCTTTCTTCACGCAGCACTTAGTTAAACTTGCTCCCTTGGGAGGAGGTGATAGGCACCAAAATTTGGATGGCTTTCGAAGAGGATTAGAGAAATTCAGGGATGAGAGGGTTATGGGAGGGGAGAACGCTCTTGTTCTCAGGTCGTGCTTGTTGGTTTTCCACAGGCATCTGGTTGGTCATTGTGAGAACAGGATGCTGGACTAGATAGGTTATTGGTCTGATCCAGCAGGCTTTTATTACGTTCTGAAGTTCTTAAAATCTCAGGGCAAGGAGCCAGAGTCAAGGGGGAAGGCTACGTTCTGTTTGACTAGCAAATGTTGCCTGTTAAAGGTAAAAGGTAAAGGATCCCTGGACGGTTGAGTCCGGTCAAAGGTGACTTTGGGGTTGCGGCACTCATCTTGCTTCCAGGCCGAGGGAGCCAGCGTTTGTCCACAGACAGCTTTCCGGGTCATGTGGCCAGCATGACTAAACCGCTTCTGGCGCACTGGAAAACCATGATGGAAGCCAGAGTGCACGGAAATGCTGTTTTCCTTCCTGCCACAGTGGTACCTATTTATCTACTTGCACTGGTGTGCTTTAAAACTGCTAGGTTGGCAGGAGCTGGGACAGAGCAATGGAAGCAAACTCCGTCACAGGGATCCGAACGCACCAACCTTCCAATTGGCAAGCTCAAGAGGCTCCGTGGTTTAGACCACAGCTCCACCACCCGCATCCCTACTTTGCCTGTTAGCCCTGTTTCACTAGTCCACAGCCAGGTATTCTCTAGATCAGTGGTGGCCAAACTTGGCCCTCCAGCTGTTCTGGGACTATAATTCCCATCACCCCTGTCCACTGGTCCTGTTAGCTAGGGGTGATGGGAGTTGTAGTCCAAAAACAGCCAGAGGGACAAGTTTGGCCACCACTGCTCTAGATGTTTTGGACCACAACTCCCATCAACCCTAGCGGGACTTGACATCTTTCTGCAGGGTCTGCAAGACAGAGCTGTTCCACCTGGCCTTTGGTCTGGACTCAATCTGACCCTTATGTTTTCCCTCCCCTTACGGTTTTGATCTATGGACTACTTTTAAAATGAGGCTGCATTTTAAATTGCATTCTAACCTGTATTTTTTTCCCCTATTATGTTTTTATTGTAATTTTACTGGTGTTAGCCACCCTGAGCCTGGCTCTTGTTAGCCACAGGGCAAAGGCTCTTGTCTTTGACATCTCTTCACCCTCGCAGAATCACAGACTCATACAGCTGCAAGGGTCATCTAGTCCAACCTCCTGCAACACAGGAATTAAAGCTAAAGAATCCCTGGCAAGTGAACACCCAACCTCTGCTTTAAAAACCTCAAACAGAAGAGGGTCCCACCACCTTCCCTGGTGGTCTTGACTCCCACTTTTCCTACAGTATGAATTCTTGTCATGTCCCCATAAAAAGGTAAAGGGACCCCGGACCGTTAGGTCCAGTCGTGACCGACTCTGGGGTTGCGGCGCTCATCTCACTTTACTGGCCGAGGGAGCCGGCGTACAGCTTCCGGGTCATGTGGCCAGCATGACTAAGCCGCTTCTGGCGAACCAGAGCAGCGCACGGAAACGCCGTTTAGCTTCCCATCGGAGCGGTACCTATTTATCTACTTGCACTTTGACGTGCTTTCAAACTGCTAGGTTGGCAGGAGCAGGGACTGAGCAACGGGAGCTCACCCTGTCGCGGGGATTCGAACCACCGACGTTCTGATTGGCAAGTCCTAGGCTCTGTGGTTTAACCCACAGCGCCACTCATGTCCCCATGTCCCCATATACGATGCTTTGTACAGTCACATTCCCGTGCTGTCTGGTACTCAATATCCTCCCCACCCCACCCTGGATTCTCTCATGCTCAGTTATCTATCTATCGATCATCTATATATCTCTAAATCTACAGTCATTTAAGCTTGCCGTCTCTAGCATTAAGCCCACTTTATTTCCAGGGGCACAGCGCAATCTCCGCCACCCCCGCCTCCATCCCCTTTGGAAAATTAGGAGGGCTTCGCGAACCTCACAATCACCCAGGACTCAGCGGTTCTCAACCTGTGAGTCCCCAGATGTTGTTGGACTACAGCTCCCATCATCCCTGAGCTCTGGCCTTGCTAGCTAGGGGTGATGGGAGTTGTAGTTCAACAACATCTGGGGACCCACAGGTTGAGAAAGGCTGATCTAGTTCAACCCCCTGCAGCAACCCTAATCCTAAGTGCAATATTTTGCAGGGAGGCGAAACCATTCCTAGGGACCCAGGTCTTGGTGTGGCAAAACCTGCCCTGTCTCTTCTGCTACACACATTTTCAACAAGCAATTTCTCCTCTCTCTTTCTCTCTATTTGCAAACCGATTGCCCGTAATATGTGCATTTTTCATCAAGTTACCATATTTTTCGCTCTATAAGACGCACCAGACCACAAGATGCACCTAGTTCTTGGAGGAGGAAAACAAGAAAAAAAATATTCTGAATCTCAGAAGTCAGAACAGCAAGAGGGATCGCTGCGCAGTGAAAGCAGCAATCCCTCTTGCTGTTCTGGCTTCCGGGATATCTGCACAGCCTGCATTCGCTCCATAAGACACACACACATTTCCCCTTACTTTTTAGGAGGGAAAAAGTGAGTCTTATAGAGCAAAAAATACGGTACTTGGCTGGAGAAGTACAAAGTTCGGAGCGGTGCGAGTTTTGCGGGATGTCTGAGTTTGGGTTCGCATCTTGCTTTGGAAAGGGAGATTTGGGCAAGTCCCCCTTTAAAGGTGTACTGCATCCAGTTTTTCATCCCTTCCTAACTTGCCACCCTCTCCTGCGGTCTGCTCTCTTGACCTAAGGGAGTTCCCATCAGCATCAGCCAGAGTCTGGGATTGGGGAGCTACATAGTCTGGCTGCATCTACGGGGCACTACATTGGCTACCCCAGGTGCAGCCAATCAAGGGCAATCCAGTGACGGACATGCTTGTGTGATGAACAGACTTTAAAACTCCTGCCATGCAGCCATGTGCACAGAGACCCTCTGGAAAGCTCTCCAGTGCAGGCTGCCTTGAGATCTGTCCCAGAAACTCCAGCGGGTGCAGAATGCTGCAGCGAGGCTCCTCACGGGGTCCCTGCCATGGGAGCATATTCACCCAGTGCTTTACCAGTTGCACTGGCTCTTGGTGGAGTATCGGGTCAGGTTCAAGGTGCTGGTTTTGACCTTTAAAGCCCTTTGTGGCTTAGGGCCCTCGTACTTACGGGACCGCCTCTCCTGGTCTGCCCTGCAGAGGACCTTAAGGTCTATGAATAATCATAGTTTAGAGGTCCCAGGGCCTAAGGAAGTCATATTATCCTCCTCCAGGGCCAGGGCCTTCTCAGTGATGGCTCCCACCTGGTGGAATGCTTTGTTCCAGGAGACCAGGGCCCTTCAGGATTTAACTTCCTTCCACAGGGCCTGTAAGACAGAGCTATTTCGCCTGGCTTTCAATCTGAACTTAGCCTGATCTTTTATTCCCCTTCCTTCCCTCCCTCCCTCCTTTTTATGAAGATTACACACTCTGGGATCCCACAGCTAATTCTCCCCTGGCCTCCTCGCTGGCCCAAATAGGACTAATTTAGCCAGCTAGCCCTAGTTTCATTGGATGGGTTTTCCCCCTAAATTGATTTCTGAATTCTGAATTTATCGTTATTCACGTTTTATACTGTATTTCATGCTGTTTTTTTGTTGCATCAATAAGTGTTTTAAATTTGTTGTTAGCTGCCCTGTGTTAGGATATTTCCGTTCCACCTTAAAAGGGAGCAGGCTGTGAGTCACAGAGTCTGCGTATTTCCTGTTCACAGGATGTTTATGTTGTGCAGTTGCTTTCGTTTTCTTCTTGCCTGAACATACCGATGCAGGCGGTCATGGTTTCTTTGTTCTGACCAACGCTGAATAAACTGTAAATATGCTCTCCTGCTGTGCATCTTTTGCTGTGTGAATTCTGCTGATAGAGTGTGCACCAGCCTAAGAATGTGGCAATCTATTCTTGAGGCTTCGTGTCGCTGATTGCTGATACTGCCTGTCTACGGGAGATCGATGGATCGTCCGGCAGCTGGCTTGGGGGCCAAGATGGACTTTGTCTCCCTGGCAGTATCCCAACACCCTGAGCCCGGTTTCCTGAACCGGGAAGGGCGGGGTATAAATAAATTATTATTATTATTATTATTATTATTATTATTATTATTATTATTAATGCAGCTTGCAGATTGCTCGTTTTGCACTGAAGCAGAATCTTTCCGCTTTGGCTACGGAGAGGATCCGCCCCACTTCCCTACCCTGGGGAAGGGCTGTAGATCAGTGGGAGAGCATCTGCCTTCATGAAGACGGTCCCAAATTTAATCGCCAGCATCTCCAGCTAGGATTAGGAGAGACTCCCTGCCGGAAATGTTTGAGAGCAGCTGATAATCAGTGTAGACCAGTGGGGGTCAGTGGGATTGCCACGGTGGGGCATTAAGAGGGATGGGGGAAGCAGTCTAGGGTGCTAGAGATATAAATCACCGCCAGGCTCTGTTAAGTTGGCCTCACGGAATCAAGTTTTGTTGAATCAATCAAACCAAATGGCTTTAGTTGGATTTTGAATAAATATGCAATGAATTGTTACTGCTTGAATTTGATGTCGGGGACAAGGAGTGGTGGGGGGTGCCTCACCAGGGAACCCCACCTCCAAGGGAAACCCCCAGAGGAGGAAGGCTCAGAGCCCAGGAATTGGCGATGCGATGTTGGGTAGAGGTCAGAGGGGGAAGATTTGGGTGGTGTGTCAGATGCTGAAGGAGCAACAGGGTTTAGTGAGCAGGGAGAGCCGGTGACAGAGAGCAGTTCAGACTCTGAGGCTGAAGCAGGGGGGGCGGAGATCAAGAGGTTGCTGAAGAACCCAGGGAGTCTCCCTCGCCTGCTGCAACCAGCTCCCCTCCCCTCTGGCCTCCAAGAATGTGCAGAGTATTGAGGAGAGCAGAACAGAGGTGGGCAGACACAGTCTGAGACTGCTGGGGAAACATTTGGGAGACGGAAAGCCTTAGAAGGGCTGGGAGGCAGGGACTTTCAGTCCTGGCCACTGCTCCATAGGGGCAAGACCTGCTGTGAAATGTTGCTGAATTGCCTGCCATTTCCTTGAATAAAGAGTTACCGTATTTTTCGCTCCATAAGATGCACCTGACCACAAGACGCACCTAGTTTTTAGAGGAGGAAAACAAGAAAAAAATGAAACGGTGGATGTATGATTTTTGTGGTTCATGCTGTGGCCACAGACATGTGATTTGACTGTGAGTTTGGGGTAGCCCAATGCAAAAATCCTGAGGATCCATGTGAATCCGTGCTTTGTAACCACGTTTTTGTGCCATTGTAGCATCCCTTATCTCTCTCCCCGACTGCTTGCCGATCAGCTGCTTCCTTTCAACACTCCCTTCCCTCTTGTTTGCCTTAGTGTTTTTTCCTTAGCTGGAGCAGTTTTTTGCTCCTCCTTTTCTTCTAATTTCTCTCCTCATTGCTTTAGTATTCCTGTCTCCTCTCCTTGCAAGTTCCCTGTCTTTACCTCCCCCCTCCCAGGCAGCCTCCTTTATCACTAGAGTCCCTTATCTCCCTCCCGATCGCTTGCCGATTAGCTGCTCAGCAGCTTCCTTTCAACACCCCCTTCCCTCTTTCTAAAAAAAAAAAGCATGATCTGCTTTTTGCCCCTAGGCAATTCGGCTCCAGGGACCACGCATTCGCTCCATAAGACGCACAGACATTTCCCCTTACTTTTTAGGAGGAAAAAAGTACTTCTTATAGAGCGAAAAATACGGTAACTTGACGGACTTGACGGACACCTGACTGTTCCTTTGTGCTGACCTGCATCTGACTCCAGCCTTGACCATTTCTATCATTTTTAGTGGGTTGTGCAATCTGCTATTCTGAATAATTGCCTTTTATAGGGTAGGAGGCACTGAAGATGAGTTTATGGAGTCAAGGAGCAGTGATTTCCCCCCAGCTGAGGAACTGCTAGTGTTTCCTGAGCTCAACAGATCAGTGGTCCGATTCAGCATAAAGCAGCTTCTTTTGTTCCAGTGTCCACCCCGTAGGAGAATTTTCCAGGGTCTCCTTAAGGAATGATGCAACAGCTAGACAGTGTCCGCATAATTCCATTAAAGTCTCATGAGAAACAGCCTTTACTTTATAATGCAAATCCGAGCCTGTCTCCCTCGCCAATAAACCGGGGCCTTCTGCAGATTTAATCTCTTTAACGGGCTGATCGCTCTTAAAGGGCATTTAATCTTATTGAGAGCGAAAGCAATTGATGTTCGCTCAGCGAGTTTGCTCTTCAGCAGTGACCTGATGGATGGCGGCCTGGCAGGCGTGCCAGGGATGTAGTGGGGGGAGGGGTGTCTTTTAATCCAGCTTGGATTATTATTCCAAAAGGAACAAGGCAGGTGCTGCGATTTCTATCAAGAGCGGCTCCTACGACTCTGCTGGCAGTATCAGTACATTTAAATAAGGCCCCATTACTTAGTTCAATTCCCTTTTGGGACAGCTGCGTATTCCTGCATTGCAGGGGCTTGGACTAGATGATCCTCTGGGTCCCTTCCAACTCAACAATTCTACGATTCAATTTTGTTCTCCAAGGTTAATTTAAAGACATAGGAAACTGCATTATACTGAGTCAGAGCACTGGTCTATCTAGCCCAGTATTGTCTACACTGACCGGCAGTGACTCTCCAGGGTGTCAAGTCAGGTTGTTTCTCCCAGCCCTACCTGCAGGTGTCGGAGATGGAGCCCTTCCTTCTGCATGCCAAGCAGCTGCTCTACCTCTGAGCTGCAGCCCTTTCTGCCAAAACACAGGCAGATATCCACCAGGTCAGTGTGCAAAAGCAAACCTTGTTGGTGAACCTTGCAGGATACGGGTGATATTGGAGGCACAATATCTGGATGGCAGCCGGCTGGAGAAGGCAGGCTTAGCTGGTTTAGTGCCCAGCCGTCAAAACTGGCCAGTGGCATAAATTGAATTGATTCACATGCAAGCATGATCCCTACAGCTCTTAGTGTGCAATGCTAGGCGTGTGCTGACTCTGAAGTACAGCAGCCCTCTCCAACAAGGTGCCTTCCAGTCAGTTTAGACTACAATTGCAATCTATTATTAGAGCAGGCATAGGCAAACTCCGGCCCTCCAGATGTTTGGGACTACAATTCCCATCATCCCTAGCTAACAGGACCGGTGGTCAGGGATGATGGGAATTGTAGTTTCAAAACATCTGGAGGGCCAGAGTTTGCCTATGCCTGTATTAGAGCCTTAGCCTTCATTGGGGATGGGCTGTAGCCCATGCTCTATTCAGAAGGTCCTGGGTTCAGTTCTCGGCATCTCTTTGGCCAGTGACTGTTTCTCAGCCTAGCCTACCTCACAGGGTTGTTGTGCGGATTTAAAAAAAAAAACCAAGGCAGAAGGAGAAGCATGTACACCACCTTGGGCTACTCTTTGGGGAAAGGTGGGATATAAATGTGATACTAAATAGATATTATTTCTGAAGGGAAGTGGGTGATCACTCCTGACACCAAGGAATCCACATACTGGTGTAATTTCATGGTGCCATTAGTTCCCAATCCATTAGTGCCCCAGCTGGAGCCCAAAGAGCAGGAGTCAGACACTGAGCGAGAAAGACCACGGCCTCAGAATTAGATAAGATGACAGGAAGTATTTGAAACCTGCTGGACCAAAGATTTTCAGAGGACTGGAATAAATATGTGAGCTATTTGAAAAGCAATTGTAATCAACAGATTACGCTAGTAGGATTACAATAAGTTTTTTAAGGAGGAATATAAGAAATATTGCAAGGAAGGTTATGAAGAGAGTTATTAGTTATGATAATTAAAAGTAATGGTGAAATTAAGAAATGTAAATTAAGTGGAAAAGATTGGAAAATTTTCAGATGTGATTGATGGAAGTCAAAAAATTGTATAAGGTATGAAATTGTGTTAAATGACTGCTGAAAATGATGTTAAAAATTAATTATATAGAGAAAGAGGGAGAGAGAGAGAGAAAGACCACGGCCTCCTTCTTCTCTGGTCTTTGCATTGATCTGCATCCTGGATTTCTGAATGGCGAGGGCAGGAAAGGGGCAGCTAAATGCCTTGTGATCAGCACACAAGCAACCTTCTCAAAGCATCCAGACCATAGCTGTCAAGTGTCCCTTATTTGAAGGGACAGTCCCTTATTCCAGCGCCATTCCGCTGCTGTCCCTTATTGATGGATGTCCCTTAAATGTCCCTTAAATGATGTCCCTTAAATTTCAAAGGAAGCAGCTCCTCTCCCTCCCTCCCTGCCGGCCAGGGAGGAGGGAGGCTCCAACTGTGTTGCTTGGCTGTGTTGCTCACCCAATAAGAAGTCTAAGAACGACTGGGGGGTGGAGCTTGCATGCCTTGTGTGTGGCTAGTTAATGCAAGCTGAGGGGGGTTTTGAATGCTGGACGCCATTTTGTTGCATGTGCTGCTGCAAACTTTGCAGTGCAAAGCCAGGCCGGGGAGCCATCTTAAGTCGAGGCTGCATAGGCCTTGTGGTGCATGTGATTCAGATTCTATTCAGTTGAACCTCTGGTTACAAAGTTGGTTGGACAGTGTTCTCGAAGCTACCAGCATGAGTTTGACCAGACTGCAGGAGGACAGGAAGACTGGAGTGCCTGGAACAGGTGAGGCTGCAGGTCCCTTATTTTGGCTGCTGATCCCTTATTTTCAAGGCTGCTGGTCCCTTATTTTCAAATCTGTAAATTGACAGCTATGATCCAGACTCTGCCAGTGCTGGAACTAGAAACACCATTCTGTACTAGTTTTAAATTCTCACTTTGGGTGGGGGGGATATATGAAAAGGTTCAATTAAAAAAATAATCAAATTTTGAATATTAAAATTCAATTGAGCTGGACGCTAGATAGAGGCATCGTGAAGAAATTCAGAGCAGGAAGCCATCAGGAGAAGAAATAACAGCGCTTGGACAAGGAGAATCAAACTAGACTGCTGCAAATTTTTGCAAGCATGCACAAGGGGGAATAATTTTCCTGAGATTTCTTTTTCTAAAAAAAAATTAAAAATCATTTGCAACTCTAGGGCTTGATGCAATAGGGAGAGATGGTACGGTCCTGAGAAGGCAAAGCAGACTGTACCAGTTCAGGATGAAGCTGGAGAACCACATTTCTGAGTGTGTGTGTGTAAGAGTTGTGTGTGATTTTTAAAGACAAGCACAAAACGGAGTTGGCTGGGCTGCAGCCTATCTCCATGATGTGCTTATTTTCTCTCTGCAGTGACTCTTTTTAAAACGAGTGACTATTCCAAAAATGTGAACAATCCCCACCATGTGTGGTACAGTCCGTCCCCCCCATCTTCTTCTGCTGTGCTTGTAGATTCAACCCTTGGCTAGTTTAACTCCTGCTTAGAGGCCTTTTCTTATATTCCCAGTTTTAAAACAAATACCGTATTTTTTGCTCTATAAGACTCACTTTTTCTCTCCTAAAAAGTAAGGGGAAATGTGTGTGCGTCTTATGGAGCGAATGCAGGCTGCACAGCTATCACAGAAGCCAGAACAGCAAGAGGGATTGCTGCTTTCACTGCACAGCGATCCCTCTTGCTGTTCTGGCTTCTGAGATTCAGAATATTTTTTTTCTTGTTTTCCTCCTCCAAAAGCTAGGTGCGTCTTGTGGTCTGGTGCATCTTATAAAGTGAAAAATATGGTACTTTTTTCCTCCTGCTTCCAGTTATAAGCAATTATAGGAATTTCTGGGGGCAACAAATGGACCAGATTTGAAGGGCGAGTGATGGTGCAGCATTCAAAACAACGCTTTCCCTCAGTTTCTCATGATCGCAATACTGAGTGATACACATTTCCTGGGCTGTGGCTGCACATTTTATATTTAGCTGAGAGTGGCACTTTAAAAAATATTAGGAGGGGGGATTTACCGACAGCTGTACCTTTTAGAGGTCACCTTTCTGAGCGATATCCATTTTTAAACTTCCTGCTGACACATTTTCATTTGCATTGCCCACATGCCGGCCTTCATTAATGTTTCATGCTTTGCATTCGAGACGTAATTGTATCTCCCAACTGCAGCGAGTGCTTCCCGCATCCGAGGCTGGCGACTTGGTGGGCGAACCCATTGATGAGGAAGCAGAACCGTGGAAGGTTCTTTGAAAGCGCTGCTCCCTTCTCGCTTTCCACGAACAACTCAGAAACAGTTTGGACATGGCGTTCTTTTCCCAGTGAGGCCGGGGAAATGGGTTTGCTGGTGTGGCAAGGCGGTGTGTTTGTGAGTCAGGCTGTGTGGCTGCGCGTGAAGGTGTTGCTTCGACAGACCGATCATGTTGCAAGTGCGAAAGTTGCAGCAAGGTCTTGGGAGCTCTAGAAAACTCATACAAACCATGGAGCAGTTGGGCGTGTTCTGAACTTTTGCTGGGAGCGGCGACGGTTGCACACGTCTTCCAGATGGAACTATTGCTAAGAGGGTTTGCTGCAGGGAGGGGTGGAACGAAGGAACCCAGCTCAAAAGTACAGGCCTTAAACTGTGCTTGGTAGTATACAAATAATTCCAAAGAGGGCCTCTGAAATGTGGCTTTGGCTCTGTGTCTTCAGCATAGGCGATTTGGTTGTGCAACAGTTTTTTCAATAAAAAAAAGTTGTGGGTTTTTTTTAACCACAGCAGTGGTGCAGTACGTAGCACAGAACAATTTCAGAGGGGGCCCGCGAGTTTTCTCGGAAATCTTTTCTTGCAGAGAAGTTCCCAAAATATAAAGCAACATTTAGCTTCCCAAAGTTCATCCTCATCCTTTCGTGTGTAAGTGAAAGAGGCATTTAAACAAGAGGTGACATTTCCTCTACTGTTCCCCATTGAGGTGCAAAGCTATACTTAAATATGAATGTTGAACCTTTCCCCTCCCCCAACCCCCCAGCAAATCCTCCTCTGAGCTCAGTGCTTTTAACTTGTAGAATAGAATCACAGAATTCTGGCGTTGGAAGAAGACCCTTCATCTAGTTCAAGAAACGTCAGCAGCTCTGGCTGGTGTTTGTGACTTCGGTCATCTGAATGACCTCGTTCTCGACCAAAGTCTGCCCCCCTTCTCCATTCAGCTGCCTCATCCTCAGGTTTATAGACCCGTAAGTCTTCCGGGGAGCACTGGAAGCCGGGAATGACCTCCTCCGGTAGAGCTCCCCTTTGTAGATAGAGACCATCAGGAGGATGGAGAGCAGCATCCCGCCCAAAGTCAAGAGCCCCAACCCTGCGATGATGCACTTGTCCAGGTGGGAGCCTAGGTGGGCGTAATACATCTCCAGCCTCTCCATCTCCCGGGCGGACACAGAATCCGGGTCGACTCGCGCCTCCCGCGGGATGCTGTAGGCGACAATCACCAGCAAAATCCCGCTGACCAAGAAGACTAAAGCCAAGATGAAGCCATAGTCCACTGAGTTGCCTGCTGCGTCCGGCAAAGGGCCGTCCTCGGACCGTGGGGAGAGGTCTCCCCTAGGGGGTGCTGTGTGCTCCCTGAGGCTGCTTCCTGTGCCTTGACGGTTCCGGAAGGAAGTTTCTGCCTCTTCCTCTTCCTCTTCTTCCTCCCCCTGGTAAGAGGCGTTCTCAATGCCCAAGCCAGGAGCTGTCCGTGGTGCTGAAGGTCCCCCTTCTGGGACTCCACGGCTGGGCCCAGGTACATTCCCCAAGACTGTCAGTTCCAGGGGCTGTGAGGACGCCATTGGGATGCAGTCGCCTTGCTCATCCCTCTCAGCACTTCAGCTGCTGGGGCAGAAGAACGGAGAGGAGGAATCAATGAGAACCATTTGCACCCTGGCCTTCATTCACTGAATGCTCTGGTTATCTCCCGCTTGGACTACTGCAATGCACTCTACGTGGGGCTACCTTTGAAGGTGACCTGGAAACTGCAACTAATCCAGAATGCGGCAACTAGACTGGTGACTGGGAGTGGCTGCCAAGACCACACAACACCGGTCTTGAATGACCTACATTGGCTCCCAGTACGTTTCCGAGCACAATTCAAAGTGTTGGTCTGACCTTTAAAGCCCTAAACGGCCTCGGTCCAGTATACCTGAAGGAGCGTCTCCACCCCCATCATCCAGCCCGGACACTGAGGTCCAGTGCCAAGGGCCTTCTGGTGGTTCCCTCACTGCGAGAAGCCAAGTTACAGAGAACCAGGCAGAGGGCCTTCTTGGTAGTGGCGCCCGCCTTGTGGAATGCCCTCCCATCAGATGTCAAAGAGATAAACAGTTACCTGACATTTAGAAGACATCTGTTCAGGGAAGTTTTTAATGTGTGACATTTTAATGTATTTTTCATCCTTGTTGGAGGCCGCCCAGAGTGGCTGGGGAGGCCCAGCCAGATGGGCAGGGTACAAATAATAAATTATTATTAAAAACAAACAAACAAACAAATTTCTTTCCAGTAGCACCTTAAAGACCAACTAAGTTAGTTCTTGGTATGAGCTTTCGTGTGCATGCACACTTCTTCAGATACACTTGAAACAGAAGTTGCCAGATCCCTTTATATAGTGAGAAGGTGGGGAGGGGTATTACTCAGAAGGGTGGTGGGAATGGGTGATTGGCAGATAGCTGTGATGAGCCTGTTGACGACTCTTAACGACTGCAATAGGTCTTACAGGAAAAAGCAAGGGGTGAGGTGAGAAGGTGAAAAATAGCTTTGTCATTTATAATGAGATAAGAATCCAATGTCTTTGTTCAGACCAGGTCTCTCCATGGTTTTAAGTTTGGTAATGAGTTGCAATTCAGCAGCTTCTCTTTCCAGTCTATTTCTGAAATTCCTTTGTAGTAAAACAGCTACTTTGAGATCTTGTATAGAATGTCCTGGGAGATTGAAGTGTTCTCCTACTGGTTTCTCTGTCTTGTGATTCTTGATGTCCGATTTATGTCCGTTTATTCTTTGGCGTAAGGTTTGGCCTGTTTGTCCAATATAGAGAGCTGAAGGACACTGTTGGCATTTGATGGCATATACAATGTTAGACGATGAGCAATTAAATAGTCCCGAGATGGTATGTGTGATGTTGTTGGGGCCAGTAATGGTGTTGTCCGGGTGTATGTGGCAGCAAAGTTGGCATCTGGGTTTATTGCAGGCTCTGGTGCCAGTGTCCGTGTTACGTCTGGTTGTAGTATTATTGTGGGTTAGGAGTTGTTTAAGATTGGGTGCCAAAGAATAAACGGACATAAATCGGACATCAAGAATCACAAGACAGAGAAACCAGTAGGAGAACACTTCAATCTCCCAGGACATTCTATACAAGATCTCAAAGTAGCTGTTTTACTACAAAGGAATTTCAGAAATAGACTGGAAAGAGAAGCTGCTGAATTGCAACTCATTACCAAACTTAAAACCATGGAGAGACCTGGTCTGAACAAAGACATTGGATTCTTATCTCATTATAAATGACAAAGCTATTTTTCACCTTCTCACCTCACCCCTTGCTTTTTCCTGTAAGACCTATTGCAGTCGTTAAGAGTCGTCAACAGGCTCATCACAGCTATCTGCCAATCACCCATTCCCACCACCCTTCTGAGTAATACCCCTCCCCACCTTCTCACTATATAAAGGGATCTGGCAACTTCTGTTTCAAGTGTATCTGAAGAAGTGTGCATGCACACGAAAGCTCATACCAAGAACTAACTTAGTTGGTCTTTAAGGTGCTACTGGAAAGAAATTTGTTTGTTTGTTTGTTTTGAGTATGGCAGACCAACACGGCTACCTTTCTGTAACTTAAATTATTATTATTATCATCAAATCATCCTGACCCACCACACCTCTCAGGGACCTCAGGGGACCTTCTTGACATGAAGCCAATTCCTCTAGGGTTCGCTTCCAGTCCTCTACCAATGAATGGAGGAGAGCTCTCCTAGGTTCAATCCCTGAAGGCATCTTCAGGTAGGACTTGGTGGGAAGGTCTCCTGCCTGAAACCCTGGACAGCCTCTGCCGGTCAGTGTAGACCATACTGAGCTAGATGCATCAATGGTCCAACCTTGTATAAGACATCTTCTGTGTTCTCATGCCCTCTTCTAGGTGCCGATTGAACACATGGATGGCAGCATGAGAGGGGCTGAAAGGTACCTTGCACCAAAATTGGGGGGGGGGGCATCAAAATTCCGCATGGTTCCTATGCAGCCTTCTGTGTTCCTATGCAAAACCAAATAGGGCCAGTGCATTTTTTCTGAGCGGATGCAGGGATACGCATACTCCTAAACATTTTGTGAATCTTTGTACTTTTGTCCATTTAGTGTATTTATTTTTGAACTATAAAAAATAAACTATTTGAACTATAAAATGGTGATTTTCTTGAGTCAAAATGAGAGTACCCCTAACCCTTTTTTTTTTAGAAAAAAAGCACTGAATAGGGCACTCCATACCTCAACATTTTGTTGAAGGCAGCACACACATTCACCACCTTGCATATCCAGTGTGGCATGCATATTCTGCACTTTCTGTTCTTAGGCAGGCAGAGGGCCAATAGAGAGCAACTGGGGCAAGGACACCCACCAACCCCCATTGACCAGACGGGGATTGGAACATGGATCTCCTTGGTCAAAGTCTAATGTTCTAAGCACTACATAAAGAAGACAAGAAGAGCTGGCTGCTGGGTCCGGCCAACGGCCCATCTAGTCCAGCATCCTTTTCTCACAGTGGCCAAGCAGATGTCCCAAAGGGAAACTGATAAACAGGATCCGTGCACAGCAGCACTCCTGCAGTTTCCATCATCTGGGATTCAGCAGCATCGCCGCCTCTAGCTATGGAGGCAGACCACAGCCATTACGGCTAGTAGCCATTGATGGCTACATCCTTGTCCTCCTTTAAAGCCATCCAAGTCAGTGACCATCGCTGCTACCTGTGGCAGGGAGTTCCATAGTTTAGCTGAGCCCTGATATCTTAAGTTATCCCCAGGGATACAGGATCATCCCTGGAATTCCTTGCAGAGGCGGTAATTATTATTATTATTATTATTATTATTATTATTATTATTTTATTTATACCCCGCCCTCCCCAGCCAAGACCGGGCTCAGGGCGGCTAACACCCGATATAAAAACAAATTTATTGAAATGCAACGTAAAAACAAGATTAAAATACAACATTAAAGCATTAAAATACAGCCTCATTTCAATGGAAACTCAAATCAAAAACTTTGGGGGGGATGAAAGCGTCAAGTCTTCACCAAGGCCAACTATCCAGACTGGTCCTATTTGGGCCAGAAAAAAGCCAGGGAATTCCCTGATTGGAGTTCCATCACAGGAGGAGAAAGGAAAAAAGAAGAGAGGGGGGGAATGAGATTACAATCAAATGGTGTGCGATTTTTGTTAATTAAGTGTGTCTCTTGAGCCTGGTCAGGTGGGTCTTGATCTTGCCCGCACCCTGTGTGACCAAGCGGCTGATATCCTGACTTTGCTGCAGCCTGCTGGCAGGGCAAAAGCTCTGCCTGAGGCACCTCCTTGCAGGGAAAGTGCAGCTGAGTAGACACCTCTTGCAAGCGGAAGAAGCAATGTAAAGATCAGCAGAAAAGGAGGTGTGCAGGAGTCCGCCAGTCTTACACACACACATACACTTGGGATTTTTAAATTTCTTTTAATCCACAAAAGTTCTACACAAAGCACCTTCGTGGTAAGAGTGCCGGACTAGGATCTGGAAGTAAAGGTAAAGGTAAAGGGACCCCTGACCGTTAGGTCCAGTCATGGTCGACTCTGGGGTTGCGGTGCTCATCTCGCTTTATTGGCCGAGGGAGTCCGCATACAGCTTCCGGGTCATGTGGCCAGCATGACTAAGCCACTTCTGGCGAACCAGAGCAGCGCACGGAAACGCTGTTTACCTTCCCGCCGGAGCGGTACCTATTTAACTACTTGCACTTTGATGTGCTTTCGAACTGCTAGGTTGGCAGGAGCAGGGACTGAGCAACAGGAGCTCACCCCGTCGCAGGGATTCGAACCGCAGACCTTCTGATCGGGAAGTCCTAGGCTCTGTGGTTTAACCCACAGCGCCACCCACGTCCCTAGGATCTGGGAGACCAGGGTTCAAATCCTTACCCAGCTAGGAAGCGCATTGGGTGACCTTAGGCCAGTCCCAGTCTCTTAGCCTAACCTACCTCACAGGGTTGTTTTGAGGGTAAAATCGAGGCCAGAAAGAACAATGCATGCCACCTTGAGCTCCCTGGATATGAATGAGATATAAATGTAATCAGCAGCAGCAAGCAAACCAATAGCCGCTGGGCAGGCGTTGCTGACTTTGGACACATTTGCAAATTTGGGATATTGTTGTGTGTCACCACACAAAAACACACCATGGCCAAGCACACACCACAACCTGTTTCATCGGCTATAGCAGAATGATTTTTTTCTGCTGGCATGGGGAAGGGGGCACTCTTGTGGGGTCAGACCTAAACCCAGTGGGACTTCTGAATAAGCATGCATAGGAACTGGGCCGTCAGACCCATTGACCATCAATGAAGGAGACAAACCCATAACTTCATTTTGCTGCATCACATGCATCCTTGGACAGTTTGCCCACTTTTGTGGCTTGCCGTGGCTGCTACCCAGCATGACCCCTCCCCCCCCCCGCTATGCACCATGCCATTTATTTCCCTGCTCTCTCCCTCTCACAGGGTCTCTCAACCCTGCAGGTTGAAAAGTCTGGGATTCCCCCGGTGAGATTGCAGTGCAGCAGGTGTGATCCTGATCAGCACCAGGATGTGGGCCCTGCATTGGAGCACTCCGAAAACAAGAAGCGAAAGAGGAGTTGTAAAATAGCAATCAGCGCCGGGCTGCCAGCGCAAAGCAACTTCGTTCTCACACCCACCCAAGCTGCGAGAGGATAGTAGGATAGATCCATGGCTGCTCAGAACACACCCTTTACTCAGGCATAATAATATTTATTATTATAATAATTTATTATTTATACTCTGCCCATCTGGCTAGGCTTCCCCAGCCACTCTGGGAGGCTTCCAACAAAGTATTAAAATACCATAATACATCAAACATTAAAAGCTTCCCTAAACAGGGCTGCCTTCAGATGCCTTCTAAAAGTCTGGTAGCTGTTTTTCTCTTTGACATCTGGTGGGAGGGCGTTCCACAGGGCGGGTGCCACTACCGAGGAGGCCCTCTGCCTGGTTCCCTGTAACTTGGCTTCTTGCAGTGAGGGAACTGCCAGAAGGCCCTCGGCACTGGACCTCAGTGTCCTGGCTGGATGATGGGGGTGGAGACGCTCCATCAGGTATACAGGACTGAGGCCGTTTAGGGATTTAAAGATCAGCACCAACACTTTGAATTGTGCTGGGAAACGTACTGAACGAATCACTCTAGAGCAGCCTTCTTCAATCGAGGTGCTCTCCAAATGTTGAGGAAGACTGCTCTAGGACAACCCGCCTTCCTTTTCCCCACCCTGCGCAGTTACCGTAGGGAATAACACCAGAGTGGCCCATCTAGCCCCAACATCCTGTTCCCACAGTGGCTTGTGGAAAACCCGCAAACGGGATTGGAACACAAGAGCAACTCTCCCTGCGGTTTCCAGCAACCAGCACTCAGAAGCACTGCTGCCTCCAGCCGTGGAGCCACCGTGGCTAATAGTGATGCTGTCCTTCGTGAATTTGTCTAATATTTGGGCTCAGGCATCCTGGTCCCTGGTGCCAGGATTGAAGGATGACTTCATAGCTGCTGCTGGTGCTGCTGATGCTGTCTCCTCCTCTCCCGCGCGTCCCCAATCCCTTCCACCCAGATTACAACCTCTTATCGTTTAGGAATAATCTTTCCCCACGCCCTGCCGCTGTCTCTGACACGCATGCAGCAATCCTCTCCGCCTCCCCAGCAATGGAAGCCCCAAGGAATAAGCGGGTGGGCGCGCACGGCTGCCTATTCCCCCCCCCACACACACACCCCACTTCCCGCTGCCCTGTCCTACCTGTCCTTGCCCGGCCTGCCTGCCTGGCTGCCGCGGGGCGCATGCTGCCTGTCTGGGGACATCCAGCAGGTCCTCCTAGCTGGGGGTCAGCGCTGCAAGCGACCATGGATGCTGCCGCTGTCTGCCGTGGGCTCCTCCTCCTGCGATGGTCGTTGCTCGGCCAGCCTGGAGCGAGGGAGTGGAGTGGAGGCTGGGCGTAGGGGGCGGGGGAGAAAGAGGTGGGCTGCTGGCTCGGTTTAAAAGGGGTTTTAAACCGGAGTGAAAGGGGGGGCGGGAGAAAAAGAGACAATGCCAAAATCCCGCAGCGGCGCCCCCTGGCGACGGCCTCGGGCGCCGCAACTCGGCTCGCGCAAGGCGTGGCTGGCCGGCGGTCGCTGTCCGTTCAGCACCACGGCGCCGCAGTCGGCGCGCCGGTCTTGCTCCTTGCGAGTAGGTGGGGGGCGTGCAGGAAAGGGAACCGACGGTCCGCTTTCTCGCCCTGCTCTTCACCGTCCACCCCACCTTCCTCCCCACAAACTGATCTTTCCAGCACTCTTTCTCTCCGTGCAATGCAACCGTCCTCGGTCTCTTTCTCTCTAACCGGAAAATGGAGCCTGCAGCCTGATCCTTTCCCCCCCACCCCGGGTTCTGGCTGTGCTAGGATCGCTCTACAAATCGCGCACCACCACCACTCGGCACCAGCGCAAGGGAGAAGGGAAACGGGGCCAACCCATTGCCCGAGGCTGCGACGCAATCGCCCGATGGCACCTCCAGCTCCGCAATAAGCTGCTGCGCGCCCCCTTCCTCCTGCCCTAGAGGCCTCTGGGGCTGGGGGAGAGCCGGGGGGAGGAGCTGCCTGTTGCGGAGTCTCCAGCCTGTAGCCTCCTGGGGGCCAGAGAGAGGGAAGGGCGGGGGGAGAGTCGCTTCTTACCTCTCCCACGACGGCGGTTGCTGCAGGCAAAGGTGGGGTCCTCTCCGCCGCCAGGGACCCTCCCCTACTCATCCCCCCCCCCAGCAACTAAAGGAAAGGGTGGGAAGGAAATGCCACCACCACCGCAGCTTCGTGCCAGCTGGCTCCAGGAACGCCGAGGATGGGTAGGGCCCCTCGACGCAGTCCCGGGCTTGCGAGAGAGGAGCTTGCGAGGGGGGCATGCGAGCAAAAGGCGGGCGAGGGAACGGGCAGAATTGGGCGTCCCGAATTGGGCAGGGGGTGCAATGGCTGCTGCCAGAAGGTATATGCAGACTCCCATCTTGATCTCCAGGAGGTTGCAGGGACCCCTGCGTAACCGCAGGCTGGCTGCTGGCTTGTGCGTGTGTGTCTGCATTTGTTTATTTGTGTGTTTATATGAGGCACCCTCCAAAATAAGCTTTAACGGTGGTGTGCTTCGATCTGCAGTGATAGCACAAGATGCAACACAATGCTCGTTTTGCATTTGTAAGAGCAGGATCTTTCAGTGCGGCATCACTTACCCTTTGGAACTCCCTGCCTATTGACCTCAGGCAGGCGCGTTCTTTCCCGCACTTGCTAAAAACGTTTTTATTCAGGCAAGCCTACCCAGGATCTGTTTTTAGTTTATTCTGATTTTGTATGATTTCAAAGAGTTGGGTTTTGTTTACTTATAATTGCGCTGTGCTATTCTCTTTGTAAACGGCTTTGAGGGTGTGGGTGGGTGTTTTAAAACAATCAAATGGTGTATAAATGTTATGAAATAAATAACAACGTGAATAAATAATAGGAAAAATACTGTGGCATGTTGTTACTTTAAGAGAAATGTAGGTGGAGCTATTGTTAGGAGTTTGGTGGGGTCAGTTTGGATGACCATCTGTCACAGATGCTTTAGCTGAGATTCCTGCATTGCAGCCGGTTGGACTAAAGGATCCTTGCGGGTCTCTACCATTCTATGATGCCCTATGTACTTTCCAGACCTGTGCTCCTCAGATGATGATTGCACGGTCTGCGTCAGTGGCGTCGCAATGGGGGGAGCAGTGCGCCCCAGGTTCCATGTCTGCGGGGGTGACAAGAAGTCACCCCACAGGGGCTCGCAGCAGCGCAAGCAGCCATCGCGCCGCCACAGCCACATGTTTGCGGCTGCAGCCACGAGCAGAGGATCCCAGCGCCGGCAGCAAACCACTATGTACAGCACATGTGCGGTGTCGCACGCATGCACTGTACGTAGCGATGCCGCACATGCGCTGTATAGAGGTTTGAAGTGCCTGTAGCGGCGCCGGAGGGATCCCGGCACTGTCCGTATGGCACTGGAGCGGTGGCACCGGCAAACTGCTAAGTACAGCGCATGTGCGGCGTCGCTACATACGCTGCATGCGTCGTACATAGCAATGCCACACATGCGCCCTACATAGCGATGCCTGTCCCGGGTGTCACAACGCCTTCCTTTGCCCCTGGTCTGGGTTAGTTCAGATGCAGAGAGGCAGCCCATGAGGTACTGTGGTCCTAAGGCATTCTTCTTCTTCTTCTTCTTCTTCTTCTTATTATTACAGTGGTACCTCGGGTTACAGATGCTTCAGGTTACAGCAATTCAGGTTACAGGCTCCGCTAACCCAGAAATCACGCTAAAGTGGTACCTCAGGTTAAGAACAGTTTCAAGTTAAGAATGGACCTCCAGAACAAATTAAGTTCTTAACCCGAGGTACCACTGTATTATTATTATTATTATTATTATTATTATTATTATTATTATTATTATATTTATAGACCACAGGAACTCCCGCCTCCCTGACCCTCAAGTCTGCCCTGTTGCTGCACCGAGTACCCAGGTGCGCACAGGTGGGTGAGACCATCTCTGCCATGCTCACCCACCCAGGCCCCAGTGAGCCAGACAAGTCTCCTCATCCACAATCAAATCATGGATGGCGAAGGTCTTCCTCTGAGCTGACCTGGTGTTCAGCAACTGCAGCCATAGACCCAAGAGCTGCCTGATAGGACAACCGCAGTTCCCCAGATTGGAGGAGGGGCTGGCCTATGGCACAGTCACCAACTGCCTGTGCCATGTGCCCCTTACCAGGCCTCTCCTACCCCCCACAACATAACTCCCCTTACCCAGAACCACTGTGATTGGCGGAAGGGGGGGGAGCTTGCTTTTCCTCCAGCTCCTCTCTTCCCAGGTACATCTCCCCTCCAACAACAACAAATTAAAAAATAGGGTTTTTATATGCTTTTTATTGAGTTTTCTGTAACATATTCAAACAAAATAAATACTCTAAAGTTCAACAATCATATGTCTATTTATTTACTACACGCTCTATCATGCACGGACTTCCCTCCCTCCCTTCATCCGGCTTTCACAGGTTCTTATTTGCATTCTATACACATCACAAGATTTATTTTAATCCTGCTACAGTCTTTAAACTTCTACAGTTATTACCTATATACTCAACAAATTTACTCCATTCCTTTTTGAACTTTGTTTCTTCTTGGTTACGGATCCTGTGGGTCAGTTTTGCTAATTCTACATATTCAACCATTTTTGTCTGCCACTCCATGAGTGTTGTTATTTCCTGAGTTTTCCATTTTTGAGCTACTAAGATTCTAGCGGCAGTCGTAGCGTGCATAAATAGTCTATGGTCTGCTTTTCTTAATTCATCACCTATCATCCCCAGCAAAAAAGCTTCTGGTTTCAAATTAAAAAACAGTTAAAGGAATTGTAGCAATTGTCTCTGCCTTGCAGCTGACGTTGAACTAGGAGATTTAGACTGGTTGCAGTTGCAGAGGTCATGAGACCCCCGCCACTCTCAGCTGCTGGGGCAGGCATGCCTGATGGCGAGAGGGGTTAGAGCAGGCTTCTTCAACCTTGGCCCTCCAGATGTTTTTGGTCTACAAGTCCCATGATCCCTAGCTAGGGATTGAGAGCCAGTGTGGTGTAGAGGTTAAGAGCGATAGACTCGTAATCTGGTGAACCGGGTTCGCGTCTCCGCTCCTCCACATGCAGCTGCTGGGTGACCTTGGACTAGTCACACTTCTGTGAAGTCTCCCAGCCTCACTCACCTCCCAGAGTGTTTGTTGTGGGGGAGGAAGGGAAAGGAGAATGTTAGCCGCTTTGAGACTCCTTCGGGTAGTGATAAAGCGGGATATCAAATCCAAACTCTTCTTCTTCTTCTAGCTAGCAGGACCAGTGGTCAGGGATGATGGGAACTGCAGTCCCAAAACATCTGGAGGGCTGAGGTTGAGGAAGCCTGGGTTAGAGGATCGAAGTCTCTCCCTTACCCTCTCTCCCTCCTGTTCACTGCCTTGCTAAAAACAGCAGTCCCTTGCGCCAGGTATGCTTTCTGTGCTGCTTGGCACTCTCATTCAATTCCATGGGGCTGTGTGAGAGAAGCTCCTATTATTGTGCCCCACGCGCTGGGAACTTTACCCCCCATGGAAGTGGGGCAGGACGCAGCTTTATGGAACAGCTTCTGCCGCATCGAAAGACTCAAACCTCATGGGCTCCCTCCTGTAATTGCTGGTGCAATTAACAAACGAAGCCCGAGAACGCCAGCTCAGCTATCCCCAGATAGCTTTTTGCCTGTTTCATTACAACTTGTTCGCATTGGTAACTATTTCACCCCCAGTCCAAACTTAGGAAGCTGTATAATGCAGAGCCACACCCTTGGTTCATGCGTTCTGCCTGAGCAAGGACTCTGAGCCATTACAGGGAACAGGCAAATATGTATTGACTAAGCAAAGACGCGGGTGGCGCTGTGGGTAAAACCTCAGCGCCTAGGACTTGCCGATCGCATGGTCGGCGGTTCGAATCCCCACGGCAGGGTGAGCTCCCGTCTTTCGGTCCCAGCTCCTGCCCACCTAGCAGTTCGAAAGCACCCCTAAGTGCAAGTAGATAAATAGGTACCGCTTTCTAGCGGGAAGGTAAACGGCGTTTCCATGTGCTGCGCTGGTGCTGGCTCGCCAGAGCAGCTTCGTCACGCTGGCCACGTGACCCGGAAGTGTCGGCAGACAGCGCTGGCTCCCGGCCTCTTAAGTGAGATGAGCGCACAACCCTAGAGTCGGACACGACTGGCCCGTATGGGCAGGGGTACCTTTACCTTTAAGCAAAGAATAAACCACAGAGCCTAGGACTTGCCGATCGGAAGGTCAGCGGTTCAAATCCCCGCAACGGGGTGAGCTCCCGTTGCTCAGTTCCAGCTCCTGCCAACCTAGCAGTTTGAAAGCACATCAAAGTCAGTGTGGTGTAGTGGTTAAGAGCAGTGGACTCGTAATCTGGGAAACCGGGTTCGCTCCTCCGCTCCTCCACATGCAGCTGCTGGGTGACCTTGGGCTAGTCACACTTCTCTGAAGTCTCTCAGCCCCACTCGCCTCACAGAGTGTTTGTTGTGGGGGAGGAAGGGAAAGGAGAATGTTAGCCGCTTTGAAACTCCTTCGGGTAGTGATAAAGCGGGATATCAAATCCAAACTCCTCCACCTCCTCCTCCTCCTCCTCTTCTTCTTCTTCTTCTTCAAAGTGCAAGTAGATAAATAGGTACTGCTCCGGCGGGAAGGTAAACGGCGTTTCCGTGCGCTGCTCTGGTTTGCCAGAAGTGACTTAGTTATGCTGGCCACATGACCCAGAAGCTGTACGCCAGCTCCCTCAGCAAGTAAAGTGAGATGAGCGCCGCAACCCCAGAGTCGTCGGCAACTGGACCTAATGGTCAGGGGTCCCTTCATCTTTACCTACGGTAATTGCTGATCATGTGAACACAAGGAGGGACCTGTTTGATCAGAACATGAGCCCAAGAAACACAGCATCCTGTTTCTCACAGCGGCCAGACAGATGACCCCAAGCAGGGTTGGATTGTCTTCCATAAACACAATTTCAACAGTGAGTCT
Organism: Podarcis raffonei; assembly: GCF_027172205.1. Taxonomy (NCBI): domain Eukaryota; kingdom Metazoa; phylum Chordata; class Lepidosauria; order Squamata; family Lacertidae; genus Podarcis; species Podarcis raffonei. The sequence continues at coordinate 95,930,165 of NC_070607.1, forward strand.
GTAAATGACTGTGGAGACCAATTCTGGATCCACACATCCTTCCACAGTGGGGGACATTGGTTTCCAGGCGGGAGTTGATCATGGTGAGGGTTTGCCAAGCGTGCCTTCCTCTTAACACGTTTCTCCCTTGCGTCCTGAGTTCGAGTGTCTTCAAAGTTCATGACACCTTTGATAAAGGCTGTTCTCTAATTGGAGCGCTCGCAGGCAAGTGTTTCCCAATTGTTGGTGTTTATACTACATTTTTTTAGATTTGCCTTGAGACAGTCTTTAAACCTCTTTTGTTGACCACCAGCATTACGCTTTCCCTTTTTAAGTTTGGAATAGAGTAGTTGCTTTGAAAGACGATCATCAGGCATCCACACAACATGACCAGTCCAGTGAAGTTGATGTTGAAGAATCATTGCTTCAGCACTGGTGATCTTTGCTTCTTCCAGTACACTGGTGTTAGAGAAGAGTGATACAGTAATAGTTTAGTGATTCTTTATTGTAATTGATAAGTGTAAACTGTTTAATTATTATTTGCTGATGTTCAATTTTACTGTTTACTATTATACTCTAATGGATTATTGAATATTGCTTTATTTGATGTAAATTGTTTATTTTAAAATTATTATGACTTTTGTATTGGATCAGATTGTTATGTGGTTTCTTCATCTTGTAAGCCTCCTTGTGTGTAGCAATATAGAAAGGCGGTATACAAATTAAAAGTGAAATGGGGAAAAATGTTGCCCAAACACCTCAAACTAAAGTGAAGAGATAGGATTTGGTGTCTCAAAAAGTTTTGAAGTTGTGCATCCTGTGAAAGCCTCAGAGAGATTTGTCCCATTGCTCACACCTTCGCCTAGAAGAGAGTGATTCCCCTGCCAGCCCAAGCTGTGCCAATGAAGGGGATCCCTTGCCACTGCTAGTTCCTCCTTTCCCCAGATTCACTCATTCAGAAACATTCTGTCCTTGCTGTTCCTCGTGACAAAGCCAAGCTGGAGCCTGAAAAAGCTGGAACTGTGTCACATACAAACAAATGAAAAGGCGTCGCATCGTGACTGAGGTTTCCTTGGAAACGCATCTCCAAGGCTGGCGACAGGTCACAGGAGCCTGCAGAAATGTGCAAGGCCATTTTCTCCTCGGTGCTGCGAAAATACAGTTGCAGCAGCTGCCTTGGGAAAGGCTTAATTCTCCATCTTGTCCCAAGTTGGGGAAGGGCATTGGTTCAGTGGAGAGCAAGTTGGCAGGCAGAATGTTCCAAGTTCAATACCCAATGGCATCTCCAGATAGCACTGGGAATGCCCAGGATCTGAAACCCTGGAGAGCAGCTGCCAGTCAGTGTTGACATTACTGGGCTAGATAGACCGGTGGTTTGATTTAGTATAATCAATCAATAGCAGACTCCTATGTCCCCGCTGATTAGCAGAGCCTCTCTGGCACACCCCCTTTCTCCCCATCACCCACTATTTAACTGGAGACCCTAGATGCTATACCATGGGGACTGTATGCTGCCTTTCCGGGGGGCAACCACACTTTGATCAGTTCCAGCAAGGTCTATAGGTAGCAAGAAGGTTAGATGTGCCCTTGGCCTGATCAACAGACAAGCCATTCTTAAACTACCTACAGTGGTACCTCGGGTTAAGAACTTAATTCATTCTGGAGGTCTGTTCTTAACCTGAAACTGTTCTTAACCTGAAGCACCACTTTAGCTAATGGGGCCTCCCGCTGCCGCTGCGCTGCCGGAGCGTGATTTCTGTTCTCATCCTGAAGCAAAGTTCTTAACCCGAGGTGCTATTTCTGGGTTAGCGGAGTCTGTAACCTGAAGTGTATGTAACCCGAGGTACCACTGTATTCTCGGCTTACGTTCTCTCGGGACACATGTGGTTTACAGGCTGCCACAGAATTGGGCAAGATCCGTTTGCCCCTCGCAGCCGCCAGAGCCTTGTGTTCCCCTGGCAGAGCAGACAAAAATGCCAGTCTCTGGCTGGCTCAGCTACTCTTGATTCCACCTCCTCTGACCCAAGAAAGGAACCTTTTTTTATTTGATGACTCCCCCTTCTGTCTGTCTGTCTGTCTGTCTGTCTGTCTCTCTCTCTCTCTCTCTCTCTCTCTCTCTCTCTCTCTCTCTCTCTCTCTAACACACACACAAACACACATCCCTGGATCAGGTGGTGCTTGGCATGGCATAGAGGAGCTCCCGACCAGCCCTGCTCAGAGTGTGCTGCAGAAAGACGGAATTGGGGGGGGGGGGAGAGAAACACCCACACTCCCACCCAGGCACACATGTTCCAAGCCGAGTCACCAGTTGCTTCTGTTCTGCTGGCTGCACGGTGCCACTGCAACTGCGTAGAGGCTTGCGGGGGGGGGGGGACTTCAGTTCGGCTGGAAGAGGAGGCGGCAAGCAGTGGGAGAGGGAGAGAGATTGGAGCTCCTGGCCTGTGCATTCGGAAGCCCCATGCTGCCCCCTCAGCGGGCAGAGCCTGGCGCTGCCTGAGCGCCCCACGTTTCCAGCATGCAGCTGGAAGAAGAGAGAAAGCTGCGTATCGAACAGGCGCTGGCGTGGCTGAGGAGAGAACTGGTAAGGCAAAGCCCACCTCCCTTTGTGCAGGTCCTCCCCAGGCAGAGAGGGGTAAGGCTCCTTGGGTGCTCGCAAGAGCAGCCCAGCAGGCAGGAGTTCAGCAGGTGAAGCTTTTCAGAGCTGCTGGAATGCAAAAGGCTTCACTTGCAAGATTTGTGCCAGTCACCAAATGTTGAAAAGTGGGGTGAGGGAGCTGCCAGGTATCCACAGAGCAAACCTTCTATTGCAGCTCTTGAGCTTTTCCAGGTGGCACAGAAGTTTGACCCTCCTTTTCTATGCTGTTTGCAGAGCCACAGGTACCCTCCTAAGTGATTCCTTGCATTTGCCTTCCAACCTTTTCTGCGAGATGCTTTGTGCAACATAAGGATCTCATTTGATCCACACGACAGGTTAGTCCTTGAGATGGCAATTGACCCAACTGGCCTCTCAGTAAGCTGATTGGGGACTGCAGGCAAGACAAAGAAAGACTCGGACTGCTTTGGCATGGAATTTATTTTGGAACAAAAGCTTCTTGTGACATGCCGGTCACAATGGCTATGTTCTAACTCTGCTGGGAATCACAGAGTGCTCTTGCTCGAGCTTCTCTGGAAAGGGAGTTCCCAATTCTGGGAGCAGCCACGAAGAAGGCCCTGTCCTCTAGGGCAGCGGGATGAAAGCCAGCTGGCTACTCCTGAATTTTAAGTGAGCAGTGACAGCGTTCTTCACACACCAGCTTATTCATCCCAGGGAGATCTGCTGGAACTTGTTCTTTCCATTTTCCTTTCTTCCATTTTCCAAGATGAGCAGTTGGCGCTCCCTGCTCCGAAAGCCTGGCAATCTTCAAAAGGTGGGCACTTTGCTTACCACTGCGGCAACCAGCTTTCCTGCTTCCCAGAAGTGCCACACTCTCAAATGCTGCCGCTGCCGCTCTGTGAGTGGTAGGCAAACAGCACACAATTCCCTTGATTTTTAAACAAAACACCATAGTGTGCCACCAACTTGGGTAGCTTTTAAAAGAGCATTTGAAAACCCATTGAGAACCAAGTTGTGAATGGCTACTGGCCATGATGGCTAGTACCTACCCCTACTGCCAGAAGATGCCTGCCTCTAAATGCCATTTTCTGGAAACCACAGAAGGGGAGAGTGACCTTCTTTCTGTAGGCCCTTAAAGGTAAAGGGACCCCTGACCATTAGGTCCAGTTGTGGCTGACTCTGGGGTTGCAGCGCTCATCTCGTTTTATTGGCCGAGGGAGCCGGCGTACAGCTTCTGGGTCATGTGGCCAGCATGACTAAGCCGCTTCTGGCGAACCAGAGCAGCGCACGGAAATGCTGTTTACCTTCCCGCTGGAGCGGTACCTATTTATCTACTTGCACTTGGACGTGCTTTCGAACTGCTAGGTTGGCAGGAGCAGGGACCGAGCAACGGGAGCTCAGCCCATCATGGGGATTTGAACCGCCAATCTTCTGATCGGCAAGTCCTAGGCTCTGTTGTCCCACCTGTAGCCCCTTAGACAGGTGCAATAGAATAATGGATCTTTTCAGTCGTGGCTCCCTCGCCCCAGGGAGGCATGCCTGGAGCCACCATTATTTTTAGGCAACAGATGAAGACTTTCTCTTCGCCAGGGGTTTTGGTACTTAACTTGGAAGAAAGAGGCGTGAAACAAAAATGAACGTTTTACAAATGGAAAGAGAAAGAGAGGAGGAATTGGGGAGGGTGAAGAGGAAATAGCCAGAAAAAATCACAAATTCTGGAAGCTGGCAAAAAAATGTGATTTACACCCATGAGGGCAAATGCACCCAGAGTGCTTGTTTCCCAGGCAGCAGTCAGACTGAGTGTCTCTCTCTCGCTCAGCCGAGATGGAAAGGGTAAAGTTTCACTCCTTCCTCCTTAGTATTCATAGCTTTGCACAACAGACCGAACACCCAGAGACTAACGCTGATCAAGGTGACTCAAAGGTCGAGACGGGATGATGAGCCGGATGGCGGGAGGAGGTGAATATCAGAGTGTTTCTGCTGTAAGCTCATAGGCACAGGGCTGATTTGTTTCTGAAACTGGAAGTGTCAGAACTTGGATATGAAGGCAGCTATGCCTCCGAGGACTTGGCCAATGCTGACATCACTCAGCAGGGAGGGAAAGTCACTTTGCGCATGCTCAATGACACTCTGCTTTAAGGTTACGTCACATTTCCAAGGCCTTGAAAGCACATTATCAATCTTAACACAGCCCTCAAATTATATCCAGTATGTGCCCCTTTAGAGAGAGCAATATTGTCCACACCTTCTTTGAATAAGGGAGGCATTTGTCATTTCATTTGCTGCCAAAATTGTCGTGGGGTTTGGGGGGAGGCAGCGTGGCAACAAAAGAGGCCATTTGGGATGGAACCTTTTCTGGTTTTCTCTGAAATCTTGTTCGTTTAAACTTATCTTTGCCTTGCTATTCTGCTCACAATGAGCATCCAAAGTTGCTTATAACAATATCAAAGTTCACAAATAATACCCAGGCAGTAGCAAACTAATCTTCCAAGAACCCCCAAAACAAAACAAAACAAACTCACTGAGAAACTAGGAAGGAGGGGTGAAGCTGACCTCTCAGGGGGAGAGAGAATTCCAGAGCCCAGACACAATGGCAGACCCTCCAAATGTCCCTATTTTCCAGGGATGTCCCTGATATAGAGAAGCTGTCCCTGTTTCAGATTTGATCCCAGAATGTCCCACTTTTCCTTAGGACGTCCCTATTTTCACTGGAGAAATGTTGGACGCTATGAAGTTATACGACCCCCAAGCCGTCTGAAGGCAATCCTGTATAGGGAAGGGTTTTTTATGTTTTGTTGTGTTTTTCTATATGTTGGAAGCTACCCAGAGTGGTTGGGGCAACCCAGTAAGATGTGCGGGGTATAAATAGTAAAATTAACATTATGGAGTGGGACGTCTCTATTTTCATCGGAGAAACGTTGGAGGGTTTGCAATGGCGAAGAATGTCTGGCAAACATTCAAACCTTCCTAATCTCCAAAGGAGATAAGATGCAGAATGCAGGCAGGATCATAAGATACTGGAAAAGATACTTAGCCCTCAAGCGCTTTCCTAACTCTAGTTTATTAGTGATTTGATTTAATTGATATTCCACCTTTCCTCTAAGGAGTTCAGGCGGCATGCAAACATGGTTCTCCTCTCCCATTTTTTATTCTCACAACCACCCTTTGAGGTAGGTTAGGCTGAGGCAATGGCTGGTCCAAGCTCACCCAGAGAACTTCCTGGCTGAGTGGCGATTTGAACCCTGGGACTCTAACTACTACACCACACTGCCTCTCCACTTTACCTTAGCACACCCCAGCAGTACTGCTCTAAGGTATATCGGAAAGGAAGTCACCTGTTCTACTGCAAATATGGCCATCAATCCCATGCCTAAATCCTCCAGTGTCATCAGCTAGGATGCTTTAACACTGGCAGGTCAAGAAACTCATTAACCAGAGAGTCGAACTCTTCCAATGTGACGTAACAGGTATCTTTGCATTTAAGATGCAGGATTGTTATTATTTTAATGCAAATTGCCTTAGCTCTGGGTTGGGGAGCACAGATCACGGGGAATTTCCTCCCAACGCAAAATGAGTATCACAGGGAAAAGTTTCCTCAGAGCTGCAGCGGGAGGGAAGGGTTGAATCCTCCCTCCCATGCCTGCTGTGAAGCAGATAAAAACTTACTTCACCCTCTGGTGCTATTTGCATTTTTGAAACCCAGGGCTGTCTTTACTCGGGGGTGCAAGAGGTGCGGGCGCCGAATTCTGCGGGGCGCCAGGCGCCCGCCGCTGAAGTCGCCTAAGCTCTTAACTATCTACCTGTTATGAAATAATAAATAATTTTGATCAAGCTAGAAAAACAAAATACATATATACCTAGGTATTACCGAAATGTATACCTACTCTTTCACTAAAGGACTTTCGACTTTGTGCGCTTATTTAGCAAAGACGTGCTGCGCCAGCGGTGGCGCTTGTCATTCACAACGGCAGCGCTTGTCATTCTCAACGGCGCTGGGGCTAAACTAAATTTGTGGGCGCTGCGTGGATCTTTGCACCCTGGCAGTGCATATGCTAAAGACTTGCCTGTTGAAATTAGTCCAGTTAAATGCAAAGATGCATTTAACACTGCACCAAGTTTGTTCCTGAGACCCAAGAGAACATTAAGCATTCCCACATAAGGCTTCCCAGTAACTCTGTAGTGTGGACCACTCTTACGATCTTCACATTTTAGGTGGGGGACAGAGAATGTAGTTTCACTTTGACCATGTGTGGCCCAATCCTTTGCCTGTTTACTCAGAAGGAAACCCTGCAATGTTCCACAAGGCTTACTCCCAAGTACACGTGCAAAGAACTGCAGGTAAGATGTGACTGGGAGACCTCCCGCCAAACGCTTGTCGAAGCTACCATGCTACAGAGTCACTCAAACAGTTCTCCCTTTCTCGCTTGTTTCCTCTTCTAGTTAGAAATGCAACTCCAGGACCAAGAGCTGCTGGAAAAGTTGTTGCAGCTGCACAGCACCTTACGGGAGCTGAAAGCAGAGTGTGCAGACTGGGAGAGCTCCGATCCAAACAGGGATGTGTTTGGGGCCAGAGCCCGCTCGAGTTCGGAGGACATGGGAGCCCCAGTCCTGTCAAGAAGGTTCCTCAGACTCAGAGCGAACAGGAGAAACTCCCTCCCATGACAAATCAAGGGTGGGTGCAAGGGCAGGGGGTCATCGGTCAGTGCAAACAGCTTCTTTGGCATTCCAGTGACTGTGTTGGTGCATTCAGAGGTGGAGAACCTTGCGTTAGTTTTCCTGATCATGATGCTAGAGCTTATGTCCTGTTTTCTGATGTTCCTGCAACACCTGGTGGAATCATGAAACAGTGGCTTCTTGACTGATATAGGACCAGCATCTCGCACTAAATTTCATTCACACCAGTGGAACAACAAGGAACATTACTGGGCAACTTTGCTACCCTCCCACTCTTTCTGCATTTGCATTCTTTTGTTCCTCTATGAAAACAGCAGGAAAGAACTATGTGCTGGAATACTGCCCCGAATTTCATCACTTTACTCCTGAAATCTACTGGGCTAAGGATGCTGCAAATTGATTTTTTTTTTCTGCAATCACATAACATGGAAATGAACACTAAGCATGCACTACATGCCGTTCGTTTTACCAGATGTGGCTTCTATGTTGTGTGAAAGCTCAAATATAATGCAGAAATTAACTGCAGTTAAGGAAACATCAGGGAAACAGAATAAACTGCAGCTTGTGTGTGCCAGCTCAACTCTCAAATATGAAAGAGGGGGAAAATCAAAATATAATTCTGTGACCAGGAAGCAGAATATATTACTATTCAAATCAAGTGTTTGCATAATTAAGATATGTGTGCTTGCATTTTGTCATGATTCTGCAGTCATGACTTGGCTTTTCAAATGATTCATCTTTGCATTTTTTTGGGAGGGTGGCAGGAGGTGGGAGATGATGCCATTGCAGGCAGATGGAGGAAATCCTAAACTGTTTCATCATCATCCCAACAGCAATGGCATCAACATGGATAGTTATATAGTGCCAAAAATTACTGGGTCTATACAGTTACATTTTTAAAAATATATATAATTCATTGCCTCTGTAAACCAGTATTTTTTTTCAATCTGCAAATCCAGATATTACAAGTTCATTAATAAATTACAAGTTCATTAATAAATTAATAATAAATTACAAGTTCATTAATAAATTAATAAATGTCTGTAATGGTTTTTCTCTAATTAAACACATTAACTTTGCCACCTCAGCCAAGTCCAATAGTTTTACCAGCCATTCCTCTAGACTGCATCTTTCCATCTTTGTGCATAGAGCAATCTCACCGCTGCCATCATAAATTGGATTAATCTCCCACCATCCTTTTCCAGTTGTGTATCCATTAACCCTGAAAGAGTTCTGGCTTCAATTGAATATTAACTTTTAAAATTTACTGTATCAATGTATGGACGTGTATCCAATATTTTTTAGCCCTTTCACATGTCTGCCAAGCATCATAAAATATCCCTTTGCGTTCTTGGCATTTCCAGCAAACATTTGAAAGACCTTTATACATTCTGAATAGTTTCTCAGGTTGGATCTTAATGGGTGAATACTATACAGTGGTACCTCAGGTTACATACGCTTCAGGTTACAGACTCCGCTAACCCAGAAATAGTACCTCAGGTTAAGAACTTTGCTTCAGGATGAGAACAAAAATCATGCAGCGGCGGCACAGTGGCAGCAGGAGGCCCCATTAGCTAAAGTAGTGCTTCAGGTTAAGAACAGTTTCAGGTTAAGAACAGACCTCCAGAACAAATTAAGTTCTTAACCCGAGGTACCACTGTAGTTTGCTGCAAGACATAGAACCCGAAGTATTTTTTATCTTTCTTTAATCTTGTCCAGATGACAAGACCCACCCCCTCTCAGCCTCGCTGATGTGGTCCAAAGGAAAGCAGAGCAATAAGTTTGGCACCAGCTTGGCTGTAGGAGTTGTTGGACGGAGGCACACAAGGCACCATCCAACCGCCTTAGGGACTCCATTCTGGATTTATGTCGGGTTTACTCCTTAGCCTTTTCTTCTCCCAAAGATGTCCCGCAAGGCAGCAGAGATTTAGGATCAGAGTTTTCCTTCTCCTAGATGGGCTACCATGCCAGGTTGATGAACCCCATCTGCCCCTTAATAGTGTATTACCGGTAGAAAGATTTAGACTAGGCTATCCACAGATCTAGTGCTGTATGGAAGTGAGAGCTGGACCATAAAGAAGGCTGATCGCTGAAGAATTGATGCTTTTGAATTATGGTGCTGGAGGAGACTCTTGAGAGTCCCATGGACTACAAGAAGACCAAACCGATCCATTCTTAAGGAAATCAGCCCTGAGTGCTCACTGGAAGGACAGATCCTGAAGCTGAGACCCCAAGACTTTGGCCACCTCATGAGAAGAGAAGACTCCCTGGAAAAGACCCTGATGTTGGGAAAGATGGAGGGCACAAGGAGAAGGGGACGATGGAGGACGAGATGGTTGGACAGTGTTCTCGAAGCTACCAGCATGAGTTTGACCAAACTGTGGGAGGCAGTGGAAGACAGGAGTGCCTGGCGTGCTCTGGTCCATGGGGTCACGAAGAGTCAGACACGACTAAACAACTAAACAACAACATCCACAGATCATTCTGCTCCATTAGTTGTTCTGCTATGCTTCTCCAATGTTGCTGCATTTTTGCTCTCTGGAGGGGCACCCCTGCACTACAGCACAATGAAAGCAAGACAAAAATAAATCAACCTGGAACATTTGAAGAACAGAAAGTTACAGGATTTCAGCGGGATGCTACGGGGCATGCGTCAACTGGAAACACAGCAGTTTGTCTGCGCTGAAACTTTCTGAGTCTAAACAGTGTTGAAAGCAAAGTTGTGTACAACTGCCCTGATCCCATCAGAACAAATGCACAATAAAAGGGACACCTGGAGGAACCCTATCTGTTGTGGTGGTGGTAGGGAACACACACATAAAACTGGGTATCAGACGGACAGGACAGAATCACTCCACCCTGAAACATTTAGTTGCAGATCCCACTTTAGGCTTCTAAATCCAAAACCATAACAGCAGAAATGTATATAGAAGGAAACGTACTGATGTTGCTGAACCCCCCCAACTTCCATCAGCCACAGCAAGCATGGCAAATGACCAGGGATGATGGGAGTTGTAGTTCAGCAATATTGGGAGTAGGGGGGCAAATGCCCTGCACGTCTGCTGTGCCCCAACAGCTTCCAAACATCTCTTGGGGCTGCCTGTCACAAAGGTCCACCACTACTACTGAGCATTGCTCACCAACAGGGGCATACCATGGGTTGCTGGTGCCCGGCGCACGGCAAATGTTGCACCCCCCGATGGACTGGGCATCTGGGGTGGGGGCTGTGCAGGGAGCCCACACAGAGGGTGAACGGAGCCTGCCTCCAATAGGCTCACCAGCTGCCGCCATTCATCTACCTGCCCAGTATACCAACCCACCGGCTGCTGCGCCTCCGCTGCCAGGGCTCTGTGCCTATCATAGGGGTGCCTGATTGTACCCCTTTAAAATGGGTGCCAGGGGTCATGGCCCCGCCGCTATTCCTTTATCTCACCAGTAACCAAAAGAATGGTCCATATTTGTCAGTTGGAAATCCTTGTTACCAACAATATGACATGGAGAACTCTAGAAGAACTACACAACTTTTAGAAGACATCTGAAGGCACCTGGAAGTTTTTAAGGTTTGGTGTTTTACTGTGTTTTATATGTGCTGTAAGCCGTCCAGAGTGGCTGGGGAAACCCAGCCAGGTGGGCAGGGTGTAAATAAAATAACAGTAAAAGTAATATCCCACACACCTGGCTGGGCTTCCCAAGCCACCTCTTCCTCTTCTTCATCTTCATCTTCATCTTTTTCTTCTTGTCTCCAGTACTCTCTTTGAACAGCAATTTTGGATCACAACTAGGACGGTCCTCAGTATCATTTTGCAAAGGTTTTTTTTATTATTATTATTTGCATAATACGGATAGATATTTTGATACTATGCTATACTACACTGAAATGTTTAGATGTTTCTTTGATGGTCTTTGAATCTTCCTGCCATACTTGCCATCCTCTCTTGCCACACCAGTGTGGCGCATCACACCCTTTGAGAACCAGTCCTCTAACCACCACACTACACTGCACTCTCTCTCTCCCCCCCCCCATTCTAATTTGCTAGAGAGCAGCCCAGGCAGAGGCCTGTTTCATAAAACCCTCAACAATAGTTTTATTGCTTGCTGACTGCCCTCTCTTCACAAACAGGCAGCCGCCGCCTCTAGAAGCTTTCCAATCCCTCCTCTGGGAATCTGCTCATACTGCAAGCTCTGGGAGTAAATAAACAGGCTGGTGTTATTTTGGAAACTTGCCAAGATCGGGGCGCAGGGGAGGGGGGAAAGAGAGAGAGCGCAAACTCTCCTCAGCAAAATGCATAAAGCACATGGTCCTGAGGGGTTTTACAGGCAACCAGGGTGCTGTTTTCAGCCCTCCTGAGCACACCAGGATTTCCCTTGTTGCTAGGCAGCGGTGTCTTCCAGCTGCTCTAAAACCTGAAATTACAGAGGCAGTGGCAAGTCATCATTTAGTTGGGGACTTTAAGATGCCACATACAGTCCCTGAAGACAGGTGGCGCTTTCTGCAGTTATATTTCGCAATATGCCGTCGACACAGTAATAAGCACATTAGTGATGGATTTATGTTGATCTGTCGGCACATTATTCTGCTCTGTTGCATGTTCTATGAGGCTTCCCCAACGTTACCACATTATTGCCATCTGGAGTAAAAACACAGAACGGAAGAAGAAGATGAAGATGAAGATGAAGATGAAGAAGAAGAAGAAGAAGAAGAAGAAGAAGAGTTTGGATTTGATATCCCCCTTTATCACTACCCGAAGGAGTCTCAAAGCGGCTAACATTCTCCTTTCCCTTCCTCCCCCACAACAAACACTCTGTGAGGTGAGTGGGCCAGTTGTGGCCCAATCACCTTCTCAATCCGGCCCGCGGACGGTCCGGGAAGCAGCGTGTTTTTACATGAGTAGAATGTGTGCTTTTATTTAAAACGCATCTCTGGGTTATTTGTGGGCATAGGAATTCATTCATTCCCCCCCCAAAAAAAAATATAGTCCAACCCACCACATGGTTTGAGGGACAGTGGACCAGCCCACAGCTGAAAAAGGTTGCTGACCCCTGATCTAGTCCAACCCCCTGTGATACACTCTCTCAACACTACAGCGCAACAAAAGCAAGCCAACAAACTCTGGGTTGTATTTAAAAGAGTGCTTTGGGAAAGCAGAACAACTTCGCCTTGCACAACATGAGTTTCCTCCCATCTCCAACCTCCACATGCCCTTTAAATCTGTTTGGAAGCCTCTTCTTCTTTGCTGTAACTAATTCAGAGATACAGCAGAATCAACTTCCCCCAGTAGAGACTGATTAGTACAGGCTTCCTCAACCTCGGCCCTCCAGATGTTTTGAGACTACAATTCCTGTTGAGTTGAATAGGATCCAAATTGCAGCAGTCTGATTGGTCCTAGAACAATAGGATCCAGAATGCAGCAGTCTGATTGGTCCGCAGGAGCCACCCAATCCTACTCCAGGTGGAAGTGAATCTGCAACCTGATTGGCCTACAGGAGAATCCTGGAATTAGCCAATCACCTGGGGCCCATTCTGTAAATAATGTATACAAAGCAGACATTTCGGGGGAACTTCCATTCCTCCTCACTACTATGAGCTGAATAAAGAGCATGAAATCCACACTCGACTCCGAGTATATTTCAATTCCCATCATCCCTGACCACTGGTCCTGCTAGCTAGGGATCATGGGAGTTGTAGGCCAAAAACATCTGGAGGACGAGGGTGAGGAAGCCTGGATTAGGAGGCAAGACCTGGGTGATGAACTGTGCATCTTGTGCAGAGATGCAACGGCCACATGAGGCTCATAGGAGATTTTAATTTAAAGTTATCCCTCATGGCACATTAGGATTATACTAGTGTATCCAGACACACAGTGTGGAAATTACTGAGATAATCTTCTGTTTACGTCCTGCTAATACGGCGGTTCGAATCCGCGTGGCGGGGTGCGCTCCCGTTGCTCGGTCCCAGCGCCTGCCAACCTAGCAGTTTGAAAGCCCCCCCCCCCGGGTGCAAGTAGATAAATAGGGACCGCTTACTGGCGGGAAGGTAAACGGCGTTTCCGTGTGCTGCGCTGGCTCGCCAGATGCAGCTTCGTCACGCTGGCCACGTGACCCGGAAGTGTCTGCGGACAGCGCTGGCCCCTGGCCTCTTAAGTGAGATGGGCGCACAACCCGAGAGTCTGTCAAGACTGGCCCGTACGGGCAGGGGTACCTTTACCTTTACCTTAATATGGTATATAGCTCTTCTATGCTACAACTTTGCTTTCCCTGAAAATACAGCACCACCTGCTGTCCAGATGTGATTAGTTCACTTTTGCAGTGTCCTGGCTAGGGGACTGATGATCAAATTTATAGAGCACAGTTCTATAAAGACTATATGGGTGTCGCAGTTGAGCCACGTCTGGACTCATGAGTGCCAAGTCTAATTAGGCCAGCCTGCAGCTAACTCATCAGACAATGAAGAGTTAGGAAAACTGCTTAACAGTTATATGCACATGTCACAAGCTGAACAAGGTAGTTCATTTAGTAGTTCATTTAGTGCAGCAAAAAATTTTTTTAAGTTACGAAAATAATGAAATATTAACACCCACCTTAAAATACACAAGGAAGCAGTCCAAATAAAACAATGCAGAATGGGCCTTTTCTGTGGTGGCCCCTCGCTTGTGGAATGCTTTCCCCAGGAAAGTTTGTTTGGTGCCTGTTAGTTATCTTTAGGCACCAGGTAAAAACCATTCCTCTTCTTTCAGACCTTTGGTGAATTATTGAGAAAATTTTAATGTCTAATGTTTTACAATGTTTTATGTGCTGTAAGCCGCCCAGAGTGGAAGGGGAAACCCAGCAAGATGGGTGGGGTATAAATAATAAAATTATTATGATTATCAATCATTTAAACTTTGTGGGGGGTACCATGGGCGTAGCCAAGAAGGGGGGCAGCTGCTCCCCAAATCCTCACAAGGAATTGAAAGACATAAAATATACTCAACTGAGGTTCTGCCCCTCCCCCAACAAAAGCCTGCCCCCCGCCATAATGTCCTCTTTGGGGGGAGGATTTTTACCTGTGATCTCCCCCCAAAAACAGCTTTTTGGGTGCTCTATGGGGGTGCACTGCTTTTGTCATTACTACGTGATGTATTTTTGTGTTTTTATATTGTAAACCACCCTGTGATCTTCGGATGAAGGGCGGTATATAAATAATAATAATAATAATAATAATAATAATAATAATAATAAACCACTATTCCAAGATCCAGCCACCATAGGCCACTCCCACATGTGCTCATGTTGTTGTTGTTGTTTAGTTGTTTAGTCGCGTCCGACTCTTCGTGACCCCCTGGACCAGAGCACGCCAGGCACTCCTATCTTCCACTGCCTCCTGCAGTTTGGTCAAACTCATGCTGGTAGCTTTGAGAACACTGTCCCACCATCTCGTCCTCTGTCGCTCCTTCTCCTTGTGCCCTCCATCTTTCCCAGCATCAGGGTATTTTCCAGGGAGTCTTCTTTTCTCATGAGGTGGCCAAAGTCTTGGAGCCTCAGCTTCAGGATCTGTCCTTCCAGTGAGCACTCAGGGCTGATTTCCTTCAGAATGGAGAGGTTTGATCTTCTTGCAGTCCATGGGACTCTCAAGATTCTCCTCCAGCACCATAATTCAAAAGCATCAATTCTTCAGCGATCAGCCTTCTTTATGGTCCATCTCTCACTTCCATACATCACTACTGGGAAAACCATAGCTTTAACTACACGGACCTTTGTTGGCAAGGTGATGTCTCTGCTTTTTAAGATGCTGTCTAGGTTTGTCATTGCTTTTCTGACATGTGCTCATACCAATGATAATTTGCTAATTTGGAAAGGGCTGGTGCAATTCCTCTCCAGGTACCAGGGCTAAGCTCTGCAGCGCCTGGATGCCGTCTTCCTCCTCCGCCTCGCCTTGAAACACCCACCTCCATCACTCTTGCACGACCTACCAAGGATCAGCGCACCTTAAACGAGCTGCGCGTGCGCAGCTGGGCGAGGGAGGCGATAATAAAGGAGACGAGCCTATCACGACACGCATGCGCAGCCCTCGGAAGCTCCTTTTTCCCTCGGCCGGGAAAAGACCTTGAGGGGGCGGGGTCCGATAGCGGGGAGAGCGCATGCGTGTCGGGCTCCCCAAGATACCCGCGAAGCCCCGCCCCTTTCACACAAACGCCTCAGAAAAAGGCGCCAAAATCTCTTATTTTAAAAAATTTCTGACCGGTTTCCTGAACAGTTTGACTTGTTAGCGCACTCCCTCATACCTATACAGTACCTCTTTTACATTCTTTTCCCGACTCCTCATATTCGCCTCACTTAAAACACGCCTTAAAAAATAACAAAAACACCTCAAGTCCGGAATCGGCAGCCCCCTCAGCGCCGACACGTGTAGGGAAAATAAACACGCGACTGGAGACTCACACGAGACGCGCTCGCCCTCGAGGGGAGGCGGGTGTTTCCCTTCCGGACTCAACCCTGATAGGAATCTAGGGCTTTGGGGAAGGGGCGGGCTTTTTCCCTTCACGGGTTAAGGAAAGGTTGGATGGCCTTTAGGGGTCCCTTCCAAATCAGCGACTCAATACTAATAATGAGGAGAAATAAATGCTGACATTAACCTGCAACGTGGGGTCCACGTTTAATCATGAGCTCCCCAAACCCTCCTCCTTCCACTCCTTTCTCTTGAGCCAACAACAATAATAATAATAATAATAATAATAATAATAATAATAATAATAATAATAATATTTCCTTCTCCTCAGGGGCCTTAATAAGCCTCCCAAGCTCCCGCAGCTCCTCCTCCTCACGCCACTTCTGTGGTAATTGAGCGCAGCCGTCTCCATTTCCTCTCTTAAAGCAGCCTCACTCCGAATCAAGGCTCTTCCCTCCGTGTGCACGCGCCTTGCTGCCCTTTGCTTCGGACCCGGGCCTCTCTCTCTCTCTCAGTTCGTGTTCGAATTCACTGGGAAGGTTGGTTGGAAACCGCCTGGAGGTTTTAAGCAGAAGTTGGGTGGGCGACGGTCGGGGGTTCTTCCTCTGCGATTCCCGCATCGCAGCGGCGGGTTGGGATGGATGACCTTCGGGGATCCCTCGCAGCTTCTGCGATTCCAAGGGACGATCATACGGCCGGGGAAAGGTCCTCTGGCGCCTTGTGGCCATTCATGGGAAGCCAGGTCTCTCTGGAAGCATTTTGGAACCAGTGCTTTTATTCTAAAAATAAAAATAAAAATAAAAATAAATAAATAAAAATAAAAAAATGTTTGGGGGTATATACTCATTTTGACTCCAGAAAATCACCATTTTATAGTTGGAATCGGGAAAAATGAATGCAGTAAATGGATACAAAGATTCACAAAATGTTTAGGGGGGTGCGCAGGGCCGGATTTAGGTTTGATGCGGCCCTAAGCTGCTGAAGGTAATGGGGCCCTTTATATGGCCAGCTGTCCTTTGTCAACAAATTGTCGTTGTTTTTTGTATTGAATATATGGTAATTGATGGACCTAACAGGTATCTAAAGTCATTTGCACATAACTTATTTGTTTTTTATCTTATATTTTGGAAAAATCCAGGTTTTTTTCCCCTTTAAATTTTTTTGGGGCCCCCTAATAGAGCTGTAGGTTGTTTAGCTTATACATAAATCTGGCACTGATATGCGTACCCCCATAAAAAAGCACCAATCTGTTGGCTTCTAACCTAAGATTGCCATTTCTATGGAGGCACACAATTGCCTTCTTTGCAGTTCTTCACTTAATGGTGATTTGTGGTGGCCAGTATGAATCGTGTGCTGTGCCTTTAAAACACATGGCTTCCCCCACAGTGAACCTGGGGATCTGTAGATGCAGGACGCTGACCCTTACGATTTAGTAAATTGTTCTTTTTTTCATTCGTTCTCGCTCTCTTCCGTGTTTTGCCCTAATCTTTTTTGTTCTACTATAGCACAAGAACTTCTGGTACGTACTCTAGTACTTCTCAAAAAAGCATATGGTGTTTTTGTTTTTCTGTTTCATTTCTTCTGCTCTTCTGGGTTTTTAGTTTTTTCTTTGTGATTCCTAAAAACAAAACACTGAGCCCAAAACTACATCTAACTGTTTTTGTTTGTGTGTGTGTAGGGAGCCAGCCAGAGTGGCTGGGGTATAAATAATAAAATTATTACTTTATTTTGCAGGAATGTCCCAAGCTTCAGCTACAATCTTAGACACTTCACCTGCAAGTTAATCTCTCCGGACTTACTTTTGAGTAGGTGCATATAGGCTTGTTCAGTGCTTCAACTTCCAGGTGAAAATGCTTAGAAATATTGTAGCCTTGGCAAATGGCACAGAGTTTATTGATTTACATTCTATAAATCTCACTTTTTATTGTTTTCAAATAGCATAAAAATTGTTTACCGTCATACTCTTAAGTAGACCCACTGAATTTAATGGACCTGAGTAACTTTTCTGTTGATTTAAATGGGTCTATTGTGAGTATGCTTTTGTTGGATACCAACCTTGATGTTTCAGAATTTCACATATGTGTTTTTCTGATGTACTGTAGTCATTTTGTTTTGGGTGGTTATTTGTTGCAATTGTTATGAGTTCGAGGCTGCCTGACTCCTCTAACTTCCTGGCTCCAGTGTTAGAATATAATCCATGCTTTGGGGTGTTAAACTGGGTGCCAGACCCATTCTAATCCCTGGGCCCAACAAGTGTTAAAATACAAGCCAGGCTGTAGTTCTGTGTTCAGGTGATGAGCCATTAAGCGAACAAAAGAGAGGGGACTCTGTGCTAGATGGCAAATGGGTGGGGGCCCTTCTCCAGCTCTTAGTTAGGACAAAGCTGGAGTTTGATGTGGCCCAGAACTCCAGCTGCAGACTGGAAAGCCAGAGAGGCAGAGCACAATGTTTGATTTCTGCTGAATCCAAGGCTGTGGCTATGAGATTTAAAAAAGACCCTTTTGTAATGTTGGTGCTATGAAGCTCAGGTTGTAAATAAGTGTAAAGGAACCGTATCTCATAGCGGCACCATAGTCTCTGCTGTGCCTCATTCCCAAAAGGAAGCATAAACCCTGGTTTAAGTGCCTGGAAACCCTGGAATCTCTCATCACCCTGAGATTGAGGTGGCGTGCAACAGTCTTGCATGGAGATTGATACGAAATATGTACAAATTGTATTATGTACAGAAGTAGCTAATCAACCTTATTTGTTTTTGTTATAAAGCTACCTAGCTTTTGTACACAGCCATTTGTTTAAAACAATTTGCAAGCCTGCACAGCTTGGAAATCTTAAGCAAAAACAGCGCCCCTCCCTTCCAAATCATTTACTGCAAATCAAGGTTGTTGGTTTTTTGTTTTTGCTTAATAGCTTTGAAAATGATACAAAAATGACACATTCAGCATTTAATATATGTTGTTCTGTTTCCCCCCCTTCAGCTCATCAAGTTAAAGAACACAGTCTTGGCAAAATGTTCTACACGCAGCTGCTTATGAATAACCGTGGGCCTTTGGCCAAGATATGGTTGGCTGCTCACTGGGATAAGAAACTCAAAAAATCTCATATATTTGAATGCAATTTAGAGAAGACTATTGAAAATATTCTCTGCCCAAAGGTTTGATCCTCACTGAGATGTCTCATAAAAATCTGCTGTAGAAATGTCCCTAAGGTTTTACCCATCGTTATGGGGTATTTGTCACTGCACCCTTTGTTGATTACTAAAATATAAAAAGAACAATAAAAAGGGTAGGAAGACAGTTACTTCTTGGGACACCTCAGAAGGTGAAATTTTCTCGTTACCTGGGAGTTACCTGGTTTGTAGCATTCTAAAGGAGTACATTTTGAATCCCCGCGACGGGTTGGGCTCCCGTTGCTCGGTCCCTGCTCCCGCCAACCTAGCAGTTCAAAAGCACATCAAAGTGCAAGTAGATAAATAGGTACCAATCCAGCGGGAAGGTAAACGGCATTTCTGTGCATTGCTCTGGTTCGCCAGAAGCGGCTTAGTCATGCTGGCCACATGACCCGGAAGCTGTACGCCGGCTCCCTCGGTCAATAAAGTGAGATGAGCGCTGCAACCCCAGAGTCGTCCGCAACTGGACTTAATGGTCAGGGGTCCCTTTATGTTTAAAGGAGTACCATCAACCAGATGCACATTTATTATATTAAGATGTTTGCTCCTGTTTGTAGCAGTCCAAATAGAAGATACTGCCTTTCACCTGTGGTGAGGTGTGCAAATATTCTTGGACCACATCTTCCTTCATCCCTGAACATTGGCAGTTCTTATAGGAGTTGTAGTTCAAAACAACTAGAGGGCATAATGTTGGCATCCTGTTGGCTGCCTCTATCATTCCTGTCAACTTGTTACATCTGTTTACTGTTTTTCCATTATTGTTGTTCTTTTAAAATAGCTACAAGACTTATCTAACTAGTTAATTACTGAGATGCAACAGAAGCTTAAAGTGTTTAGGGCTTGTTGAGAAAACGGACAACAAAGGGCAGACATAATAGCAGTTCGTAAAATTAAGCATGGTGAGGGAAAAATAAAGATAATTTTTCCTCTTATCCCATGATTCTTGAACTCGAGGGAATCCAGTGCTACTGATTGGCAGTGGATTCAGGATAGACAAAAGAAGAGGGTAATCCATATTGCAAAGCATAATTCATATATCAAAATCATAGCCGCAGAATGTAATCATGGCCACTAGCTTAAAAAGGTAAGGGACCCCTGACCGTTAGGTCCAGTCATGGCCAACTCTGGGGTTGTGGCGCTCATCTCACTTTATTGGCCGAGGGAGCCGGCGTACAGCTTCCGGGTCATGTGGCCAGCATGACTAAGCCGCTTCTGGCGAAGCAGAGCAGCGCACGGAAATGCCGTTTACCTTCCCTCCGGAGCGGTACCTATTTATCTACTTGCACTTTGATGTGCTTTCAAACTGCTAGGTTGGCAGGAGCAGGGACCGAGCAACGGGAGCTCACCCCGTTGCGGGGATTCGAACCGCTCACCTTCTGATTGGTTTAGCCCACAGCGCCATCCACGTCCCTGGCCACTAGCTTAGATGGCTTTAAAAGTGGGGTGGAGGGAGAGGGTAGTGAAATTCATGGTGAATATGTCTGTCAGTGACTGAACCAAGGTAGTTCAGAAGCAATATGTCATTGAATACCAGTTTCTGGGGGTCGGGTGGGAGAACTATTCCTCTTCATGTCCTGTTTTATGGGCTTCCCAGAAGCATCTGGGGGACCCCTGTAAGAAGCAAGATGCTGAACTAAATTAACTTTGGTCAGATTCAGCAGGTCTCTTATGTTCCTATTTATCGTGTTCTTTCCCACAAACATCAGTATTAAATAATGTAAACATTTCTTCCAAGTTTAAACTTGCCCTGCGAACCTCAGGACACCTCTTGTTAGGAGTGGTGCGGATCTACCACAGGAAAACCAAGTACCTCTTGTCCGACTGCAATGAAGCTCTACTTAAAATGCAGTCAGCCTTTCGTCCAGGTATGCTTGCATCCACTGTTCACCTGGGGTTTCTTATGCATTACTACATACCGGGGGAGCAGTTAGATTTCTTTGCGTCCTCTAGCAAATTATATCTTTTTGTGGACTCCAAAAGGTATTAGTAACTTGGCTATTCATAGCTGTTCTTTCAGAACAAGGAATGGTCTGCAGCACCAATTATCCGTGGGTGTTGCAGTTCAAGTAAGACTAGAAGATTAGAAAGAATTTTTATATTGATGATGCAGGTTACAGTCCCATACTCAGTAAGCCCCATTGAACTGAAATGGACTTACCTCTGAGTTATAAGATTGTTCTCTAACTGGCCACTTATCCACTGAAAACCACTGGAGAGCCTGCTGAAGATTATTGACATGAATGACAGTTAAGTTTCATCCCAGTCTGGAGATTCCTTGTACAACTGGAGCTTTCAGTGTTCACCTGCATTTTCATATTCAGTAGAATGGATTGTTCCTCTTATGCTTTTTCTTAATTAATGCTTATCAATCCTTTGTTAACTTGAATAGGAAATGACACACAAATGTGAATGACACTGCCCCAGCTTTGTTTTTAGCATATTTTATGCCCTTGGGACACGGGTGGCGCTTTGGGTTAAACCACAGAGCCTAGGACCTGCCAATCAGAAGGTCTGTAGTTCGAATCCCCGCAATGGGGTGAGCGCCTGTTGCTCGGTCCCTGCTCCTGCCAACCTAGCAGTTCGAAAGCACATCAAAGTGCAAGTAGATAAATAGGTACCGCTCCGGCGAGAAGGTAAACGGCGTTTCCTTGCGCTGCTCTGGTTCGCCAGAAGCAGCTTAGTCATGCTGGCCACATGACCTGGAAGCTGTACGCCGGCTCCCTCGGCCAATAAAGCGAGATGAGCGCCGCAACCCCAGAGTCGGCCACGACTGGACCTAATGGTCAGGGGTCCCTTTACCTTTACCTTTATGCCCTTGGACAATTACTTGTACCTTTATATCCTGCAGGATACATATATAATAAATACAATTTCAGCATACCACAATTAATCCTGTGCTGTATCTCTCTTTAGGACTTGTTGATCTCCCAGAAGGGAACTCAGAATTGAATTATGATGCCATCACATTGCCTGAAGTATTTCATGATTTTGACACACAACTCCCTGAGGTGAAGTACGTGCTTTTCAGTTTGCTTATTTTTTGAAGCTTCCTTGGGATGTATCTACAGTTGGCAGTTTTTCACATGGATGACTCATCCTCATATGAGAAAGATGTGGCTCCACGATTGTTTCCAAATATCTGTCACTTTGTGCATTTTGCATGATTTATCTGGACAGGAGAATTTTTTTTTTTTTTAGTAAGCATGATTATTACTGCCAGAGCAATACACTGGAGCAGTCCAATATCACTATGTTCATAATATGTGTATTATAGAAACCCCCCCAATGAATGAAAATAGTAATAAAAGCAGTGCTGCATTTACTGAGTGTTTTTCTCCTGGAGTGCTGTGACAAAAAGTCAGTGTTACATTTATGATTGTCAGTGTTATGTTTTCCAGTAGTACCTTAAAGACCAACTAAGTTAGTTCTTGGTATGAGCTTCAGAAGAAGTGTGCATGCACACGAAAGCTCATACCAAGAACTAACTTAGTTGGTCTTTAAGGTGCTACTGGAAGAAAAAAAAAATTTTGTTTTGACTATGGCAGACCAACACGGCTACCTTTCTGTAACTAGTGTTATGTTTATGATTGCAAATTGTAGTTCATAACAGCTGGAGGGCACTAGGTTGGCAAAGTCTGTGGTAAGGGTACGAACAGGGGCGTCTTACCCATAGAGGCTAGGGCGCGGGGCGCCAAGTTCTGGAGGGCGCCAGGGAAGAGGCAGAGGCTCGACGCTACTCCTCCCGGCATCAGCTCGCCGCCCTCGCCAGCCTCTGCCATACTGCGCCGAAGCAGCGCCGCTCCCGGAGCCTCTGTCTGCCATGGCCACCGTGGCACGAAGCTGCCAGCTGAGCCGGAAGGCGCCACATCCAGCCTCTGCCTCTTCTCTGCCGGAGGAGCCGCCCTCCAGCTGCTGCCCGCCTCCTCCAGCCCCGCCGGCAGCGCCGTCCTCCCTAAAAAAAAGTCGGCAACTCTGGGAAACGGGCTTTGCACCACAGCGCCGGATATGCTTAAGACGGCCCTAGATACAAATAATATAATATATAAAATCTTAGTTCATTGGATGTTAGGAGTCATAAGCAAAATATGCCCCTGTTATATAACACACACAAGCACACTTTTCAGTTGAATCCCTTCTTTCCAGATAAAGTCACATTTTTCTCCTTAGGGCCATTGATGTTGCTGAACATTTTACACTGAACCAGAGCAGAGCTGAGGACATCACTTTGCTGGAAGAGGATTATAGACGGGATCTACTTCTCCATGGTGGTAGTTTTGGTGTGGCGACTGTTCTTCAAAAGTCAGAATATGAATGCTCACTTGTTTTTTTTTTTTATAATAATTTTTTATTACAGATTTTTATAACAACACAAACATATATCAAATACATAAACAAACAAAAAACACAATCAAAACAAAAAACATGTACCATTTCATATCTTAGTTTCTTACACCTTTCTTCCCCGACTTCCTCATGCCTCCCTTCTCTGTATTCCAAGTTCTTATCAATTACTCAGCAAATCTTCCCTTATTTTAATAAAAATTCAAGCTAATCTTCCTTATTCTCCTTGTCTTAACCATTACTAATAGTAACCATTTACTTTCCAATCCAACATCATTCTAACTCTCATTAATTTTGTAGTATTTCTTTAAATAGTCCTTAAACTTTTTCCAATCTTCTTGCGCTGCTTCTCTTCCCTGGTTTCGGATTCTGCTCGTCATTTCTGCCAAACCCATGTAGTCTATCACCTTCATCTGCCATTCTTCCAGTGTGGGTAGATCTTGCGTCTTCCAGTACTTCGCAATGAGTATTCTAGCTGCTGTTGTAGCATACATAAAGAAAGTTGTATCTGTCTTTAACACCCCTTGGCCGACAATACCCAAGAGAAAGGCCTCTGGTTTCTTGGTGAAAGTATATTTAAATACCTTTTTAAGTTCATTATAGATCATTTCCCAGAATGCCTTAATCTTCGGGCACGTCCACCAAAGGTGAAAGAATGTACCTTCCTTTTCTTTACATTTCCAACATTTATTGTCAGGCAAATGGTAAATCTTTGCAAGCTTGACTGGGGTTATGTACCACCTATAGATCATTTTCATAATATTTTCTCTTAAGGCATTACATGCCGTAAATTTCATCCCGGTGGTCCACAACTTTTCCCAATCAGCAAACAAAATATTATGACCAATGTCCTGAGCCCATTTAATCATAGCTGATTTAACCGTTTCATCTTGTGTATTCCATTTCAGCAGCAGATTATACATTTTTGACAAATTCTTAGTACTTGGTTCTAACAATTCTGTCTCCAATTTTGATTTTTCCACCTGGAAGCCAATTTTACTGTCCATTTTAAACACTTCATTTATTTGATGATGATAATGCATTTATTTGATGATGATAATGCAACCAATCTCTCACCTTCCCTTTTAATTTCTCAAAACTCTGCAATCTCAATTTGTCCCCTTCCTTTTCCAAGATTTCCCAGTATCTTGGCCACTTAGACTCCATATTAGACTTTTTAACAGCCTTTGCTTCCATTGGCGATAGCCACCTTGGAGTTTTGTTTTCCAGCAAGTCTTTATATCTGGCCCAGACATTTAATAGTGCTTTTCTGACAATATGGTTTTTAAAACTTTTATGTGCTTTAACCTTGTCATACCACAGGTATGCATGCCACCCAAAAATATTGTTAAAACCTTCCAAATCCAAAATGTCTGTGTTTTCAAGAAGCAGCCATTCTTTCAGCCAGCAGAAAGCTGCCGCTTCGTAGTACAGTTTGAAGTCTGGCAGGGCAAACCCCCCTCTTTCCTTTGAATCCGTTAATATCTTAAATTTAATTCTGGGCTTTTTGCCCTGCCAGACAAATTTAGATATGTCTTTTTGCCACTTCTTGAAACAGTCCATTTTATCCATTATTTGCAATGCTTGAAACAAAAACAACATTCTTGGCAATACATTCATTTTTATGACTGCAATTCTACCTAACAAGGAAAGCTTTAAATTTGACCAAATCTCCAAGTCTTTTTTCACTTCTGTCCAAGTTTTTTCATAATTATCTTTAAATAAATTCACATTCTTAGCTGTCATGTTTATACCCAAGTATTTCACTTTTTTAACCACAGTCAACCCTGTCTCATTCTGAAACCTTTCTTTTTCAACCTGTGTTAGATTTTTCTCCAATACCTTTGTTTTTAACTTATTCACTTTAAATCCTGCCAATTGACCAAACTCTTGGATTATTTCCAAAACTCTTTTCGTGCTAGCTTCTGGCTCTTGCAATGTAAGTACTAGGTCATCTGCAAATGCTCTCAGTTTGTATTGTTTAGCTCCGACCTGAATCCCTTTAACCAACTGGTCCCTCCTAATCATATTAAGCAAAACCTCCAGGACCGATATAAAAAGTAATGGGGAGATAGGGCACCCCTGTCGTGTCCCTTTTTCAATCTTGAACTCTTCTGTAACCACATTATTTACAATTAATTTTGCTTTCTGTTCAGAATAAATTGCACCTATACCATTCTCAAACCCTTGGCCTACCCCCATCCCCCGGAGGTTCTTCAACATAAAGCTCCAAGAAATGTTGTCAAAGGCTTTCTCGGCGTCCACAAATATCAAAACAGCCTTAGTATTTATGTTCACTTCCAACTTCTCCAAAATGTCAATTATATTCCTTACATTGTCCGACAAATGCCTTTTCGGGAGAAAGCCCGCTTGGTCCCCATGAATCTCCTCCATCAAAACTCTTTTCAGTCTCTTTGCGAAAACATCAGCAAAGATTTTGTAATCCACATTTAGTAACGAGATGGGTCGGTAGTTCTTAAGTTGGGTCTTTTCAGTCTCTGTCTTTGGTATAAGTGTAATGTAGGCCTCTCTCCACGTATCGGGTGCCTTCCTCCCCTCCATGATCTCGTTGCAGACTTCCTTCAAAGGTTGTATGAGCCCTTCCTTCAAAACTTTGTAATATTTGGAAGTCAGTCCATCCGGTCCAGGTGATTTGCCCAACGTCATGTTTTGAATGGCATCTTCTATTTCCTGTGCTGATATCTCCTGGTTCAAAATTGTCTTACTTTCCTGCGAAATCTTTTTCAGCCCATTTTTCTCGAGGAATTGTTGTATATCTGTTTCTTTTTGCGGCCCTTGTGTGTAAAGTTGTCTAAAGTAGTTCTGAAAACAGTTCCTGATTTCAGCTGGGTTACTTATATTCTTTCCTTCCACTTCTATGTTTGTTACCGTGTTGAGTTTTTGTCTCTTCTTTATTTGCCAAGCCAATAGCTTGCCACATTTGTCAGCAGATTCAAAAGTCTTTTGTCTCATTTGCTTAATTTTCCACTCTAATTCTTGATTCGTCAGTTCCATATATTGTGTTTGATAAAATTTGATTTCTCTTAAAATCTCTTGTGATTTTGGCTTCAATCTTAGTTTCTTTTCCCCTTCTTTTATCTTTTCCAGAATTTTTTCCTTCCTCTCATTTTGTTTTCTTTTCTTTAATGTATTTTGTTGTATCAGAAACCCTCTCATCACGGCTTTGCTTGCGTCCCATACTATTCTTTTTTCTACTTTAGTCCTTAGATTGATTTCAAAGTAGTCTTTCAAAGTTTTTTGGGCCTTCTTGCAAATCTCCTCATCTCTAAGTAAGGTGTCATTCATTCTCCATCTGAAGGAGCCAGTTGTTGTTTGCCTCATCACCATCTTTACTGCATTATGGTCGGAGAAAGTTTTTGGGCAGATTTCCACTCTCTTTATGTTCTGCGCCATACTGCTAGTCACCCAAATTTGGTCGATCCTTGTCCATGTCATCTTGGCTTCAGAAAAGAAGGTTCCCTCTCTTTCTAATGGGTGTTTTGTTCTCCAGATGTCTATCAAATCCATATTGTCAGTCATTTCAAAAAAGGTCTTTGGTAGTCTTCCATCTTTTGTTACTACCTGTCTTTGTGCTTTGTCCATATTTGTTGAAACCACTCCATTCATGTCTCCCATCATAATTAGATTATAATCCATGTAGTCCATCAAAGTCTCATGCAACTTCTTGAAAAATTCAGCTTTCCCTTCATTTGGCGCATAAACTCCCACTATCAGATACTTTTCTCCTTGAAATTGGATTTCAATTGCCAAATATCTTCCTTGGTCGTCTTTGAAGATTTGTTTCGGTTGCAGCTTTTCCTTTGCATAAATCACTACTCCTCTCTTTTTTACTCTGTCTGAAGATATAAATTCTTGACCCAGTCTTTTATTTATTAATAATTTCCTATGTGCTCTTGTCACATGGGTCTCTTGTAAGCAAATCAAGTCCAATTGGTCTTTCTTTAGAGCATGAAATATATTTTTCCTTTTTCTGGGAATGTTCAAACCGTTACAATTCCAGGTTAGAAGTTGCAGAGCCATGATGGGGTTATTTACTCTTTCCTCCTACAGCTCCCAATTTTTGTTCCTCGTTTGTCGGTGGTTCCGTGTCCGTATCTAGTGAAGGATGCCCTTGCCCTGGAAACGTCTCTTTCTGTAGGTCTTCTTCGTGTTCTCCTAAGAACTTGTCTTTATCACTCACTGTCTTTATTCTTCTTTTCTTCCCCTTGTATTTAAAAGACAAGCCTTGGGGAAACTCCCACCTGAATTGAATGTAGTTCCTTTTCAGCAGTATCACCAGGTCCTTGTAGTGTCCTCTTGCGTCCAAAATGCTTTTGGGAATATCTTTAAAAATCTCAATGTGAAAATCTTCAATTCGAAGGGTTGTTTGGTAATGCAGGTTCAGTATTTTGTCCCGTTCCTCCTTTGATCTCAGAGTTATTAAACAATCTCTGGGTCTGTTCTTCCTCTGCCTTGCTCCCAGTCTAAATGCACTTTCTATCTTAAATTCTTCTTTGTCCAGCTCCTGCTTCCAAAAGTCAGAGAATTCTTTTGTCAAATAGTCCACCAGGTTGTCTTCTTCCTTTTCCGGCACAAGTCTGATCCTTAAGTTCCTCTCCTTGCGTTGCATATCCTGCATAGAAAGTGCCAGTTCATATTCATCTAGTTTCTTGAACACTGGTGGAAACTTTCCCTCAGCAGCAGTTGCAATTTCTTTAGCTTCCTCAGCTATCTTTCTTGTTGTAGATGATTCTTCCAATAATTTCCCAATTGCTTCTGCATTTGAGTTCACTTTATTCCCAAGGTCAGTTATACTTTTTGTATTTGAATCAATTTTCCCAGAGATTTCTTCAATTTTCTTATTTGTTTCAGCAACTTGTACTTTGGTTTCTGCACCTTGCTTTTTTAATTCCTCTAAAGAGTCATTTATCTTCTCCAATACCTTAGCAAAGGATTCTTCTGAAGACATTATTTTCACTTTTGCCTTTGGAATAACTGTAGTTCCAGGGGCTCCTGATACAGAAGCCCTTCTTTGCATAAAAGATTCAACTTTGTATTGTCTGCCAGATCTCAAGGTTGTTTCTTGTAAATCCTCTTTCTTGTGAGATTTCTCTTTACCATCTGCCATAACAAAGTCTTTTACTCAAGGTCATTCCCACACTCTTGAGCTGTCAGACAAAAGTTCTCAAATTTTAAGCTCCACTTGTTGCTGAAACAATGTATAAGTCCTCTAGAGGGCGTACAGTCAGTTCTTTACTTTCAAGTTAGTCCCCCACTCTCCAGAAGATAAACAAAGTTCTTTTCTATTGTTCTTTCTCTTTCTAAAAAATCCAAGTCAATAATGTCCTGCAAGTAGCTTTGCTGTGCAACAAAATAAATGTTTCAGGTTGAGAGTAGCCAAAGTCAGTTAAAGATACTTTTTTACCTTCTTATATCAACAATCCTTAGCCGGTGCCTTTTCTCCGGCAGTCCGATCCCCAGGTACAGGAGCAGCGATGAATAGCTCAATTTCTTTTAAAATGGCAGGAAAACACTTTAAAATCTTCTTCCCCCCCCCTCCTGCCTTCGGGGAGGGAGTTCTTTACTTGGTGATGGATTTATTAGTTCCCACCACTCTCCTTTCAGACAGTTACAGCTGAAATGCCTTTCGCTTTGATCTTGCTACAGAACGGAAAGCAGACTTCCTTTTTGGTGCTTGTCCGTCTCGGTATCCAATTTCTTTAATTTTAGTGCCCAATTATATCTTAGCAGTCAATCCTACTCACGGATAGATGTTCCTTTTAGTCCAAATTCACTGGAAGAAGTCAGCGCTCTCCGCTAATGGCGACGCGGCTTCGCTTCGCAGGCTGGGTGAAGACGACTCTCAGCACCGCTCCACACACCCTCCGCTGATCCGCAGCCTTTAAAAAGGCTATTTCACAGCGTCGGGGGGGCGCAAAGGTGCCCGCCGAGTCTCCAGTTCACAGGCTACGCGCCTGTGATTTTTGGGGGTCCCCGCTCCGCCGTAGCTGACGGGACCCGAACCTACGAAGCAGATCTCTCCCGGAGCTCCGGGAGAAATCCGCCATTAAGCGCTGGCGCTAACCGGAAGTCCATGAATGCTCACTTGGTTGGGGCGTAGTACTGATAACGCCAAGGTTGCAGGTTCGATCCCCATGTGGGACATCCCTGCATTTCAGGGGGTTGGACTAGATGATCCTCAGGGCCCCTTCTAACTATACAACTCTATGATTCTGTGTTAGGTTCTAATAGGCCCATTTGCAATATAAAGGCCTTATCTAGAATCACCTTTGCTGATGACTGGAAATTATGAACTGAGTACCACACCAAAGAATGGATCTGCTTTTTAATCAGGCAGCCTGCATGCCTTTTGCACTAAAGAATTATATCAACTTGAGCAGGAGGCAAATTTCTGCTTGGCTGATTTTAGCCTTTGATATTGATGAAAATCCCACTCAGATTTTGTACACCTTCAGAGAGAAGATGCCACTGCCACTAATGGCAGCATCTCATCCAGAACAAATAGTGATTTTCATTCTAACCGCAGCACAGGGGAGAATCTTCCTCTGCCTTTACTGTAGTCCTGATTTCCCCAGACCCATGCCTGGTACAGGGGCATAGCCAGGATTTTTTTTAACAGGGGCAGGACTTTGTTAAGGGGGACAGAACCAATGTGATTGGTCAGTTAGTTAAGTATTTCTATTGTTTTACTTGGATGGGGGTGGGCAGTTGCCATTCTGCCTCCCTCTTGGCTACGCTCATGGCATGGTATTTTTAAAATGAAAATAGAATGCCAGATATGTGATTGTGCATTTCACATCTTGTTTTAGGCCCTCAATGTGTTTAATATATGGTGATGATTCAGTCTTAACTTTCAGAGGTTACATGTAGGTTTAATTCTTTTTTTTCTTCTTTTTTGCATTTGATTGATTTCTTTTCAAAACTGTTTTATTTTTTAAAAGATGTTTTAAAGAAAATTATTGGGAAATTAAGGTCAATATTAACCTTAAAATGTTGATTTTTATGCCATATGTCTTGTGTGTATCTGTATCCATATTTATATGCACTTGAAACCACACACTCGCTTGCAGGGGAGAGGGAGAAGTTACTACTAGCCCTTCATATGTGCTTTTTCAGGTGAAGAAATTGAAATGCCGAGGCAGCAAAGCTTTCTCAATGACAGCATATTGGCTAGTTCTGGTGGCCTCTTGACTGATCACAGTTTTTTGAGCTTCACTGAAGACAAAACTGCATTTGCTGAAGATGCCAATTCATTCAAGTATGATGGGTTTGGAGATGAAGGAACTGCAGGTGATATGATTGGTACGTATGAACAAAATCCAATAGGCACAAGTAACTGGGAGCGTTTCCTGAATTTCCCACCCTGAAAGGAAATTAACGTGACTTAAGCATGAGCCACTGGCCAGTCCTGCACTTCAGAAATTATGATCTGACATTTCTACACTACCTCCTAAATATGGGGCAGTTAACAATATAAAGGCAACCCCCCCCCCGTAAAATTATACAGTGGTACCTCGGGTTAAGTACTTAATTCGTTCTGGAGGTCTGTACTTAACCTGAAACTGTTCTTAACCTGAAGCACCACTTTAGCTAATGGGGCTTCCTGCTGCTGCCGCGCCGCCGAAGCACGATTTGTGTTCTCATCCTGAAGCAAAGTTCTTAACCTGAATCACTATTTCTGGGTTAGTGGAGGCTGTAACCTGAAGTGTATGTAACCTGAAGCGTATGTAACCCGAGGTACCACTGTACATTATAAAAGATTTTGAATACATGTATGTACTTAGTAAAATACAGAATGGACTTATGAATGTGTGGGTTTAGGGTGTGGTGAACACATCTTTGTGTGAGGGGGTGATACCTGCTGCATTTAATTAGGTAATCGCTGGGGTGGGGGGTGGCTAATGCCTTTTTGCCCGCCTTCCCTGCTTTGTTGAAATCTTTTTCCAGGGTGGCTAGTGGTAGATTACCCTGCAGGAGGAGGAACCATTCTAGCTGGAAATAGGAGTTGGTGCCTGGTGTTATCCAGCCTGCCTGCTTCCTTGCTTTCCTGGAATCTTTCTCCCAGATAAGCCCTAACACAGCTGTCTGGTAAATCCCCACACCCACCCCAATGTATAAAGTAATAAAGGTAAAGGTACCCCTGCCCGTACGGGCCAGTCTTGACAGACTCTGGGGTTGTGCGCCCATCTCACTCAAGAGGCCGGGGGCCAGCGCTGTCCGGAGACACTTCCGGGTCACGTGGCCAGCGTGACAAAGCTGCTCTGGCAAGCCAGAGCCGCACACGGAAACGCCGTTTACCTTCCCGCTAGTAAGCGGTCCCTATTTATCTACTTGCACCTGAGGGTGCTTTCGAACTGCTAGGTTGGCAGGCGCTGGGACCGAGCAACGGGAGCGCACCCCGCCGCGGGGATTCGAACTGCCGACCTTTCAATTGGCAAGCCCTAGGCGCTGAGGCTTTTACCCACAGCGCCACCCGCGTCCCATGTATAAAGTAATAGAATCTTGTAAACCAATTGTTAAGTCCATTTTCCCTTAAGATGCTGTTCTTGGAGATGAGCCGAATGACCACGTTCTTACGGACCTCAACATGGAGGAAGAATTTTCTTTACTCCAAGAGCTTCCAACTGATAATACAGCAGGTGAGTTATTTCCAGAGATGGCTCTGTGAGTCTAACAGCAAAAACAACAACGTGGTTGTTGGATGAACAGGTTTTTTTGTGGCATCTTCTTCTTTGGCGATCACTTGCAGCTGAGTAAGATTGTCTTCCGTGAACATGGTCTTAACAGTGAGTCCATAAGTGAGTCCGTTATTATGGCATAAGCTCTCATTGACTAGAGTCTTCTTCACCAGATGCATGAAGTGTTGTCATGAGTACATGGCTATAGAGGGAGTAAAAACTGTAAAGAGTGAGATGGAATAGAAATGAAATGCAAATAAAATAAATTAGAGTCTGACAATTTTGTGGAGTACTTGAGAAGCAAAGAGACCATTCACAGTGGCAGTAATGGATGATAACACGCCCTCTCACTGCTAAGTTAATAAACAGCAGTGGTGGGAGAGGAAATCATGAACTTGTTTCAGGCCTAAATGGATAGAATCGCAGTTCTTGATAAGTTCCAATTCAGCAGCCTCTTTTGTAGGAGATGGAGACTTATTTATTTATGCTTATAGACTGCTTTTCAAAGCGTCTTGCAGTAAAAACAATATTCAAAACCACTGCAACATTAAAATACCAGATAATAAAATATTAACAATTAATTATGAAAATTCATCTGAAAATCACAAGGATCACTTAGAGCAGAAGAGT
Organism: Podarcis raffonei; assembly: GCF_027172205.1. Lineage (NCBI taxonomy): Eukaryota > Metazoa > Chordata > Lepidosauria > Squamata > Lacertidae > Podarcis > Podarcis raffonei. The sequence goes on from NC_070607.1 coordinate 95,962,672, forward strand.
GTTTCAGGCAAAAGTAGAGTGTTTTGGCCAAACAAGTGGAGCAGCAGACCAATAATAGAAAGCAAGAACAACAGAAAACTACGCAGGACAGAAAGTCTGGGTAAATACAGTGGTACCTCAGGTTAAGGACTTAATTCGTTCTGGAGGTCCATTCTTAACCTGAAACTGTTCTTAACCTGAAGCACCACTTTAGCTAATGGGGCCTTCTGCTGCCGCCGGAGCACGATTTGTGTTCTCATCCTGAAGCAAAGTTCTTAACCCGTGGTACTATTTCTGGGTTAGCGGAGTCTGTAACCTGAAGCGTCTGTAACCCAAGGTACCGCTGTAAAGCCATCTTTTACATCCCAGTGAAAAACCTGTTTTCTGTAGGCAGTATGAATTTGTTCTACATGCTAGATGCTGCTACTGAAAAGGACCTGTTTGCAGTCGCACAGGGTTGAGAAATTCAATTCCATGCATTTAGGCTTGAATCAGGATAATGGTTTCCTGTTAATATCTGTTGCAGCTTTTGTGAATGGTCACTTGGTTTATGTCGTAATATCTGCCTTTAAGCTGTCACAAGCTTCTTTATTGTTTTAGAAATTAAACTTGTGCAAGTGAAGTCAGAAAGTCCCTCTGGTCCCCTCTTGCCCTATTTGAGCCAATTGTAAATGCTAATGCAGGCGCATAACATAAATATTGAATGCACATTTTAATTAGCACGGTGTCTGCCCTTAAAAAACAACAACACTAGTGTACATTTTAAATTTTCCTTATAGGGTAAGACTGCAATTTTATACACACTTACCTGGGAGTAATTTCCCACTGAATTGTGATTAGTCATGCATAAGACTGCATTAAGCTTACCTCTTATCTGGTATGTTTTGTTATTGTCCCCAGTATGATATCTGCTTTATACCTGATAGAAGATAAAAATACAGTAATTTTTTTTCCATCTGGTGCTGTTTGGGAGGGTTTATTGATCCTCCACCACCATGCAGTTTGTTGATTACATGCAATAAAATACAAGAATGCTATACAGTATGCAAAACATTAAGTGGCAAGACATTCCTCAAGCACATGTACAAAAATAACTAATTAAAAAAAATATGGAATCCTTCCATATAATGTACCATTCAGCCTTTCATTATTTACCATTGTGGAATAATTCTATACTGGTTATGGGTTGGTGTTTTACAGGCCATCCTTTTTTAAAAAAAATTAATTTTTATTCAAATTTCCAATAACCATTCCATTTATAATTTAACATCCAATTTAACTTATACATCTTTTAGACTTCCATCAGCCTATCTGACAATTTTCATATTTATCACAACTTCTCACATTTCCTAAATTTATGTTGCACTTTAACAATCCTTATTTTATCTTCTCTTTTAAGCGACATTCCTATCTATTCTTTTCACAGAGCTTCCTGAAATCCAACAAGCGTTATTTCCTGATCACACACAGTTTTGATATACTCTGTAAATTTATTCCAGTCCTCAGTGAATCTCTGATCGCGTTGGTTTCGAATTTTTCCCGTTAATTTGTCCATTTCTGCATATTCCATCAGTTTCATTCTCCATTCTTCCCTCGTTGGCATTTCTTCCTGTTTCCATTTTTGGGCCAACAAAATTCTGGCTGCTGTAACTGCATATCTAAATAACTTCACATCTTTCTTTTCAACATCGTTCCCTAATATGCCTAGTAACAATGCTTCTGGTTTCTTAACAAAGGTATATCTCAACATTTTTTTCATCTCATTATAAATCATTTCCCAAAAGCATTTCACTTTCTTACATTCCCACCACATGTGATAAAATGTTCCTTCTTTCTCTTGACATTTCCAACATTTATTACTAACTTTAAACATCTTTCCAAGTTTCACTGGAGTTATATACCATCTATATATCATTTTCATGACATTTTCTTTTATCGTAGTACATGCGGTGAATTTCATTCCCTCTTTCCATAATTTTATCCACTCCTCTAATTGTATGTTATCTTGGTTTTACAGGCCATCCTAGACCTGAGCAGGAAGCAAGAAGTTGCCCAGTTAATGAAACCACCTTGTTGCTCAGTGAGGAAGAAGAATTTGTACTTGAACCACTTGACAATTCAGGTTAGATTGGTTGCATTTTGCTCTTGACTGAAAACATAAAACCTGGGAGTCCTCAACACCACCTCGAATGCCAGCTCTGTCAGCTCAGGCAAGGAAACTGCTGGGCAACTAGGTGGGCAGTAAACTAGCAGAATCCCTAATCTGTCCCGATTACCCAGGAACCCCCACACTAGATCCCCACACAACTGGACAGAAAGCCTGAGAAGAGAGAGATGGGATTTCTATAGGTAAAGGTAATGGGACCCCTGACCATTAGGTCCAGTCGTGGCCGACTCTGGGGTTGCGGCGCTCATCTCGCTTTATTGGCCGAGGGACCCGGCGTACAGCTTCCGGGTCATGTGGCCAGCATGACTAAGCCGCTTCTGGCGAAACAGCAGCGCATGGAAATGCCGTTTACCTTCCTGCCGGAGTGGTACCTATTTATCTACTTGCACTTTGACGTGCTTTCGAACTGCTAGGTTGGCAGGAGCAGGGACTGAGCAATGGGAGCTCACCCCATCGCAGGGATTTGAACCGCCGACCTTCTGATCAGCAAGTCCTAGGCTCTGTGGTTTAACCCACAGCGCCACCCGCATCCCGGGATTTCTATAGACCACAACAACTGCCCCTCCCTGACCTCCCTGACCCCATAGTCTGCCCTGATGCTGCACCATGTGCCCAAGTAGGACAGCTGGATAAGACCAGCTCCAGCCTGCTCTCTCACACACACCAAAGTCTTAGTGAAGCAAACCAGATCAGCCTCCTCATCCACAATCAGATCATGGATGAGGGAGATGTTATTCAGAGCCGTCCTGGTATTAAACAGCAGCAGCCACAGACTAAGGGTTGAGCGATAGGAGAAACACAATTCCCCAGGTTGGGGGGGTGGGCTGGCACATAAAACAGTCACTAACTGCCTTTGCTGTGTGCCTCACCTCCAACACCATCCCTACTCATACCCAGAACCACTGTGATTCCCCGTTCTCCCGAACTCCTCTCCTCCTAGACCACTGTTTCCCAAACCTGGGTCTCCTTCTGCCTTTGGACTACAATTCCCATTATCCCTTGCTAGCTACGGGTGATGGGAGTTGTAGTCCAAAAACAGCTGGAGACCCAGGTTTGGGCAACACTGTCCTAGACACATCTTCTCTCTCTTCCACTCAACAATTAAAATAAACATAAAAACAATTGGGACAAGGCCAGTCCCACAGCAGATGATGTTAAGGGGGGTAGTCTTGCACTTGCTCCAAAGTTACCGCCAAACTAAGGTTGCCATATGTCCAGAATTTCCCAGACATATCCGGAATACTGCTGTGTCTATCAGTGTCGGGGCAGAAATCAGTAAATGTCCAGGAAAATCCGGATGTATGGCAGTCCAGGTTGGCAGTACCGTTTTTCCATTTAAAAAAACTCCAAAATGGCTTTTTATGATTTTGCCAAACAACTTTTCTATCTGGATTTTCTCCGTTTGAAATACGGCAGCGCTACCCCAAAGGCAAAAAACTGATCCTTTGCTACCATATTCCTTGGGTCGACTTGCAATATTTCACTTGTGAATGTGCCTTTTATCTAGTTCTCACAAGGAAACAAAGAAGGAAAAAGAAAAGAAAATTACTTGTTGATTATGTGAATCAGCTAAGCAGAAAAGCTATGCAAAACCAGCTTATGAACTATGAAGACACATTAACTGCATTAGATATTGCACCCCCTACAAGAAGGCTGATGATTTTACAGGACTTGGGGAGTGCGGATAAACTTCTGGGCAGACCTACCCAGACTACAATTAGTGAAGATTTGCAAAAGGTAACAGTTTCTTATTTTAGGGGCTTCCAGACAGTTGAGTAGTCTTTGTGATTTCTTTGCAGGGAGCTAAGATGATGTTGACTATTTAGTGCACATTCATTCTGATGTGTTTGTGGGGAGTTTCCTATGCTTTCCAGGATATTTTCCAATCACTTTCCTTCTTGCAAAAAGTCTGATCTTTGGGGGAAGTGTGTTTGCTGCACAAGACCTCCCAGCAACAGTCAAGTGTAATTTTGCAACCTGAATTTGGCAATTTGTAATTGAATCCCACCTGAAAATCACAACAGTGGAAGAACACCATATATGCTCCTGCATTGTTGCCATATTTGTGTATATATCTTGAAATATTATGTGTTCAGAACTGCTCCATCCAATATATTTTCACAGATTTTAATGTCTGGGGTATTGCAAAGATCACAGAGCAAGTACGAGATTATCAGAATTATCCATATGTTCTGCAGATCCAATGGTCAGCTATTAAAGCTGCTTCAGTTGCTAAGCATTTAAAAACAACAATAAATACCTACTACAACGATACAAATAAAAATAGCTAAACAAAATGGCAGGACTATAGGTCCTGCCCCAGTAAAGGAGGACATATCGCTCTTCAAATTAAGAGCCAGAAGCTTAGGGAAAAGGGGAAAAAATGGTTCCTAAAACTGGCTAAAGGTAGCACTTGGCATTCCTCCCTCTTAGATGTTTGTTAGGTTTCTTTAGTGTGTTCCCAAGTAATCTGATTTGTTCCTGAATTATCTGGTCTTGGAAAGGAAGGTCTCTTGGAAGGTCTACTAGGTGCACTACAGCCTACATCCCAAGGGAATATATTTAATAGTGAGTTAGGCATTTCTAAATATCTACAGAAGCTTTCTTTATCAATGAAAAGGTTAAGCAAGTCAAGAGCTGTCATATTAGTTGTCACTTATTTAATTTTTGATTCATTAATATGAAACTTGAATTCCAGAATTGCAGAGAAAAAATATATATGAATACTGTTTTTACAGCTCTTTGCTAAAAGTCTCAGGTATGGAAGAAAAAGGTTGCAAGAGCTTGCAGTTGAAAGAAGCAAGGAACAAGATGTCCAAGGCAAGATTTTAGAATTATGCCTATTTTCAACTAGTTGTTATAATTCCTCCATCTGTAGTTTTTGGGGCAATGCACCACATTCAGCAAGTGTACCCTAAAAAATAGCATGCTTAAATTCAGAAGGCACAGATCTGTGTTAGCACATATTCCAGTAATGGAAAAGTCAATGGTGGTGTGATTGGACTGGTGCAGTGGTCAAGAAGTTTGATTATCTTATTGCTATTTTGTTGTCAATTCAGAATTGCCAACAGCAGAGATTCCAAAAGCTATGCAAGACACAACTTACCAGTTTGTGTCACAAAGTAGCAGAGAAGAAATGGGAAATAAAGAAATTGTTGAACCTATGGTAAGTACTTTCAGTGCAAAGTCATATTACTGTGCACTTAAGTTTTCCATGGCTCCATGAAAAGCCTGAAACTACTTCCCTTCCAACTAGGGGGTGGGGGAGAGGAGAGAGATTGGGGTCTGTGCTCTACACATCACTCCTTCCCTTTCCCAGAGTAGTCTGGAAAAGACTTTAGCCCTCTTAAAGTCTATCAGCATCATGCAGCTGCACCACACACTGGGAATCTGAAAGCTCAGCCTTGCTCAATGCACTACTGTCAGACAGCCATACTTTTGTAAGGGTCTTGTCTTGGTTCCTTACTGCTTAACAAAATGAGTTTGGGTAGGTACCTCTGGGGTTTTTCCTAAAGTCTGAGATATTAATGATACACCATAACTGGGTGCTTTAGCTGAAATTGCAGTTCATACTATAAAAGTAGTAGTCTTCTTTGGCGATCCCTCGTAGCCGAGTAATATTGTCTTCCATAAACACGGTTTTAACAATGAGTCCGTAAGTGACTGTGGAGGCCAATTCTAGATCCACACGTCCTTCCACAGTGGGGACATTGGTTTCCGGGCGGGAATTGATCACGGTGTGGATTTGCCAATTGTGCCTTCCTCTTAGCGTGTTTCTCCCTTGCGTTCCTGCTTGGCAGGGGGTTGGACTTGATGGCCCTTGTGGTCTCTTCCAACTCTATTATTCTATGAGTTCGAGTGTCTTCAAAGCCCACGACACCTTTGGTAAAGGCTGTTCTCCAACTGGAGCGCTCGCAGGCAAGTGTTTCCCAGTTGTCAGTGTTTATACTACATTTTTTTAGATTTGCCTTGAGAGTGTCTTTGAACCTCTTTTGTTGACCACCAGCATTACGCTTTCCATTTTTAAGTTCGGAATAGAGTAGTTGCTCTGGAAGATGATCATCAGACATCCACACAACATGACCAGTCCAACGAAGTTGATGTTGAAGAATCATTGTAGTGTCATCCTGCAGACTATAATTCCATTGGAAGCTTATTTTCCTCTTTTCGGTTTTCTTCTCTTCCAGTCTCACTCTCTTATTAATGTTTCTTTTTTTGAGTTGTCCTTTTAGGACAGGAAGCCTCCTCCTCATCCCAATACCTAAGCCATGCTGTCATATCCATATTCTGCTGCAAGTGGAGCTAGTGACAGTCCCCCCTCTGTAAGACTACAGTCATAGGTACACTTGCCTTAGAATCATAGAATTGTAGAGTTGGAAAGGGACCCTGAGGATCATTGAGTCAACCACAGCAATGCAGGAATATGCTGCTGTCCCATACAGGGATAAAGCCTGCAACCTTGGTGTTTTCAGAACCATGCTCTAACCAGTTGAGCTAGTAAGTGAACTTAGTGGAGCTGACTTCTGAGTAAACATGTGAGATTGCAGTGTAAAGAAGTCTTGGAGTGGAGCATAGAAAGACTACACATCCAGTTATAAGAGTTTGGATTTGGATTTGATATCCCGCCTTTCACTCCCTTTAAGGAGTCTCAAAGCGGCATTCTCCTTTTCCTTCCTCCCCCACAACAAACACTCTGTGAGGTGAGTCGGGCTGAGAGACTTCAGAGAAGTGTGACTAGCCCAAGGTCACCCAGCAGCTGCATGTGGAAGAGCGGAGACGTGAACCTGGTTCCCCAGATTACGAGACTACCGTTCTTAACGACTACACCACACTGGCTATATTATGGGGAAAACTATGCTTTCAACACAATTGGGGCCTTGTTCTTAGTTGAAATTCTAATAGATCCAGCTGTTTAGTGTCTTCATCTCACATTTAGTCCAAAAAAAAGGAACCATAAAATTCAACACAGAAGCTCTGTCTAGCCTGAAATATTCATCTGCTACTGAGTAATGAACATATGCTCAAAAAGAACATTACTGAGAAGTAAATTTTGTTTGCTAAGAGACTGATCACTCCCCCCCTCCCAAACTTGTAATATCAGGAAAGTGTTGGTGGAGTGTCTGCTGCGTCTGATGGCTCTACCCAAGAGACTTCTGTAAGACTAGAGGTTGAGGGTAAGCAGGTTGTAGTGGAAAAGGTATGTTTTATGATTTGTTCCAAGTTTTATATGTCACCCAATAAATAAGAATGTTTAGGTCTGGTATAACTGGATCCAATGTTATCCACGGACTTTTAGGGTCATTCTTGAGGATATGATTAAGAGCTGCTTTCAGATTTCACATTTGTTGTGAGTCTGGCAACTAGCAGCCATGCAGAGGATTTTCCCCTACCCCGTGCTGTTTTCCCAGTGAAACAAAACAGTAACACACCACCACCACAAACACATTTAAAAAGCTGTAGAATATTAATCAGCCCCAGGCCTGCTGCCTAAAAGAATACCCTCCACAAGAAGGCCAATCTTAGCTCCTATCCTGAGATCCTTCAAGGTCCAAATTAAAAAACCTGACTCTTCAGAAAGGCTAGTGATAAGAGTATCAATCTCTAGCAATTTCAGGGCTGGGAGAGCTGGAGAGCTGTCCCAAGTCAGTTTAGAAAATACTGATCTAGATGGACCTGTGAGCTTGTTTCTGTTCCTGCTGCTATGTTTTATGAGATTTCAGCTGAAAATGTAATACAAATTATAATTGTATTTGCACTGTTGTTTGTTGGTTGATTTTTGCATGTTTAGTGTCTTGGTTTTTGTTGAAAACTTATTTGGTTTAAGCTGGGGTGATGGTCAACTTGTGGCCCGACTCCAACTTCCATCAACCCTGCGGTCAATGGTCATGGAAGATGGGAGCTGTAGTCCAACAACATCTTGAGGTCCACAAGTTGGTCACCCTGGTTTAAACCTTTAAGCCTTAAAGAAAAATAGGATTTTTAAAAAATACTTTAAAAATAAATGTGTAAGTAATAACTGAGACAGCTTTGTCACTTTAAGTGTACTGTACAGTTGTACCAACACTTTTCAGTAGCTAAGATACTAGTCTAACCATATGACCTTGTTTGCAAAATGAACTTGACTGAGTAATTCCTTGGTAAATTTCTGTGAGACCACAAATGTGCAGCAGAATTCCAGGAAAATCTGTTAATTTTTTCACACTTTTAAGGAGCATAATCATTCATCATTTACCCTTTGAGTGGCTGTTATAAGTCCTTGCATTGCTTTATAATGTAGGGAAATGAAGACAATACTCCAGATAATGAAGAAGAAAAAGAAAAGGATAAAAGAGCTGTAGATTTGCTAAATACTTTCCGGGTAAGTTGCTTTTTAAACACATTCAAACATAATGCTGAACCATGGCTTAGTGAGTGCTACGTGAATGGACCTAAGTTCATATGCTGCCGCTTCCTCTCCTCTTCCCACACAGCTGCTAGGAGTGTTTGAGAAGCTTTTACTTTCCTTCGGCTTAACCATGACCTTTTATTTCGTCCAAATTTAAAATTGTAGATTAGCACAGTGCTTAGTTTCAACAAGGCTGCTTCATAACCCATGGTTCAAAGGTAGAACTTTGCTTTTATAAAACACATTGTAGGTGTTAAGCTAGTTTGGAAGAAACAAGCTGTGGTTAAGTGAAAGCAAAAACTTCTTGAATCCTTCTGAACGTGCAGTAGAAGAGGAGGGAACAGGTAGTGTCTGAGCCTAGGAAAAGGCTAGGCTCATTCATGTAGTGCTAAACCATGGTTCACAATTACATATTAACATGGCCACACTATCTGCCAACAAGTTAATAAAAATGCGTGCCAAGTCTAGGTGAGTTGTTGTGCCCTGATTATAATAAAATAGCTGCACATAAAAATAAATGAAATCAAATGCAAGTATGTTTTTACTATGAGGAAAAGTTATCAAAATGTCCCTAAGTCCAAACTCTGTAACTCTTAGAGCAGGCTTCCTCAAACATGGCCCTCCAGATGTTTTTGAGACTACAATTCCCATCATCCCTAACCACTGGTCCTGCTAGCCAGGGATCATGGGAGTTGCAGGCCAAAAATATCTGAAGGGCTGAGTTTGAGGAAGCCTGTCTTGGAGGTATATCCTGTATATCAATGGCAATTTCTGGCCTCTTTCTTTTGGCTGTGCTGCCTCTCAATGCACACAGTCCTCACTCTTTGCAATCTTGAAAAAAAAGCGAAGAGAAGCACTCTTTCCAAAATCCCTGTCAGCAACGCCACTGCCACAGGCTAACAAAGCAAAGTTATTGGTGGAGGCAAAGGATGCTTCCTTCCCTTAATGTGGCTCAGCCTCTGTCTCCTGTGAGAGCTGTTTGCAAAGAACTGCAGGCTACGTGAACCCATCATAGAATCATAGAATCCTAGAGTTGGAAGAGACCACAAGGGCCATCGAGTCCAACCCCCTGCCAAGCAGGAAACACCATCAGAGCACTCCTGACATATGGTTGTCAAGCCTCTGCTTAAAGACCTCCAAAGAAGGAGACTCCACCACACTCCTTGGCAGCAAATTCCACTGTCAAACAGCTCTTACTGTCAGGAAGTTCTTCCTAATGTTTAGGTGGAATCTTCTTTCTTGTAGTTTGGATCCATTGCTCCGTGTCCGCTTCTCTGGAGCAGCAGAAAACAACCTTTCTCCCTCCTCTATGTGACATCCTTTTATATATTTGAACATGGCTATCATATCACCCCTTAACCTCCTCTTCTCCAGGCTAAACATGCCCAGCTCCCTTAGCCGTTCCTCATAAGGCATCGTTTCCAGGCCTTTGACCATTTTGGTTGCCCTCCTCTGGACACGTTCCAGTTTGTCAGTGTCCCTCTTGAACTGTGGTGCCCAGAACTGGACACAGTACTCCAGGTGAGGTCTGACCAGAGCAGAATACAGTGGCACTATTACTTCCCTTGATCTAGATGCTATACTCCTATTGATGCAGCCCAGAATTGCATTGGCTTTTTTAGCTGCTGCGTCACACTGTTGGCTCATGTCAAGTTTGTGGTCAACCAAGACTCCTAGATCCTTTTCACATGTAGTGCTCTCTAGCCAGGTGTCACCCATCTTGTATTTGTGCCTCTCATTTTTTTTGCCCAAGTGCAATACTTTACATTTCTCCCTGTTAAAATTCATCTTGTTTGTTTTGGCCCAGTTCTCTAATCTGTCAAGGTCGTTTTGAAGTGTAATCCTGTCCTCTGGGGTGTTAGCCACCCCTCCCAGTTTGGTGTCATCTGCAAATTTGATCAGGATGCCCTTGAGTCCATCATCCAAGTCATTGATAAAGATGTTGAATAAGACCAGGCCCAAGACAGAGTCATTCACACATGACTTGGGTGCAAAGCCTATACCCCTCTCGCATTGTTCCCCTGCAACTGATGTTATGAGGCATGCTGCCTCTGATTCTAGAGGGACCAATACTCATCATTAGAAGCCATGTGTACCCTTGTCCTCCATTAATTTGTGAACTTCATTCCCCTTTCAACCGATATCTTCTTGACCATACATTGTGATAGTGAATTCAAGTAGCCATGTGTTTCCTTTAGAACTTCCTTTTGCTTGTCCTAAATCTCCCACCCTCAGCTTCATTGGGCTAGATAAGCCTTTGCTCTATTTTTGCAGGGCTCTTTTGATAGTGCTATGCCATGGGTAGGCAAACTAAGGCCCGGGGGCCGGATCTGGCCCAATCGCCTTCTCAATCCAGCCCGCAGACAGTCCAGGAATCAGCGTGTTTTTACATGAGTAGAATGTGCCCTTTTATTTAAAATGCATCTCTGGGTTATTTGTGGGGCACAGGAATTAGTTCATTTCCCCCCCAAAAAAATACAGTGGTACCTCAGGTTACAGACGCTTCAGGTTACAGACTCCTCTAACCCAGAAATAGTACCTCGGGTTAAGAACTTTGCTTCAGGATGAGAACAGAAATTGTGCTCCGGCGGCGCGGCAGCAGTGGGAGGCCCCATTAGCTAAAGTGGTGCTTCAGGTTAAGAACAGTTTCAGGTTAAGAACGGACCTCCGGAACGAATTAAGTACTTAACCTGAGGTACCACTGTATAGTCCGGTCCCCACAAGGTCTGAGGGACAGTGGACTGACCTCCTGCTGAAAAGATTTGCTGACCCCTGTCTATGCTCTGACAAGCAGCAGGCTTGAATGCTTCCTGATGCAGGGCTGGGGAATCTGTTCGACTGCAGTTTATTTCATCCCTAATCATTGGCCACTGTGGCTGAAGCTGACAGGAAGTCCAAAGACTTATGGAGAGCTGCAGGTTTCTCATCGATGACATACAACACAGTGTGTATGTGGGAGTAGCATGGGCATAGCCAGTGTGGTGTAGTGGTTAAGAGCGGTAGTCTTGTAATCTGGGAAACCGGGTTCGCGTCTCCGCTCCTCCACATGCAGCTGCTGGGTGACCTTGGGCCAGTCACACTTCTCTGAAGTCTCTCAGCCCCACTCATCTCACAGAGTGTTTGTTGTGGGGGAGGAAGGGAAAGGAGAATGTTAGCCGCTTTGAGACTCCTTAAAGGGAGTGAAAATCGGGATATCAAATCCAAACTCTCCTTCTTCTTCTTCTTCTTCATAGCCAAGGTGGGGCAGGGAGAGGCAGCTGGCTCCACCCATATCAATAAAAATATAAAATCAAAAATACATTGCTAACTGCAGTACTGCCCACCCCCCACCAAAAAAAATCCTGGCTATGCCCATGGAGAGTAGTGAATAGTTATGTCTTTATATATGAAGTGAGAAATATGGGGATAAATAGGAAGTAGAAGAGCAATCTGTAAGACCCTTTCACCACAGCCCGATTCCTTCCATCAACAAACGTTGTGATGAATATAATACTGAATAGCGCAGCATCTATCACACAGCTTCTCACCAATCATTTTCATGTGTAAAACTGAACTTCACCTCCTTGGTTTATTCCTTTGTTTTGTTCCCTATGCAGGACATGTACCAGACAGGAGCAAAGTCTTTCAGTTTTCTGACCCTCTGTAAAAACAAGACAAAGAAAGAAGTTGCAGAGAAATTCTTTAGCTTGCTTGTTCTAAAGAAAGAACGAGCTATTGAGGTGGCCCAGGCTGCCCCCTATGCTGACATTGTGGTGACGGTGGGTCCAAACTTCCATACTCTCTGAAGAGTAGAGTGGTCTCCTTTTAACCATTAGTTGCTATGGTTGAAAACTGTACTCTGCATTCTATGAAAGTTGTAAAGAGACACCTTACAGCATACCTAGATCTTTGGATTAGACAGTGTCCTCCACTGCATAGATGTGCACATGCACTTAAGAGCAAGAGCTAATAGACTATGTGCAGAAATATTATATTGTTAAAAAGAAAAAAAAAACACAATGACTTTGTTTAATTAGCACATCCAGAGTTCAAGCTGTATGTTAGGAGGAACACTGCTGCTGTTGTTGGTTTTTAAAAATGTTAAAGTATAATTTACATAGGTTACCTGTTTTTCTGTTTTCCATATGAAGTAAAAACAGGGTTAGCTATGTTTGAGTCTGTATGCAAAACTGGCTGATTGTTAGCTATCAAAATGTGGATATTGGCACGTAGCAATAATGGGAATTCTGTACAGCTGTGGTCTTCTTGACCGACATTTGTAGTATTTAACATTTTTAGTTACTGCACACTGTATGGAGCATTATATTACTTTCATTAAGGCAAATGTGATGCTTGTTCTGTATGTTGCCCTATTTCAGGAACTGGATGCATTTCTGCTGTGCATCTAAGTCCCCACAGACACCACACACTGGGTACTTGAGTTTGCACTTTGCAGACACTTGACGTATAGTGGCTATGGTGGCTTTGGATTGGTGACACAGGAGTGTTCCAAAAGGAGTGCTACCTGCCTCCTCATCCTACTCCTTGCTTTGCAGTATTGAAGCTTGAGGACAGTACCATCCAGGGACACCCTTAGGCTGTAGAAAGGACCCCCCACCCCCCCACCCCGGAAAGTGATGAGACAGAGCTATCGCTTGCTATGATTTAGACCAAAAATGTGGATGCTGGAACTCTTATAAAATAGTTGTATATATGTATGTGTTCTCCTATATATTCCTGTGTCGTTAAATACAGTGCTTTGATTTTTTTTTCCTCTCCTGAAACATTAAGTAAATGCATTTTTGAACCTGAAACATCTTTAAAATTGTATAATTTAATGCACTGTGTACGGGGGTGGGAAGCTTAGCAAAAATGTTGTCAAACTTAGAACAGTGCCAAGAGCCAAACTAGACTTGATGGCTACACGGTAGTTTGCTTAAACCTTAAGCTAGTTACTCAAACCTTAAACCATACACAAACCAGGGACAAAAGGGGTCTGATTCCTGGAGCAAAAGCAGCATGGAGATGCTATATCCTTCCTTGTCCACAGCTGATCTGCTTCGTAGTCTGTGTCCACCAACAATTGAAGTGAAATGGTCCTGAAAAAAGCTTGAGGGGATGGATATAGGGAAATAAGCTGTGGATATATGAGGAGGGTTTTACCCCTCATATTTGTTTCCCTATTAGGAATATTATTTGATATATTATACCTGTTCATGGTTCACTGGCTCTTCATTGGATCTCAGTCCGTAGCTGTTTGGATTCTTGGCTTTGCAGCGACTTCATTCCAGTTTGGAAAACTCTGCAGCCTTAGAGAGCTGATTTGCCCATGTTGGAGGATTCCGACAGGCCTCTTCTCTCTCTGCCCTCCCCAGTGCCACAGAAGATGCAACTGGAAAGTAGTATGGAACCCAGTCACCCATGGAGGCAAACATGATTTTTTTGGGGAAGGTTTTAAGCTTACTTTTGGGAACTTTGACATCATTCCTAGTCCCTGTTGTCTAAAAACTGTACACACACAACACACATACACAACCTTCATGTGTGATTTGGACATACCTTTGCAAGTCTTGGCCTATGCAGCTGGTGCAGACACATTGATTTGTATCAAAAAGCCCCACCACCCCACACAGTTGGCGCTGGGGGTTTCCCTAAGCCATGGGTAGGCAAACTAAGGCCTGGGGGCCTGCACTGGCCCAATTGCCTTCTAAATCCGGCCCACAGACAGTCCGGGAATCAGCGTGTTTCTACATGAGTAGAATGTGTCCCTTTTATTTAAAATGCATCTCTGGGTTATTTGTGGGGCATAGGAATTCGTTAATATTTTTTTTTCTTCCAAAATATAGTCTGGCCCCCCACAAGGTCTGAGAGACAGTGGACCCGGCCCCTTGCCGAAAAGGTTTGCTGACCCCTGCCCTAAGCTTTCAAAGTAGGTTTGGTAGGAGTGTAGTGGAGCATGGAGGGAGAAGAGAGAGAAGTTCCACTGCATGAGCAGAAGTTTTTACATTTGCACAATGACTTCAATTAGCTTCAACCCTTCATGTTCGTTTGTTTTGTTTTTAAGAAAGGCAAAGAAACAGCCTGCACATACATACATACATACATACATACATGCATGCATGCACACAGACAGACACACGCACAGGGAGCACAGCTATTACCCACTGCAACAAGGCTCTTATCACTCAGCCCCACCAGTTGCATAGAGAGTGGCAGAATATTTGGGACTGACACTCAATAGACTTCTGCTCAGGAATGTGTGAAAACAGCCTGCCATCTCATCATCTAGCTATGGTTTGCTGCTGAAACATCTTGGTGTATGGCTCTTTAGAGACTGCATCTGGCAGGAGGATGTAAGCTTTTCTTCCCATTACTTACCTGACCACCTTATGTATTGGAACAGATAATAATAATAATAATAACCATAATAATAATTATTTATACCCCGCCCATCTGGCTAGGTTTCCCCAGCCACTCTGGGAGGCTTCCAACAAAATATTAAAATACAATAACCTGTTCAACATTAACAGCTTCCCTAAACAGGGCTGCCTTCAGATGTCTTCTAAAAGTTTGGTAGTTATTTTTCTCTTTGACATGTGGTGGGAGGGCGTTCCACAGTGAGGATGCCACTGCCGAGAAGGCCCTCTTCCTGGTTCCCTGTAACTTGGCTTCTTGCAGCGAGGGAACCGCCAGAAGGCCCTTGGTGCTGGACCTCAGTGTCCAGGCAGAACGATGGGAGTGGAGACGCTCCTTCTACTGAGTCACACCAATGGCCCATCTAGCTTGATACTGTCTACATCTACTGGCAGTGGATTTCCAAGGTTTCAGACCTCTGAGCTGTCTGTGAAATATCAACTAAAAATATAGGTGGTGATACAGCAGTACCCACTACAAAGGCTTTAGTGAATGTGTGCTGAGCTGGACTAAGTTTGCCTGCCTGATTTTCATGGCTCATGTCAATAGTAGCACTAAGGGCATCTACATTGCACTTACACTCCTCATCTGTTCTTCTGAAAAGTCTGAGAAAAGGGAGACAAACCACAGGGAAATGCAGAATGACAATGATTTGTTGACAGCATTGTATAGAAGCCCCTATAAAAAGTGAGTGAATGAAACATGGTAATTGATTCATCCAGACGGAAAGCATCTACAGGGATAATGCAGTTGCAGAATTAGTGCCTTCATTCTTTCTTGGAATGAAGACTTCATTGCTTGCCAGCTATATACAGCACGCAAAAGCATACCTAACAGCCAATTTACATAATCTGAGATGCACTCTAGAATATGGTCTGACTGTTTCAGTTCATGCAAAAGAAAAATCGGCTCTCAAAGTGTTGAGGGCAAGGCATATTTGGCAAACATTTATGGTTGTAAGGATTGGACCCAAATTTGAAACACATCAGCAAAGATGATTATGTAGCATACTCATCTTTTTACAAGTCCTGAAATACACAAGTGCTGAAATAGTTCCCAGTTCTAATTAACAAGACCTGGCTTACACACATAGTAGAATGGGTTGGTAGAATCCTGAGGTGGTAGAGTAAACTTTACCACTTCAGTTTGTAGACCACGGGTGCTATTTTTAACTTCTGTACATGAAGCTCCCTGCAAGTAAAAAAACAAGACAGTTGCTATGCTAATTTTCTGTCTGCAGGGAGACCTTTGGGAGGGCGGGGAGAAGCATTCAAAAATGTTATTCCTGGAGCCCTCCCTGAAGTGATGCAGTCTATTCAAAACTCTACCACCTCATTTTGTGGTATACGTAAACTAGACCTAAGAAATGGAAAGCTAGATGGGCCTATATTAGGATGCAGAGCTGTGTGTATAATAAGAGGCGATTCAGTTTTTAGCAGCACTGGTTTACTTCTTCGTTTGCATTGTGGTTGGGGGGCCAAACCTGCCCTATCTGCCCTTCCTGCCTTCTCCCTATTGTGAGTCAAACTAGAAGGGACCTCAAAGAAATATTTGAATCTCATGCTTGGGATTCTCTTCTCTTTCCCGTTATCTTGGATGTTAAGTTGTGGGCGAACATAGCAGACGACACAGCGATTCTTCAAACAGCTCTTTATTCAGATGTCAGAACAGAACTAAGCTGAGGGGCTCAGTCAGCCTGCTTATATAGAGCTCCAGAACAATGTAACTGTTGCCATTTTCTAAAACTATCCAATCACTGAACGTCACTTTTCGATCCTTCATTTGCATAACTACCTACAGTATCCCCCTGCTGGCCCAGGGTGAGAACTTCAGTGCATAACATTGGAGGAGGCAGATCCCGAGCATGGAGTTCATATACATGTTTAGTGTCACGTCTAGGTCAAGAACGTTTCCTGGCCAAGGCTCCAATCTCAGCTCTATCTGTCTTATAATAATGCTTTATGCATCTAATGAATTGAACTAGATAACCCATGAAAGCTTACACCATTATAAATTTGTTAGTATTTAAGGTGCAAGACTTCCTGTTTTTCAGAATAATGATGTTGCCTTGCTTGCTTTAAAATGCACTCCAGAAATTCCAGGTAGTTTCTTTGTATACGTGCCAGTAGCGTTTTCTAAAAGTATAATGCTGAGAGAAAGCGTTGAACCAAGTGAGCCAATGTTTGAACTGAAAGTCAACATGACAAAAATTAGGTGAGAACATCTATACTTCCCCATAAGGCAGGATTCAGAATGCGGCATCAGTGTGTCTAGTGGATCCTCATTTGAAGCAAACAAAATAAGCCCTTCTAAGTCCTTGCAAGACCTCCAGGAAGGCTCTTCATTAATGCTTTTTACAAATTGTAATTTGCACTTCTGGTAGCTACGGCCTGGTTTGTTCTTGCCCTTATGTCATTTCACTCTGGAAGCAAGAGGGTTCTTCTGTTCTAACAGATTACTTTTCTATTTGCTTCAAGAGTCTTCATGAAATTGCTGGTAAGTATTCCTCAGTCTTGACTGGAACCCAATTTCATATGCCTCTGAGAGTGAACTGAGCGAAATCTTCTGTGTTTCGCCCTTTCCCACTAATAGGTAGAGAATGATGATGTTGTATGTGGACAATTGGGTTGCATTTGGTATATTCCTGGGAGGCTGGTGCTAATAGGATGTGTTGCTGATTTGTGGAAGATGTGTGTGCAGAATGGAGGTAAGAATCATAGAATCGTAGAGTTGGAAGGGACCAGAGAGTCATCTAGTCCAACCCCTCTGCAATGCAAGAAGATGCAGGTGACCCGCATGGGGATCAAACCCGTAACAATACGATATGATACGATCATCTTTATTGTCATTGTCCCTTAAAGAACAACGAAATGGGGGGGGGGTCTACATAAGACATTAAAAACCAACCAGCCTGCTATCCCAGCTATCCCAACCTGGTTAGCCCCCTAAAAACTCTGATACCCCATTTTTAAAATACAATATACTCCCATAGAGACTCCTTACACTGCACTTAAAACCAAAATCGCATTTGGATAGAAACTGTTTCTCAGGCTGCTAGTCCTGGTCTTTATAACCCTGTACCTTCTTCCAGAAGGCAGAAGCTGAAAGAGATCTTTTCCGGGGTGTGCACTAACCTTGGTGTTATCAGCACTCCCCTCTAAGCAGCTGAGCAAAGAATATAGAAGTCCGCAAAATGGACAAGGAAAGTTCAAAAACTTGGATAAGGAACTCTTTTAAGTAGGCAATAGAACATTTTTTTCAGCGTTAGAATAGAGCAGGCATGCCCAACAGGTTGATCGCAATCTACTGGTCGATCGCGGAGTGTTCCTGGTCGATCTTTGGATCCTTAGCGATCTCTACCCTCAACAACTCTGGCTCCTTCGATGACAATGGGTTGATCACTACCAGTTTTTATACTGTGAGTAGATCACAGTCTCTTGGGAGTTGGACGTGCCTGGGATAGAGCAAATGCAGTGGTTGAAATAATTAATTAATTTTAATACATTAAAAACCTGACAGTACCAAACTATTGAAGGCTTTTCACCAAAGCCAGACTAAACGTCTTTCCTTCTGCAGTGTTGGATGGCAGGTTGAGAGGAGTTCCCTACCAGGACGGACTTTGCTCGTGTGCTCAAGACATCGATTCCATAAAACATATTCTGTTGCATTGTGCAAAATATGAGCAAGCCAGGGCTGAACTGATATTACCCTTGCTGGTACCTTTCCCGGGAAAATCAGAGGCTCACTATGTCAGGTTCCTATTGGAAGACCGGATAAATGCTAGAACATTAGCAGTGGCAAAGTTTTTGTCGGTGGTTGCAAGAACAAATGATCCCTATATTCTGAACGAAATGCTTGTTTAACCTGGAGGTGGGCTGTATGAATTGTGTATTGCTTTGTAATGATTTGTTGGGTCTCTGAACCGTAATAAAGATTGATGATGACATAATTGTGTGTTTGGTAGTATGGTGTAGCTAGGGCTGCCATACGTCCGGATTTCCCTGGACATTCCCAGGATTTCAAAGGTGTAACTGTATACTGCCCTTTACCCGTAGATCCCAGGGCAGTTTCTTTGGCAGGAAAAGTGGTCTAGAGATTTAAATAGCAACAACTACTACCACACTGATTGGTTCATATGGAACAACTGATAGGTTCAAAATTGGGAAAGGAGTACGACAAGGCTGTATATTGTCTCCCTGGTTATTTAACTTATATGCAGAATTCATCATGCGAAAGGCTGGGCTGGATGAATCCCAAGCCGGAATTAAGATTGCTGGAAGAAATATCAACAACCTCAGATATGCAGATGACACAACCTTGATGGCAGAAAGTGAGGAGGAATTAAAGAACCTTTTATTGAGGGTGAAAGAGGAGAGCGCAAAATATGGTCTGAAGCTCAACATCAAAAAAACGAAGATCATGGCCACTGGTCCCATCACCTCCTGGCAAATAGAAGGGGAAGAAATGGAGGCAGTGAGAGATTTTACTTTCTTGGGCTCCATGATCACTGCAGATGGTGACAGCAGCCACAAAATTAAGAGACGCCTGCTTCTTGGGAGGAAAGCAATGACCAACCTAGACAGCATCTTAAAAAGTAGAGACATCACCTTGCCAACAAAGGTCCGTATAGTTAAAGCTATGGTTTTCCCAGTAGTGATGTATGGAAGTGAGAGCTGGACCATAAAGAAGGCTGATCCCCGAAGAATTGATGCTTTTGAATTCTGGTGCTGGAGGAGACTCTTGAGAGTCCCATGGACTGCAAGAAGATCAAACCTCTCCATTCTGAAGGAAATCAGCCCTGAGTGCTCACTGGAAGGACAGATCCTGAAGCTGAGGCTCCAATACTTTGGCCACCTCATGAGAAGAGAAAACTCCCTGAGAAAGACCCTGATGTTGGGAAAGATGGAGGGCACAAGGAGAAGGGGACGACAGAGGACGAGATGGTTGGATAGTGTCTTCGAAGCTACAAACATGAGTCTGAACTAACTGTGGGAGGCAGTGGAAGACAGGAGTGCCTGGCGTGCTCTGGTCCATGGGGTCACGAAGAGTCGGACACGACTAAACAACAACAACTACCACACTTGGCTACCATTATTTGAGTGTCCTTTGTTTCCCCCCCACCATTGTGGTAGCAGAGCTGAAAGGCTGCTCAAAGAGATCAGAACAGTGCAGGAGAGGATAGCACAGTACGGGATGCACACAGAAAAGTATCAGGCAGTGACACGGGGCTGGCGCGGGCAGGAAATGAGTGTCATCAGTGTTAGGAGATGAAGACCAGCAGGGGGCTTGCCCGCAAGGGGAAGGAAAATGCCCTTGAACTCTGCAGTAGCTGGAACAATACAGTAGCATAGAATGAAACACTGGCAAGCTGTACTGCCAGAAACTGCACAAAACGAAAAATAAGCGCACAGGCTGATTTGTTGCTTTCATAATGCCGTTGTGTTTTGCTCTCTCTCTTGTAGGGTTTCCCATTTGATCCTTAGCTACAAATTACCCTGAGTTCTCGCAGTGTGATGCTGGCTCGCTGAAAAACCACAGGCAGCTTCTGGCGGATGTGTTAGGTGATGGTTTTCTGAAGGTGCCGGGTGGGTGGGAGGAGACGGGATACTATTCTGTTGCATCACAAGGGGGTGTCACACACCAGAGAATGAGGATAAATACATTTGAAAAGGGAGGGGGCACCTGGTGGGTTGCAGTTTTGAGCAGAGAAATGGCAGGCAGGCGGAGGAAGCATTCACTGCCGCCTCCTCCGCTTCTCTTCTCCAAGTCTCTCCTTCTGCCTACAGCTTTTCTTCCTCCCCAAAAAAGCCATTTAGTTACCATGGAACACTTTTGCATGTAACATGTAGTCTGTCACATCAGTTGGCACCTTTGAGATAATCTTACCTTGTGGGGCTGGAGATAAAAGGAGGAAATGCAACAATAACCTTTACAGAGCAAGGGTATCAGATTCCTCTAGCCCCCCAAAAACTTAGGTAAAGGTAAAGGGACCCCTGACCATTAGGTCCAGTCGTGGCTGACTCTGGGGTTGCACGCTCATCTCGCTCTACAGGCCGAGGGAGCCCCCAATTTTTTAGTACTACAAAAAAATCTTTAGAGGGGAAAATAATCTCCAGTGTCTACTGTGGACACTGAATGCTGACACTGGGGAAATATGGGATAGGATGGGAAATCATCTGGGATGCAGATGAATAGTGCGTTTATCTTGGAAGAGGGCATGAGTGGCTCTTCAATAATTTGTTGCAAGTCCTATTTTATTTCTATTAATAACTGTAAAAGATTAGCTGAGTAGGAAGAGCAGCAGGATCCTGTGGTGGATGAAAAACTTATTTATGGTAGCTTAAGTTTTATGGGGGACGCAGGTGGTGCTGTGGGTTAAACCACAGAGCCTAGGACTTGCTGATCAGAAGGTTGGTGAAGGTTGGTGAATCCCCATGATGGGGTGAGCTCCCGTTGCTCAGTCCCTGCTCCTGCCAACCTAGCAGTTCGAAAGCACGTCAAAGTGCAAGTAGATAAATAGGTACCACTCTGGCGGGAAGGTAAACGGCGTTTCCGTGCGCAGCTCTGGTTTGCCAGAAGCGGCTTAGTCATGCTGGCCACATGACCCGGAAGCTGTATGCCGGCTCCCTCGGCCAATAAAGCGAGATGAGCACCGCAACCTCAGAGTCCGCCACGACTGGACCTAATGGTCAGGGGTCCCTTTACCTTACTTAAAGTAACACCCACTGCGTTCAATGGGGCTTATAGCTAAGCAGGTAAGTATAAGATTGCAACCGACCAAATATGTTATCAATGATTAGGCACCATTATCGTCTCAGACCTAATCAAACACATTTTTTAAAAGTATAGCTGTTAGCTGTTTTTTCTAATGCTTAGCTGTTTTTTCTAAATGCTTAGCTGTTTTTTCTAAAACTTAGCTGTTTTTTCTAATGCTCATTGTGACATGTATTTTTGACAGATACCCAGACGGCTGCAGAATATGCAGTGAGGGAATCATAGCTATAGCCAAAGGGGGGTAGCTGCCCCCCATCAAGTAAAACAATAGAAATAACTAACTGCCCAACTGCAGAAGTTATGCACCCCTAACAAAAGTCCCGCCTCCCTCCACAAAAATCCTGGCTATGCCCATGGAGGGAATTCAAACACAATTGTCAGCTGTGAGTTCATTGCGTTGCTGCATCTTTTCCTTAGCAAATAAAATGTAATTGACCTTCTGCCTTATACATACTGCATTATAAATATCATCATCAATTTCATTTACATGGCTCCCTGACTTTCTGGCATAATGGAGCAGCTATTAAATGATAACAAAGCCCCATTAACTTGCACATTTAAACCATTTAACAGAGAAAATGAGAATGAAAGTGTGGGGAAAAGTTATATTTCCCTGCCCTGCCCTTCTGTCTCTCATATATATATATATAGAGAGAGAGAGAGAGTTGTAGATCACTCTTCATCCCAAAAGATTCCCAGATGGTGTACAAGAGGAATAATATATATATGTATATATTCTTACTAAATACAATAAAATAACATTCATTAGCAAATGAGACGCAGCAATAAACCTAATATAAGAACTGTAGGGCACATTGAGGCAGCCAGCCCTTGGGGACATAAATAATAGATCATTTAATTTAAAATTTCCGGAGTCCATTTGTTGGAACAATCAAAATATTGCAAAATAGCGTGCAAGTTCTTTAGAGCACAGGGAAGAATTTTCTCTTTGAAATCTTCAAAGATGTGTCCTGTCAAGAGGATTTTCTATATGGCTTGACCACCTAATCCTAGCCAGAGTTGAGCATGTCTAAACCCATTGATTTCAGCGGGCTTATGCCAGCCTATCTCTGTATAGGATCCACTTGCCAGACTTTACAGAAGTTCTGGGTTTTGTGCACTAACTGCTTAGTGCAAATTCCTATAGGGAACAGGAATTGTGAAGGACGCTTTAAAAACCTGTGTGTGTACACGTGTGTTTCTGAGTCCTTATTGGACAAAGCTCCCAGGGCACACTGGTTTAAGGATGTGGTGGTGTCTGTTGTTCACAGTGGGAAACACTGATGATGTTCTGGTGTTGCTGTACCCATTATAGTTGTTGCACAAAGTGTGGTGGCACCGCTCTTGTCCAGAAAACCAGAATAGGGCTGCCATTGTTTTAAATTTCACAAAACAACAACAACAAACCTATGGTTACATGGAACATTCTCAATAAACACACAAAACGTAACCGGCTGTACTTTTGAATAAATAAGGTATACAGTGGTACCTCAGGTTAAGTACTTAATTTGTTCCGGAGGTCCGTTCTTAACCTGAAACTGTTCTTAACCTGAAGCACCACTTTAGCTAATGGGGCCTCCCGCTGCTGCCGCGCCGCCGGAGCACAATTTCTGTTCTCATCCTGAAGCAAAGTTCTTAACCTGAAGCACTATTTCTGGGTTAGCAGAGTCTGTAACCTGAAGCATATGTAACCCGAGGTACCACTGTACTATTGATTGTATCAATTTGTAGATTTCAACAGAAGTCTTATAAAGTTTGACGGGAAAAGCAGAAGACCCAGTGGATCAGTTCATTCTCTAGTCAGTTCATGCGAAAGGTCCATACATGTATATCTATTCCACCTGTCTGTTCAAAGAGTCCAATAATCCACGTGAAAGGTTGTTACAGTTCCACAGAATCCTTTCACAGAGTCTAAGAGAAGGATTTCCGGAATATTAGCCTTGTTTCGCCATCCTAGGCTTCATCAGTAGAACAGGCTCATATGTAATATTACAGGATGGTGGGTCTTATAGCATAGTATATGAGCCTGTTCTACTGTAACAACCCTTCACGTGGATTATTGGACTCTATGAACAGACAGGTGGAATAGATACTTATACATGTATGGACCTTATGCATGAACTGACTAGAGAATGAACTGATCCACTGGGTCTTCTGTTTTTTTGTTGAACTTATGAGACTTCTGTTGAAATCTACAAATTGATACAATGAATAGCATATCTTATTTATTCAAAAGTACAGCCGGTTACGTCTTGTGTGTTTATTGCTTTAAATTTGGCTCTGCTATTGTGGCTCTAACAGCAGCCTCTTGACCTGCAGAAATTACACACGTGAAGCTTTTTTTCCTGGCATGCAGATGTAGTTCTGGAAAAGCACTCTCGCTTGATTGATTGTGCCCAAGAGCAAGACCGGGTGACAATTCTCCCGAGCCAGCCCTGCGCGCCTCCAGCCGCTGTTTCACGATGCTGTCTCTTTAAGGAGGAAGTGCGGAGACAACCGCAAAGTACGCAGCTGCCTGGGCAGATCAGGCGCCCTCCCCTCCCGTCGGCCCCAGCCGGAGAGAACAGCTCAGCCCAGCCGCCTCTCCCACAAGCCCTGCAAGGGAGAGCATCAAGCCGAACAGCATGGAAGAAGAAATACGCACAGGTGATGATGCAGGGAGTTGCAGACGTTATCCTTTGGTTGTGGATACTCTTTTCTTTATTTTATTTTTGCAAAGGGTAGGGGGCATATTTAGGGTCTGGGAGGAATCTAAGGGGATCTAATCTCCTTGGGACCAAAGATCCGCTTGGCTCTTATCTGCTCCCTGTTTTCTATTTTCCTTGGCCGGTGACAGGTTGCTGATCCAGCCAGCTAGCTGGCTTCCTCATGCAAGTACCGCATTGGGGCTGCGCCCTCATCCAGCCTCCCCTCCCCAAGGTGTCACCAAGAAGAGGTTTGCTTTTGGAAATTACCCTGACTGCCCCACCCCACGACTGAGCTGTCTCGGGTAAGTACCACGGAGAGATAAATTTTTTGCATCCTTCCTGGGAGGGATAGAGTGCGGGGCTGTTGGTTTTTGCAAATGTGCAAGGGATGGGGAGCAAGTCTGCGAATTTAGGGCATTCAGCCGCCACACATGTGGACCTCTTGTGCATGGAGAAGGGTTGAGCATGCCTGCCCCACCCCCACCCCCTTTTTCTGCTGAAAACTTAAAAAGATGATCCATGAAGATGCTTTGCAAAGAGAGCGGCTGCATACCTGCGAGAGCCGGAAGGTCCTTCTCGGTGTCTGTCATTCTCCTCTTTTCCCCTTTTCTCCTCCCCCTCCTTTAAGGGCAGGTAGGGAGAGTCTGCTCTGGATCAGACACACCCGGTGGCGAATGCATCTGTTCAGACAGACCCTGGCACCTCTGGCAGCACAGTGTAAATCTATTGTAGCTTCTTAAAAAATAATAAATGTTTTCCATCGTCATTGTTGCAGTCTCTTTGAGGTGACAGTGAAACACATGAATTGGGCTGGCCCTGCAGGGTGTGTGGTGCCTTTTTGCTTTCTGCGTCCCCCCTCCATTCAAGGTCATTGCTAGAACTCCTCCCTCACGAAATCATCCTGTTTCTTTTTGATTTCCCCCCTTAAAAAAAGATAGAATAGCACATGCCTGAAGGTTTTTCTCAGATCCCCAAGCTTCTCCATCTTGAACTAAAAAGAGACTTACCGGTACCTTTGCAGCCTGGGCCTGTACCAAATCAAGGGCTCTGTACTAGGTAACATGTCTCTCTGCTCCCCCCCCCTTTTTTAATTTTTTTGCTCCATAGTGCTAGAATAGGGTATGTACTTGTGATCTCTACAAAGCATTATGCATCTTGATTTATGGTATCCGATCTCCTGGGATCTCTTTCTCCGCGCCCCCACCCCCACCCCCATTATTCGGTTTGGAAATGTAATTTCATCTAGCCAGCCTGCTAGCCTTTGTTTCAAAGGCGTATGTCATCCTTTCTCCCATGTAATGTGGCATTTTTTCCTTCTGTAAACAGCAGTTTTCCACTGCCTCTTATCTCTGAGCCACCAGCTCTCCTTGGACCTCCCTTAAGAGGCTCAATCCTTTAAAACACCCCGGTAATTAATATCGCAGGTGCACAGAGGATTCCCTTCCTACACACCTGCCAAAGAATAAACCCTTCAGCAAATCAGTGTTTTATGATAGCAATAGCAAGAGTGAGTTGTTATATGATAGGAGCACCAAGCTTGATGCAGCCTAGTAGCCACCTACGGCTAGCCCAGAGGAGCTCACTTGTTTAGTCGTTTAGTCGTGTCCGACTCTTCATGACCCCAAGGGCCAGAGCACGCCAGGCACTCCTGTCTTCCACTGCCTCCAGCAGTTTGGTCAAACTCATGCTGGTAGCTTCGAGAACACTGTCCCACCATCTCATCCTCTGTTGCCCCCTTCTCCTTGAGTCTTGGAGCCTCAGCTTCAGGATCTGTCCTTCCAGTGAGCACTCAGGGCTGATTTCCTTCAGAATGGAGAGGTTTGATCTTCTTGCAGTCCATGGGACTCTCAAAAATCTCCTCCAGCCCCAGAATTCAAAAGCATCAATTCTTCGGCAATCAGCCTTCTTTATGGTCCAGCTCTCACTTCCATTTTTTTGGATAGCAAAGACAGGGGTTTGGTTGTCCCATGGCAGGCAACAACACAAACTATTGAGTTGTACTTTGCTTGCAGGGTCTCAAGTTGTCCTAAATCACTGATAATTTTTTCCCCCAAAGAAGGATTGGTGCAGTTGTGCTACATTTAGTTTGGATAAAGAGCAGGAAACTTCCTCTTTCTTATACGTCCCATCTCTTCCTAACCCATTTCCCCCCAATTCCTGCCTCAGTTTTCACTAGAAGGAGGTGCAGCTGCAGTTATTATTTATTACTGTGTTCCTTTCATCTCCTTATTTCAATCATTCTTTTTTTTTTTTAATTTTTGCAATGGCATAAGTTCACAAATAAATGGAATTTAGTAAAGAGATGAGAGCAATTGTGTGACTGCTGTTAGAATTTTGCAGGGAACAAAACTGGGTAGCTTGAAAGACACCTCAAATGTTGTAGTTCAGCTCTTATACTGTCCCTTTCTTTTATGATTTGTGAGTCAGTGCTTCAGCTGCACCAAACAGCAGCGTGTTCTCTTGCTGTGCAAACACGTCCTGAATGAAGTAACATACTTTTAAGACTGTGAGAAGCTGAGAAAATTTTCAGCAGAAATGGGGGGGACCTAAGGCCCAAGATCTGAATGTAGCCCCCCAGGCCTTTCTCTCAGGCCATTGGAACTGTGCTTTTGCCATCTTCCTCTGTGCCCTCCTCAGTAACGAATTATGGTAATGGAGAGACATTCGACCTTTGTGTGGCTGGTGTGTAGTCTGCTGTGTGAAGGTAAGAGTCATATCTCTTGCTTCCTGTGCTTCTGCTTCTTGCCTTGCCCTTCTGTTTCCCCTTCTGCTAACCTTGGGTCCGAGGTGTTTTTGGCCTACAACTCCCACCATCCCTGACCACTGGTCTTGTGAGCTAGGGATCATGGGAGTTGTAGGCCAAAAACATCTGGGGACCCAAGGTTGAGAACCACTGCGCTAGATGATGACTATGTTTTGGAGCAGACAGCTTGAAAAATGCTGTATGTCTTATACTGCACACTCTTATACCTCCCCTTATTTGGAAGTCATCAGAGCTGTGCAATATCAGAACAAAACTAAAGAAAGGAATAGGTTGTCTGGGTTGATGGGTGAAGATGTAGACCTGCATGCATCCAGGGAGCAAATAACTTTCTAAAAGTTCCACAGAGATGGTGAGAGGGCAGGACCTTGGCTAGGATGGGAAACATTGCAAGAGCTGTTGTTGTTGTTTAGTCGTTCAGTCGTGCCGACTCTTCGTGACCCTCTGGACCAGAGCATGCCAGGCACTCCTGTCTTCCACTGCCTCCCGCAGTTTGGTCAAACTCATGCTGGTAGCTTCCAGAACACTGTCCCACCATCTCGTCCTCTGTTGTCCCCTTCTCCTTGTGCCCTCCATCTTTTCCAACATCAGGATCTTTTCCAGGGAGTCTTCTCTTCTCATGGGGTGGCCAAAGTATTGGAGCCTCAGCTTCAGGATCTGTCCTTCCAGCGAGCACTCAGGGCTGATTTCCTTCAGAATGGAGAGGTTTGATCTTCTTGCAATCCATGGGACTCTCAAGAGTCTCCTCCAGCACCATAATTCAAAAGCATCAATTCTTCGGCGATCAGCCTTCTTTATGGTCCAGCTCTCACTTCCATACATCACTAGATCTGTGGATAGCCTAGTCTAAATCTATCTACTGGTAATACATCACTATTGGGAAAACCATAGCTTTAACTATACGGACCTTTGTTGGCAAGGTGATTGATGTCTTTGCTAGGGACGTTGCATGGTTTCCACCCAACCAAGCAAAGTGGAAATTGCATAAAGGTTGGAAACATAAACTCGGTGTTTATCAAGGGAAGAGGGCAAAAGCTGAAGGATTGGAAGGAAGGAGTGGCCTTAAGGGAAGAAAGGGAAGTAGAAAGGCTGAGAGGGGAAGGAAGAGAAGAGATTGGAGGTGTGCATCACCCTTCTACAATGCTGTCGCTCCTAGCTGGGGTTCATATATTGCTTTGAAATAACCAATCAGACCTTTGGCTTCATCAGATCTTCATAATTGTCACGGTTGGTGGCTCAGAAGTTGTGGCAAACTCCGAAACCCCTGTTTCAAGCAAACTCTGTTCCAAAATTCCCTCCAAATAGAAATCTGAGGACACAGTGGTCACATTAGGTGCGTCAGTGATGTCAGCCTTTCTCTTAAAAGGGCCCTGTTGAAAACTTGGCCCAGAATGGATCTTTCTGAGCTCTCCATTAGCTATGTTGGCTTCTGTTAAGCAGTTTCCTGCCCTCAAATTGTCCAGGGAACTGCTCTTTGGTTAGCATCTGTGAATAAGTCTGGTGCACAACAGCTAAGGAAGGAAACAAAAACCTGGTGTTGGACCTTCATGGAGGAGAAGCCCAGGCTTGAGCCAACTTAAATGGGCCATGCTTAAAACCATAGACCTGGATTGCTGTCTGTAGAATAGTGGGTAGACATGGCAGACGACACAGCGATTTCTCCAAAGCAGCTCTTTATTTTGTAAGCTGGAACAGAAACTGAACAGCAAACAGCTCAGCCGGCCTGCTTTTATAGGCAGCCGACTGCCAACATTGTAGCAACAACAACCCAGGGTTTCTCGCCTAAAATAACTGACGTGGACCTGAGTGAAAACTATCTACAGTATCCCCCTGCTGGCCCAGGGTGAGAACTTCAGTACATAACACTGTCCTTATTGAAATGTCATAAAGTAAGAACAGGCTATATAAATGTCATTGATCCAATAACAGCTCTCTTACACAGAGTCAGATCATTGATCTATCTAGCTATGTGTTGTCAATTCTGAATGGAAGCGATTCTCCAACGCTCAGTCCTGGTATCTGACACCCATATTTAACTGGAAATGTCAGGGATTGATTTTGGGACCGCTTTGAATTCACAACATGCTGAACTGGTACGATGTAGCTATTCTGAAACTAAATTTCCCTGTTCATTAATTTTCTTAAATAGAACTATGGAATGTCAAGAAATGTCTCGACTTTTGTGGTTAATGATGCTTGTTGTTACACTATACAATAATGACATTTCATACCTGTACAGAAATACATTTAAAGCTTAAAATACAATAAGATATTTGTGATTTGTGCATAAATTGTATTGTTTTATATTGATAGTAGATGCATTATCTTTCATAATGATAGAATCATAAAATTAGCTTACCTAGTTTAGATTCTGTTTTAAGATTGGAATTTGTACCTAATGTGTTCTTAGGAGATGCCTGAGGAAACTTTTTTTTAAAAGAAGATTTGAGCAGCATCTGAAGAAACAATTTTTCAGTAGATCTGACACCCTGCCTAAGCAGATTACTCTGTTACTGTTCGTCTCTTACAATAAT
This sequence comes from Podarcis raffonei, assembly GCF_027172205.1. Classification (NCBI taxonomy): domain Eukaryota; kingdom Metazoa; phylum Chordata; class Lepidosauria; order Squamata; family Lacertidae; genus Podarcis; species Podarcis raffonei. The sequence continues at coordinate 95,992,352 of NC_070607.1, forward strand.
TAGGATGTTTTTCTTAATCCTAAATCTGTTGCTAGCAGTTCAGGCCCATTGCTCTCTGCCACAACTGGTCTGAGCTCTGGTGGCATTATAATAGTTTCTGTTATTATCACTCCATGGGTGCGTTCAGGGTGCCATCCTGTGTTTGAACGGCAGCAATTTAGCATCCTTAAACTGAGGGGATCGACCTGTTTTCCCCCAAGCTATTCAGGATAGATGTGGGACGCGGGTGGTGCTGTGGTCTAAACCACTGAGCCTAGGGCTTGCTGTTCGGAAGGTCGGCGGTTTGAATCCCCAACGGGGTGAGCTCCCGTTGCTCGGTCCCTGCTCCTGCCAACCTAGCAGTCCGAAAGCACATCAAAGTGCAAGTAGATAAATAGGTACCGCTCTGGCGGGAAGGTAAACGGCATTTCCGTGTGCTGTTCTGGTTCGCCAGAAGCGGCTTAGTCATGCTGGCCACATGACCCGGAAGCTGTATGCCGGCTCCCTCAGCCAATAAAGCGAGATGAGCGCCACAACCCCAGAGTCGGCCACGACTGGACCTAATGGTCAGGGGTCCCTTTACCTTTACCTTATTCAGGAGCCTACGGGGTGAGCCTACGGGGTGGGTGGAATTTCCCCCTCTCATAATTCTGGAATCTGGGATAATCTAATGCATCATTGGATTACAGAGTTAGAAGGGACCTTGGAGGTTATTTAGTTCAACCCCCTGCCCCATTCAAGATCTGCAATGCAAGGTGCAACTATAACCACTCAGTCTCTGCTTAAATACCTGAGGTGAAGGAGAGACCACGACTCCCAAGGCAGCCTGTTCCCTGTCAAATAGATTTTGCAGTTGGAAAAAGCCCAAGTCTGCTTCCCAGCAGTTTCCACCCATTGGCTCTGGTTCTGTCCTCTGTAACAGCAAAGTTTATCCCGTCTTCTGCATGCCAGCCCTTCATATATATGTGAAGATGGGGAGGGCAGGATATAAATAAAATTTATTATTATTATTATTATCTCCTCCACCCCATGAACTCTTTGTCAGGCTAAATGTACTTAGCTCTTTCAACTGATCCTCATACGATTTGGTTTCAAGACCTCTGATTGATGAGACATTTAGGGTCCCTCCAGACAACCTATTTAATTGAGCATTCATCCTGTTTTGCTTGTACAAGAGTTACATGGTAAGGTTATATCTAGCCTTTATTGAGCATTCATTCTGATTTGTTTATGGGCCAGTTATGTGACAATTAGCAATCATTCTGATTCGCCTGCAGGATGTTTACACATATTCCCTTTAGTCAGTCATTCATTCATCCCTCCCACAAGTGCATTACCACATCACTTTTCAAACTACAGAAGTCATTTTCTAGTGGATTTTTTGCACTAGGGGAAGTAGAGGGACCCGACTCTGAGGTGTGGTTTTTTTAAGTCTAAAAATGAAGCAAAAGCCTCCAAACTTGACCTCCTAGGTTCTCTAGAAGAGAAGAAGGGAGCAGAGAGTGTGAGAGTCTGAAATCCACATGTGAACAAGGTCTGCATAAAGCTCTGAAAGTTTGGTTTTGCTTGACTTGGGACTCTTTTTGGTGCAGTATCTACTATTTTGTTTGTTTACTATGCATTTATTTATTTATACCCATCCCATCTGACTGGGTTGCCCCAGCCACTCTGGGCGGCTTCCAACAGAATATTAAAAATAGAATCAGACATTAAAAACTTCCCTAAACAGGGCTGCCTTCAGATGTCTTCTGAAAGTTGTGTTGCTCTTTATCTTCTTCACATCTGATGGGAGGTTGTTCCACAAGGCAGGCGCCACCACCGAGAAGGCCCTCTGCCTGCATCCCTGTAACCTCACTTCTCACAGTGAGGGAACCACCAGAAGGCCCTTGGTGCTGGACTTCAGAGTCTGGGCTGGAGCTCCTTCAGGTGTACTGGGACAAGGCCATTTAAGGCTTTAAAGGTCAGCACCAACACTTTGAATTGTGCTCAGAAATGTACTGGGAGCCAATGTAGGTCTTTCAGGACCGGTGTTATATGGTCTCAGTGGCCACTCCCAGTCACCAGTCTGGCTGCCGCATTCTGGATTAATTGCAGTTTCCAGGTCACCTTCAAAGGTAGCCCCAGGAAGAGCGCATTGCAGTAGTCCAAGCAGGAGATAACCAGAGCATGTATCATCACTCTGGCGAGACAGTGTGCAGGCAGGTAGAGTCTCATCTAGTGTACTAGATGGAGCTGGTAGACAGCTGCCCTGGGCACAGAATTAACCTGTGCCTCCATGGACAGCTGTGAGTCCAAAATGACTCCCAGGCTGCGCACCTGGTCCTTCAGGGGCACAGTTACCCCATTCAGGACCAGGGAGTCCCCCACACCTGCCCGCCCCCTGTCCCCTAGAAACAATATTTCTGTCTTGTCAGAATTCAACTTCAATCCATTAGCTGCCACCCATCCATCCTCCAACTGTCCTTGCACAGAACATTCACCGCCTTCACTGGTTCTGATGTAAAAGAGAGGTAGTGCTGGGTGTTAGGATATTTCCGTTCCACCTTAAAAGGGAGCAGGCTGTGAGTCACAAAGTCTGCGTATTTCCTGTTGCACAGGATGTTTCTGTTGTGTCTTTTTGCTTTCGTTTCGTTGTTGTTGCCTGAGCATACCGAAACAGGCAGTCATGTTTTTCTTTGTTCTGATCAACGCTGAATAAACTTGGAAAAATGCTCTCCTGCTGTGCATCTTTCGCTGTGTGAATTCTGCTGATAGAGTGTGCACCAGCCTAAGAATGTGGCAATCTATTTCTGAGGTTTCGTGTCACTAATTGCCGATACTGCCTGTCTACGGGAGGTCGATGGATCGTCCGGCAGCTGGCTTGGGGGCTAGGATGGACTTTGCCTCCCTGGCAGTATCCCAACACTGGGTGTGTAACTCGCTCTATGTGGGGCTGCCCTTGAGACTGGCCCAGAAACTCCAGCGGTTGCAGAATGCCGCGGCGAGACTCCTTATGGGGTCTTTGCTGCGAGATCACATTCACCCGGTACTATACCAGCTGCACTGGCTCCCGGTGGAGTACAGGATCAGGTTTAAGGTGCTGGTTTTAACCTTCAAAGCCCTATACGGCCTAGGACCCTCGTACCTACAGGACCGCTTCTCCTGGTATTTCCCACAGAGGAACATATGGTCTTCAAACAAAAACATCTTGGAGATCCCGGGCCACAGGGAGGTTAGGCTGGCCTCGACCAGAGCCAGGGCTTTTTTGGCTGTGGCTCCGATCTGGTGGAACGCTCTGTCACAAGAGATTAGGGCCCTGCAGGACTTGACATCTTTCCGCAGGGCCTGCAAGACAGAGCTGTTCCGCCTGGCCTTTGGCCAGGGCACAGCCTGACTCCCTCCTTTGGCAATCCTCACAGAACTCTAGCCCAATGGTTGCCATTAATCTGATTGGAATTAATTTTATAATGAAATGATTTTAGAATGTTTTATCATTTTACTGTTGTTAGCCGCTCTGAGCCTGGCTTCGGCTGGGGAGGGCGGGATATAAATAAAATTTATTATTATTATTATCATTCACATACTGGTGAACACCCAGCCCAATCCCTCTGATGATTTCTCCCAGCGGCTTCATATCAATGTTAAAAAGCATGGGGGAGAGGACAGAGCCCTGAGGCACCCCACAAGTGAGAGCCCAGGGGTCTGAACACTCATTCCCCACCACCATTTTCTGGGCACTTCTTAAGATATAATCAAATTTTGCTTGATTGTTCCTGAGATTAAGGAGCATCTGTGTCTGGAGACAGTTGGATGCCATTTTGAATCAAGGTCACTCACATCATTTTATCTGTATGCTGCCTTTCCATGGTCGAAACCATGCCGAAAGGGGAATGAACTTTCCAAAACTGTACTTTAATCACTGATTTCAAAACGGCACTGATTTGTGTTTTGTTTTATTTCTTGGCATTCCTTAGCAGTGCTGGGCATGAAGCTGCTATTATGCTTATAAAGGACAAATTCACTACAGTCTTCTTTCTTGTGAAAATTGTGGCAGCAGTACAGTGGTACTTCGGGTTAAGAACTTAATTCATTCTGGAGGTCCGTTCTTAACCTGCAACTGTTCTTAATCTGAGGCACCACTTTAGCTAACGGGGCCTCCTGCTGCCACCGCCGCGCCGCCGCGCGATTTCTGTTCTCACCCTGAAGCAAAGTTCTTAACCCGAGGTACTATTTCTGGGTTAGCAAAGTCTGTAACCTGAAACGTCTGTAACCCGAGGTACCACTGTACAAGCAAAACGTCCTGCCTTTACATCTTCTTTCAGAGGCATTAATCCATCAGGTTTTACACTGTCTTCATCAGTTTGCTTTTGCTGGAACTGCCTTAATATTATCCTGCTGCTTGAACCTTGGAGAACAATGTCGAACAAGAGGTTCTGCTTGTATTCCACACCAGCCCATTTCACCACTAAAAGTGACGTTTCCAGGGCCTTGACTTTTTGAGGATTGAGCCTGGGACCTGCAACGTGCAGCCCTTCCCTGGTTATCTGCTTATTCCTGCCTTTAATGGGGGTTCGGGCAAGAAGGGTCCTGCATCCATAAACACACAAAGCTGCTCCTCTTTGTTGTCGT